>NW_025336087.1:19335250-19498891 GCF_004798865.1 Varanus komodoensis | reverse complement strand
ACTGAAGATGAAACTCAAATACTTTGGCCACCTAATGAGAAGGAAGGACTCCCTGGAGAAGAGCCTAATGCTGGGAACAATAGATGGCAAAAGAAGAAGGGGACAGCAGAGGTGGCTGGATGGAGTCACTGAAGCAGTTGGCGTGAGCTTAGGTGGACTCTGGGGGATGGTGGAGGACAGGAGGGCCTGGAGGAATTTTGTCCATGGGTTCGCAATGGGTTGGACACGACTTCGCGACGAACAACAACAGGTTTCACAAGTTTCAAAAGAACTTAAGTGCCCTGGTGGACCTAACATGTCCCACAACTTTTTTCCTATAGTACCTAAGCAGATGCCTATGTATGATCATGATACAGGAAGAAAAACTATTCACAGCCTACCTTCTCATTCCTTACATGGAAGTACTATAAGTGCAGGAACACTGACAGATTAGAAGCAGCCCCAAACTCAATATGTGTGAAAAAAAAAATCAGGCTTTTCATGGTCTTGCAGCAAGGATAGCCATAATATTAATGTCACAATATTAATCAAGTGTAATTTGACATCAGTATATTACATTCACTTTGCAGTATTACAAAAATGATTCTTCTTTTTTGAGAACATGTCTACGAATCACTAAGTAAAACCCATTTCCCAAGTAACAGCCAGACAGAGACAAGGAGAATGGAAAAGAAATGCGTTGCTATAAAGCCATTTCTATGTGTATAAAAACGCCTGTTCCTGCTTAGAATACCTGCCTGATTACTCAGCTTCAAAGGCACACAGTGGTTACTTATCCCTCAGGAAGTGTGGTAGATTCATGATCATGACAGTGATGGAACACTCTGCTTCAAAAAACAAAAGCTAAGCTGCAGCCTCTTTTGGACATGGAAACCTTTTCTATCTGGGCTGCTTTTTGATGACCAGGACTACACTTTGAATTGGTAATGGAGCGACATGGGCATGGACATTGGAAGCTGCCTTATGCTCAGCCTCACCACTGTTCCATATAGCATACAATTCTTGACACCGACTAGCAGCAGCTGTCTAGGCTTTCAGGCAGAATTCTGTCCTAGCTGTACCTGGAGTTGCTAGAATTAGAACATCTGCATGCAAAGCGTATGCTCTGACACCCAACAGAGCGTTTGGACCCATACACTTTGTTTTAAGCATTTAAATTGGATATTTTACTTGATGCATTTTATATTTGTAACCGGTATAAAAAGGCAGCCCTATGCATGCCTACTCAGCCCTTATCTTGAAAGCTTACTACTAAATATGTGTTTACGGGACTGCAGCCTTGATTGGTACCTCTCTCCCTAAAAAAGACAATAGTCATTGTAACCTGTTGAATATCTTGTCAATAAGGCTGGGTAAATGATTGGTTAATCTGCCCAGGTATCCCAAAGCCTACGCATCATCAAGGGTCTTGAGACATTTGGTCCTCAAGGTGGTATTTCTCCTTTCTGTTTGCTGCTAATGACTGTCCCCTTTATTGATTGATTGATTGATTGATTTATATCCTGCCTTTTTCCTAAGGGCTCAAGGCAGCTTACATCTCCTCCTCCATCTTATCCCCACAACAACAACCCTGTGAGGTAGGTTGGGCTGAGAGTCTGTGACTGGCCCAAAATCACCCAGTTGGCTCCATGGATGAGCGGGGACTAGAACCCAGATCGTCTGAGTCCCAGTCCCATGCTCTTAACCACTATAACACACTTTGCCTCTGTACTGGCCAGAATGCTTCTCATTATCTCACAAAAGCCTGACTTTCCTCCCAAGTAGGAATGCTTTTTTATATCCATCCCATATTACTGCTACTTTATTTATTTATTTATTCATTCATTCATTCATTTCATTACTTTTCTGTTATACCCATTAGCTGAAGCTCTCTGTGCCGTTAACAACAATTAAGACTTTAAAATACAATGACATAATAAAACAGATGCTTTTAAAAGTTTAAACTGTGCTATAAAAGCCTGAGTAAAAATGCATTTGGGAGCAAAAACATGACATAGAATATCTAGTCTAAACAAATATTAAAATGTGCATTTTAAATATATTTTAATGTATTTAATGTATTGTGCTATATCTTAATCAAAGTTTTCTGGATGTATAACAAAAAGATTTGAGAAATTTGAATGTGTTTGAGAAACAAAAGTGATCAGATTTGTTGAGTGTTTTATTCTTGAATGTTTGGGTTTGAATCCCCATGTACTCAACCATGTCTGTGCTAAATAAGAGTGACTGCATCTTTTTCCTGATAGCATCCTCAATTTTAGCATCTTTATGTCAGGCAGGTATATCATGGTCCTCCCCATGAAAAAAGCAGTTTTCCCAATCAAATGATAACTTCATTCCAGTACAGATGATGATAACTTCATTCCAGTTTGTTTCTGAGAAGAATTTAACAAAGTTTGAAAGTTCTTCATATTCATGGCAGAAAGTATTTATTGAAGGAGAAATTGAAAATGACAGATTGGCCCATCCTAGTGCATGTGCATTTGTGGGGTGAGAGAGAGGAAAGAAAGAAAGAAAGAAAGAAAGAAAGAAAGAAAGAAAGAAAGAAAGAAAGAGCTAAAACAGATGTAAGCTTTATGGGGAACTGAAGGTCTTTCTAGTATGTGTTCTGTATCTTCCAACTTAATTCAATATGTTTTGCCTAGCTCACTGTACAAATTCACATCTAATCCTGATAAACTCATCTACATCACACACAAGTAGAATATAGCCTTTATTTGCCTGTATTTATGGATGCATTTGATTAAGTATCCAGTATGTTGCAATTCACTCATAAGTTTGATGTTCAGCATTTTATTTCTGCATGTGTGCCAGAGTATAATTGGTTAAGACAACATATTTATGTCATTAGCAAAGCTTTTAATTATTTTTTTAAAAACTACAATGATTCTCTTTAGTAGGTTTTGTGATCTTCCCCCATTGCAGATCTGTAGAAATACCAAACGGACTCTTATTCATGTGGTGTGGTTAATTATAACAAGTAAGCAGGGATAAATTAGGTCTATGCATGTCCCTCTTGGATATTCACTTGTATTATGATGGATTGATGCTTCATGCAATGGAAGTCCTTTTTGAATAGGCATCTGGACTGTTGCTTAGTTGGTAAGAAAGACAGCACAGCTAGGCTATACATTCAGTGGCAACTGAGAAAGCCATGCTTTGTATACATCTGACCTCAGACGTCTGCTATTTGCGAGGATGAGGAAGCAATACAGAGGTCACATATCTGAAGAGCTGTTGCTGGGATCAAAGAGAACACACACTCATACACACACACCCTACAGCTAACAACATTTTGCCAAACATTCCAGAAACATATACAGTGATGGGCACCTATATGACAAAAGTGGTGTTGATCCCGTGTAGCCCCAGTTAGGGGGAATGCAAAGGCTGCAGATCTCTGCAGTTCAAGCAGAAGAGCGGATTTATTTATTATTTTATTTATTTGTTTGAAATTTTTATATGCCGTCCTATTCGCAGAAGCCTCGGGACGGCTTCCAACATTATAAATAAACAATCATACAGATAAGAATATATAAAATCTGGATTCATCCTGGCTAAAAATTTAAAACCAATAAATAATATTAACAATTATTAAAATATCATTTAAATAAAAAGGTCTTAGCCTGGCGCTGAAAAACGTATAACGACGGCACCAGGCGGACCTCTCTGGGGAGCGCATTCCATAAGTGGGGCGCCACTGCAGAGAAAGCCCTCCTCCGGGTACTCACCCTCCTAATATCTGAATGAAGCATAACTCATTTCTGCTGAGAATGACCTGTGGTTAGTATCTTGAGTTTTAAAAATGAATGCTGGGTGGAGGCAAGAATATGACTCAAATGCTCTCCCAGCCAGAAAGGAGAAAGCAGGGATCCTTTTTATGCACAGTGTGACTCTTCGCTGTCCTACAGGAAGGGGACTGAGCATTAGACAATACAGGAGCAGAGCTTCAGCCATCTATCCCAAATGGCCTAGTGGGCAACACATTGCTCAGGAATGACATGCTGCTTGTTGCTGATCCAGTGGAAAGACAATTGGACTTGAACATATGAACAACGATAGATCATTGATCCAGTTAGCTTAGCCGCAAATCAAAACCCAGCTCTGACATTGGGGAACCTGAGCTCAGGCCAAGGATTGGATCTGGACTGGTGCTGGACTCAGGAAATCCAAAATCAAGTGCCCATTCAGTGCATGATTTTGGGCCAGTCACTGAGGATCATAGTTGCCCCCTGCAGTGGGCTGAAAGGTATTTTGAAACCCTAGAAAATGACATGTCAGCTCCAGTTTGCCTACAAGGGAATTCTTTGCTGATTAATTGAATCAGCTTTCAATGCTTAGCATGTTCTCAGTCGACAGATGAATCAGCAAGCTCCTATCAACTGGAATGGATGGTTAGCAAAACTTGCTGGCCTGAGCAATAGGTCCAGTCAAAGGAGTTTGATCTAAGCACATAGTTATACTCTTTTTGCTACTCATGCCATTAAGCCTTTCAGTCTAACACTAGTAAAACAACATTAAAGTAGACTTCTAGACTTCTCAGCCTAGAAGTCCAGATGCAGCTAGGCAACCTATTGATAAGCAGAGTTATAGGGAGGGCTACAGATTCCCACAGCACCACATCTAGCTGAAATGGAAGCTATTGGGTACTGGATTGCAGGCCTCGTTGTAGTCTCTGACAGCAAGTGCCTGCTCATTAACTAATGTTGACCCTATGAGGTGACCTTTGTCCATCTTCTCTGCTGAGCCAGACAATATGGAGGCTTTGTCCAAAACATGGAAGTCATCCATGGCCTACACTGAACTTTCTCACAGGGTTGTTGTGAAAATAAATGGCATGAAGGAGGACAGTGCAAGCTGCCCTGGGTTCTTTTTAAGAGGACAACAGGTGGAGGAGAAGCATAATCAGTGTGGTGTAGTGGTTAAGAGCATGGGACTGGGACTCAGATGATCTGGGTTCTAGTCCCCGCTCAGTCATGGAGCCAACTGGGTGACTTTGGGCCAGTCACAGACTCTCAGCCCAACCTACCTCACAGGGTTGTTGTTGTGGGGATAAGATGGAGGAGGAGAATGATGTAAGCTGCTTTGAGCCCTTTGTATGAAAAAGGCAGGATGTAAATAAATAAATAAATAATCATAAATGCAAAATGGATTTGGATATCTGTTCAGACATAAAGGTAAATTGATAACCTTGGACTGGTTACTATCTGTCAAATTCTACTACCTTTCCCAGTGGAAATGGTGTGGGAGTTCAATGGAGGGTGGATTAAAATATATAGATTACTGCTCAGAAGGACAGGTCCAGTTTTGCATTATATCTAGGTTTCTTTGAGCTGGGCACAAATCAACATGGATCACTCATCCTGTTCCAGAATTCCATTCATCTTTCACAACAAAATGAAAGGTGCGTTAGACACCTCCCCTGAGGAGTGGAGAGAAGGTGACAGCCAACTGGGGAGACCCATGTGGGAAAGGCCCTAATACACTGCCTGACCTAAGCTGGAAATCACACACAGCATTGTCTACCATAAGGAGTCAACCGGTTATTCATAAAACGTGGTGTAAAATGTGCTGTGTTCTTTCCCACGAAGAGACTTTGTGGCAGAACTTCTTTTGGGTGGAAGTTATTCCTTGCAAACATCAGTTGCTTTCTGTTCTTACCCAGACTAATTTGGCTACGGGAAGATGAGAAAACTGGCTGAGAATTGCTGAGATGCATGTTAACCTATAGAGTTTTGGAGCATTTGTCAGGAATATGCCAAAAACCAAATAATTTTTTGGGCCAAGAAAATAGTCTTTGCTACCTAACACAGACAACAGTTGTTCTTGATATAATATGGGATAATTCCATGTATAGCTCTTTCGAGGTATACTGACCTCCTTAGTGGAAGGACTGCATATATGTATATATGATTAATAATAATAACCACTATTAAAGGAAAATGACCTGTATTGGAAACAGAAGTTTCTATTTCTGCTCATGTATAAATTGTACATTAAAACAGAGAGAAGAAAATACAACAAATATAGATTCCATGGATTTTCAAAGGTATCCAGCTGTTAACGGCCAAAACATGGATTTGGTAATGAAGTGTAAAATATATTTGTTCATACCCTTTCAGTTGATAGATACACCAACCTTGGCACCAAATGCTTGTACTACACACTCTTATCTGTTAAGATAATAAAGCAACTTTGAAAATAATTAATAATCTTGTAATGTATTTTCACTTAAGTGAAAACATCTGATGTAGCTTTGACTTACAATCTGGGCTGAAAGTAAAGCCTTCATAAAAGGAATGATTTTATTATCAATATACTATCTCAAGGAAACAAAATAAGAAACACAAGTTAGCTGGAATTTATCCTCCCCAAAAGAGGATTAGAACAGATGCATAAAAACATGAACACTGAACTTCTAGAGGAGCTAACACATATACAGAAGCAAACTTGATTTAATGAGTAGTCAGATGCAAAAGTCTTTTGAGGAAGCCAAAAGCAAGCAACCCCTCCCCACCAAGTAGCTTATATGTTCAAAACTTGCTGGGGAACAAAAAACATTTAAAAAAACAAAAACAAAAAACCATTCTTGCCATTCCAAAAGTGTGAACCCAAGTTTTTGCCCATGCTAACACTGTGCTTGTTGGAAAATACAGCTGTAAAAAGAAGACTAATTCAGAGAGTGAAGGACTTGGCAAACTTTTCTGAGCCTTAGACAGAAATACTTCTGGTAGCTTAACCAGGAGACCAAGACAGATCAGATCAGGTCAGATTTCCAACAATATCAAACCACTAGTTCTACTAAATTTACTGAGCATGCTGATCCTTTTATACACAAAAGCCAGACTAAAAGGAAACTTAGGATGGCTTCTGTTGTGGCTGTCCATAACCCCCAGACTCAGAGGATTACAGGCATTCGGGGAAAGGCAGGAAATGTGTGGAAGCAGGGATTGCTTCCCTTGCTCCCCAAAAACACTTAGATGACTGGTTTTGGTCACCCACCGCTTGTGAGGAGGTAGGTCTGAGCCACCTCCAAGATTCCTCATATCCCCATGGAGTCGACCCTTCCCACCCCCTTGAAATGCCAACCCCATGCTAGTTCCAAAGCCACATGCATGACTTTGGAACGTCAACCGGCATCAAAAGAAATCACATCAGCTGTGTGGGTACTCTAAATTCTGAGCCCAAGCTTAGATCTTTGAGAATTTTTGTTTGAACAGAGCTGGGATGCTGAATTTTCTTATGGCTGTCTAGAAAGCAGCTGGTGACCACAGGACTGCACCTCTGGTTGGGTTCAGTTGGTAATATACCCTCATTTTAATTTTTTCACTCTGCTTTGTACCCAAAACACTATGATGCAGTCTAAGCTAGCAATTAGGTCTACATTATCAATTACATTTGCTGTTGCATCTAACTGTGGAGGAGGAGGAGGAGGAGGAGGAGGAGGAATCGTCCCTTGAGCCAGTATCCAACTCTGCCTGTGTATATCTACTGATTATGTTTCACCAGTGGGACCTACTGCTGACACATAGAAAACTAGCACATCCTAGAGCAACTGGGAAACAAGCTGGTGCTAGATCCCAGTGGTGCATATGCAATACAAGATACTGCCTTCAGCTTGCATCCTTTAGGGTGGGCATGTGATCCCATGTGTGCCATTACTATTGCAACAGAATGATAGCCTCATTTGTCATTTGAACAGAAAAATAAATAGATAAATAAATAACAATGCCTGCAGTTTAAAGATCTTGATGTTTTCCCTGGTGAAATCAGTGCTTCCCAAATTACACAGAAAATGTCAATAGTTTCCTAATAGTGATATAACCATACAAGCAACCCAAATAAGAAACCAGTTAAAAGTCCAAGGATGCTACTTTTCAGTACTAGAATGATAAAATAAAGAATTTTTTATGTACCACAAATTTTGGTACATAATGAGGAAACAAATGTGCAAGCAGCCACCCACTCGTGCAGTGTGACTTTATTTATTATTTATTATATTTATATCCTGCCTGTTTTCTATAAGGAATTTGGGGTGGCCTTCTTGATGCTCTTCCTCTCCATTTGAACCTCAAAACAAGCCCGTGAGCTGAGAGTCAGTGACTTGCTCAGAGTCACTCAACAAGTTTCATGGATGAGTAGGGTCAAGAAACCAGCTCATCTAATGCCCACTCCAACACTCTAACCACTACACCCTGATGGCTCTCTCACGCCAACTTTATAGTCATCTCCTTCTCCTGCAGCCCCTTGTTCCTGCTCTGAATGGCCTCTCATCTATCTGGAACAGACTGAAACTGAAGTGGCTCTTGTGTTGAGAGATCATCAGCAGTCCAGACGGCCAACCATCTGGGCTCTCCATCCAGACTGACTGGAGAGCCCAGAAGATTTGTTTCATCCCCACCTGAAAGCAGGGGTTATGGGGCCTCAGACTTTGACCCCAAAGTCTGCACCCAACAGTCCCATTATTTAAATTCAGTTTTGATAGTGTCAGGTGGTTGGTTGAATCAGCAGTTTTGGGATCTTCAGTCTAACCCTGCATTTCCAAAATTTGATGAATTTACTGTAACCAATTTCATAAATCAATTATTGAATAGCTCCTGAATTTAAATTAAGTATAAATAAAATTCATAATGATACTAACAATACATGCAGGAGTTAAATCAGGATCCATGCACGTCTGGCAGGTCTTCCCCCAAACATATTTTTATTGAAATGTCTGTTCATATCTAAGGTGTTGCTTAATTATTATATTTTGTTTTAGTCAGTGTTAATTCTGATAGGGAAGATGGGCAACACAACAAAAAGAGTATTGTGTTTTTGTACGAAATCTCTCATTATCTAAAAACATCCTGATAACCTCCATAAAGTGCACACCGTTCTTTTCCCCTGTAGGAAAGACCAAAAGTAGAAAAGGACAGAAATTTCAAAATTGACAGGAAAAAGGAAGGAAATAATATAGTATTTTGAGCTGTTGGCTACCTTATCTGTTTCCAAACAATGATAAAGTTTGGATACTAACACAGGAAAGTGTTGTTACATATTCATTTTTCATTAGTATTATTTTAATATATTAATTATTTAAATTTATTGTATTGTTATTTTAGCTTCCAATTCCTATACCATGACTATTTTTGCCATTTCATTTTGATGGGTGTATGATTTGCTTAAAATGTTCTGTTGTATGTTCCAGTTTCATTTTTATTTATTTAATTAAAAAGATAAAAATAAATCACCCAATTTTGGGATTCCCAGCAAATATAGATCCACCTAGTTGTATGTTAATTTTTTTAAAAAGTAAAGGTGCAAAGAAGGTAAGTTGGGGTGTGAAATAATACAGATTTCTTAAAGAACGGTCCAGGCTTTGCTCTCTATTTCCTCCCCTCACCCCTCACCCCCAGTTTGCAACAGAATCCCACATGGTTGTGCTATTGCCTTTCAATCAGACTTTGCAGATCTACCCCGTGAAATCTAACTGCTGTAGGGGCAGTCTTTGAACTGATCATCTGGATAAACTTTTAGTTGCTGGTTACTCTCAATAAAGAATTAATCTTATGCTGTAGGCTAGCCCAGAGAACTGTGAATGACTCCAATTAAGAGGCGTGAATATCATTTACACCTTTCTGTTCCACTCTAAGAAAGGCTACAGCTGCAAAACAGACTCAAAAAGTGGTATTTCAAGCAGAAATTGAAGCCCAGATTTAAAATCATGGCTCTTTAGTGGAAAAAATATGCAGCATCTTAAGGAGACTAAAATAATTACTTCCCTGCTGTTTGTTCTCACATGGAAACAGAAACAGAAGAACATAAGACAATGGCTGCAGTCCAGCGCTCATTGATTTCAATGAGGTTTAAACCACTCAGCTGTGCTCTGGATTGCCACCAATGGTAAAAAATACTTCCAAATATTTAATGGTCTTCTTTTAAAAGAAAAATGTTACCTATATCCTCCCCCGCCACAATAAAAATGATTCAGGCAGGGTCAAATGAAGTAATTAATTCACTGATCAATTCATTTGTCTTTCCGTGAGAGCTAGGTGTCTCTACTGAAAGAAACTTGAGAAACCACACTGCTTGCTGTTTTAATTTCCCAGAAAGCTCTGAATGCTGGCCGTCATTCCCCCTCCCACAAATGTCCCAGAACAATGCAAGCCTTGGAGCCTGTTGAGAAATTAACATTGTGATTGCCAGGAGCTGGTGCCAAAATCAGCGCTGCCACTGTTGCCACCAGATGTGCCAGTAATGCAGATGTTGAATCAAGGAGCAAACTCCTCAAAAGAAAACACATCTGTGTGAGAAACAAAAGGTGTTTATTGAGTTAGATCTGGAGTTAGGTGCATCAGCTGGCAAATGAAACTCCCTTAATCCCTCTTTCCCACAGCAACCCAACAAACTTCTGAAAATGGTGCCCGTCAGTTGCTGAATGGGGTCATCTGTGCTATGAGGAGGAAAAGGAAATTCTC
Organism: Varanus komodoensis; assembly: GCF_004798865.1. NCBI lineage: Eukaryota > Metazoa > Chordata > Lepidosauria > Squamata > Varanidae > Varanus > Varanus komodoensis. Next base: position 19,488,431 of record NW_025336087.1, on the reverse strand, counting down.
AGCAATTATGCAGAAGCCACTTCTGTGCCTTTGCCTTTCCCTTTCAGACCTTTGCACCACAACTTGTTCCATTCAGCAGTTTCTTCCCTGAAGGTTATGCTATTTTCTCAGAGCTAGAGGGGCTGCCATGAGAACAGGGGCAACAGAATCCTCTTCCACTAGTCCAGTTTCACATACTTAAACCTGGCTCCAACCTAATATCTATATGGAAGCTGGTACTTAAGAGTTCAGTCATGATCCAGTGGCACCTTCCTCACCTGGTACCTCCAGATGTTTTGGATGATGACTCCTATAATCCATGCCTGAGAATGATTGACTGATGGGATTTTGAATTCAAAACATCTGGAGGTTACCTGGTAGGGTAAGGCTGTGACAAGGTCACAGTCTAGTGTTGCAAAGGAATGCAGAGGTTGGGATATATAAAGGGAAGGGCGGTACTATGTTATCGTGTGTGACCTTAGCATCCTTGGGCTTTCTGGAGCAGAGTCAGAAGAGACAAACCCTGACATGTGTGTGATATCCAGATCAAAAGAGGCACAAGGAAGGATTCACCTCATTGCAATTGACATGCAAGGATGTATACCTCAAAGACCCTGAGAAAACTATATAAGGAGCAAACGGCTCCCTCCAAGTCTTCCACAACGTACTGGGTACATGTGTGCACACCCCACCCTCCTACACATTGCTAGTATACAATAGAACTAGAAAATGCATATCTTCAAAATGATAGCTTCCATCAAATAGTGGAAACTTATCCACAGTATTGCAGAATTGTAAAATGGAAATAAGGAAGCAAACTGAAGAAACTTCTCCCTTGAATTTCATTCAAAGTATACTTTCCACTTAAAGCAGAGAAAGCTTTAGCAAGATTTTTACAGCCTAAGCAGTTGGTTCTAAGGTGTTGATGGTCATTAGCAATATCTCAATTCAGCCAATTAGAACTATTTTTGTATCAACCTAAGTTTCAAGTTTTCAGGGGTTTCATTATACACAGACCCATTCCTGACAATGCTCTGGAACGTTTCCATTCACTAACAAGAAGGGAGTGAACTGGAAAGCAGAGGCATGAGTAGATCTAAGAAAGAGGGAAATGAAACAGGATCAGCTTGCTGGAAAAGTGATACTAGTTAGTAGAACAGGATGAAATACCAGAAGAGTCATCCTAAGAAAGAGCAAAGGGTGCCTTGATTCTCTGGGTCAGATGAGACGGAGGCCTATTAATGGAAATGAAATCAAGAGAGTGATATGGGGAGTTTCCATACTTGGCATCTTGACTAAAATTGGTGTGCATGAGTTGTTTTATTAGTTGTATCCTTCAGTCAGTGACAAGTATTATGTAACGAATGGGTACAGAGCCATTGGAGAATGGATAGGTGGAAATAGTTCTGTACTTTAAGCAAATGTACACTGATGGCAAGCGACAAAAAACCATGTCACACACCTCAAAATGTTAAGCTGCAATCTAACAAACAGGAAGGAAAATGCAACACAGCCTGCTGTGAGAGTCACTTTAACATTTGTTTGGCTGATCTGAGAACATCTTCTTTAGCCCATCTGCTTATTTATTTTATTCTGTGTGCTTTAATTGTAATTTTAAGCTATTGTGTTGCTTTTCTGTTTTCATTCTTTTGTAAAAAGATGGAATACACATTTAATACATTAAAATCGTTATTTCATTGCTTCATTATTCCTCTTGCATGACTTACAATAGGTCTAGCGACCTATGAAATAGCTAGCTTATAAAGAGACCTCAACTTGTGAGTGCATGGATTCATGGAAAATATTTGTCCAATTTGTGATGCTTGCCTCCTCTATTACTTCTTGCCTTTCAGGCATATGAGTCAGAAGAAGGAAAGACAAGTGAGATAGGAGGGGAAATTAAGGTGCAAAGAGTGTGACCTCTTCTCTAGACAAAGGCTCCATCCAAAGATCTCTTCCTCCATCCCTATCCCATCCCAGTGAATCAACTGTGGCAGAGGATTCTACTATCACCATTCCATAAAACCATAAAGTAAGAGGGAGATGACTGGCTTTTATAAGCATCTGGCTCAGTCCCAAGTGTGCTAACTGATACCTGATTTATTTCTGTCCAAAACAGGTATACATTGTGCTTAAACAGCAGAACAAGAGAAAAACACCACCAAATGGATACATGATAAATCTACCAAAAGATATCCAATAAAAAGAGTGATTGCTGTTGAACAAAAACAGATGGACAGAAACAAAATTTATCAATAAAAACCAACCCAGGTGTAAGGGAAAGTTAGCAAAAAAAGGGGATCTTCAGAGATTTCCTGAAGACCTGCAATGAAAGGACCTGATAAATGCCTTGTGGAAGTTGATTTCAGAAAGGGAGAATCACTGAGAAGTCTTTCTTCCTTGAGACCTCCAGAGGTGGCAGCTCATCAAGTAACTTTTACACAAACTATTTTAAAACATACAGGATTATTTAGTTCCATGCGACTGAGGAAAGCTGATGAGGATGGTTATAACACCTTGCAGGAGGGCACCATGAAGCAGACTAAGTTGGAAATGGCAGAACCTCCATTCTTATTATTTTATTCCAATCCAGCATGTTTGTTCCTTCAGACACACAAATGGCTGACATCATTCTAAAGGGAAAAGTCTTCATGCCAATAGTGTAAATTGCACATTATATCCAGAACACCACTTTCAGGACTCTTGGGGATCATGTGGCAGAGCCTTTTACTTCCTGGAGAAGGAGTACCAGGATCAACATCATATATGAAGAATATGTTGACCACTCAAGTTGTCAGCAGTCATTAAAAGTCCTGCATTGCAATCCATTCAGCTACTAACACAACAATTTCAAGATTGCCTTGAATGTATTATGTAGCCATACAAGAATGCCAGAGAACATTTCTCATGAGGCATATCATCTTTGAGGACATCTTTGGAGGGCATATTCAGCTAATCCAAGGTAACAGGTGGAATATCTTTTGCAATTTCACTCTCTAGTAAGAGAGTCTTGCATTTGTAAAGCTTTGACACACTGGCTCTAAGTGATCTCACAATACCTGTTGGCATGAAAAGGGGGGAAAGCAACCCTTTTGTTTATGTTATGTGGTCTTTCTTCCAGACCTGGGTTTGAAGATTGTGATAAGAATCTCTAGGATGTGTACTTCGTAGAATGGATTAACAGCACAATCTGATGCACATGTAATCAAAAGTAACTCCAATGCATTTAATGGGGCTTACTTTTGAATAAAGGTACAGTCTCTTAAAGGAAGATTTTGTTTCATCTCCTGATACAAGGTCTGCTCTTGTTTGCATCAGTTTTGGCATCACTACATTTGGTTTTCTCAAGCATGTGATCCCCTGCTTGGTTTTCTCAAGCATGTGATGCTGCCCTTGAAGAACTGAATCATGCATTGTATCTCTGTTTCTTAATCCCTATCTGTTCCTTTTTATATGCTTTCCCAAAACTTATCCCTGGGCCAGAAAGTCAGATGGTTGGAGAAGAAGCATAAACATGAATGTTAGAGCTAAATAAATTGACAGATTGTACATATAGAAAGCTTACATAAAAAAGATGAAAGGCAGAAGGGAGAGGCAGGTGTAGCGATTAGACTCTCCAAAGTGAGAAGGTGGCTTGGAGGAAAATACTTAGAAAGCGCTGTACACACACACACACACACACACACGCCAAATGTTGGACTGTGTTCCTTCTGTAACAAATTTAATTAAATTATTCAGAATACACAGGACTCAGCCAAAATAAGAGGGGTGTGCTTCATGAAATGTACTGTCCTGTATGAAATATAACCACTCATTTTAGCAATTGCTTGTGATAACTATGAAAGAGAGCAAAAATCATTAGGTGCTCAAAAGCTTGGATCCAGAACTGCCAGAGGAAGTATACATTTATGGAATGTATTCTTGTCATCTCCTCTCCCATGTACATCCTCTGCATCTACTCCAGTGAGTCCAGAGCAGTTTTGGAGAAGGTCTCCAGCCAGACAGGGGAGCTGTGCTCTGGAAGCAGCATCCTTCTGCGGATGGCAGGATGGTTTGGGATCTAATCTACAATTATGGCCAGAAGTATTACCCTCTATGTTGCTTCCTGCTTAGGTCTGGTACCCAGTATGATGGAGCAGAAGCCAGGATCTACAGGCCCCAGAAGACTCATCAGCCTCCAATAGATAGACAGAGATCCCCACACTATGAATATGAAAGCTGGGGTTCTCGTAATTTCCTCAGAATGTCTCTGGGTCTTGATTCAGGGTGCAGAGGCATTGTGAGGAAATAAATGGTAGCTGCAGCCACCTGGCCCATCTTTTCTGTTAAGAGCACTAGGCTGCGTATCTCTCACCATTCTTTCTAGCTTGTCTCAAGCATTTGCGGGAGCGTGTCTGAAGCAGTCGCACTTGCTAGAAAGGTGGCGCATAGTAAGTTCATCTATCCAGGATGGTAATGGCTAGGCCAGAGCTATGCTGGCTGGAACTAACTCAGGAACAGCTCAGCATTTTTCTGAGATGCTCTCTGAGTCTAGTAAAGCACCGTCCTTTGGCCTAGAAGGACCTGTAGTAGAAAACAGTGAGTTATTTGATGATGCCTCCTCCATAACGATGTTTTGTTCTGGGTCTGAGAGCACAGCACCCCTCACGCTACTCCCTACACCCATCAAAGCAATACTGGCCAGGGCCTCCTCAAATCCATGCTACCTACCCTTGCTTGTCTTCCACCTGTTGCTCCAACTTAAGCTGTGTGAATATAGCTCGTAGCCATACCTAACTGGAAGAATGATGGTGTGATGTCATCATGGTTTTCTGTATGATCTCAGATTAGATGGGGTTGTCTCGAGAGAGAGGGAGGGAGAGAGAGAATTCCAAAGCAGGTGGAATTTGAAATGTGAAGTCAACAGTAGGCAGCACCCATCTCTCTCCACCTGTGCAAGGCAGGAGGTGTAACTGGAGGGACAGAGATTTTTCAGCCTCTCCAGCCGCATTTCTTGACCACTAATCCTAGTGGGACTCAGGAGATCTGGGTTCTAGTCTGTACTCAACCACAACACTCACTGGCTGACTTTGGGCCAGTCACAGATGCTCAGCCTAACCTACATCACAGGATTGTTGTTGTGATAAAATAGAGACGTGAAACATAAGTCACCTTGAGTTCTTTGAAGGAGAAAGAAAAGTGCAATATAAATGCAATGCAATGCAATATTTATTTATTTATTTATTTATTTATTTAAAACATTTCTATGCCGCCCCATTTGCCGAAGCCTCGGGGCGGCTCACAACATAAATTAAAATATAATACATTCAAAATATAAAACAAATTAACAATATAAAATAAGTCGCCCTGGCCAGATAAAATAAGCAAATAATATTAACAATTAAAATGACGTTTAAATAAAAAGGTCTTCTCCTGGCACCAAAAAACAAATAACGACGGTGCCAGGTGGACCTCTCTGGGGAACGCATTCCATAGATTGGGTGCCACCGCAGACAAAGCCCTCCTCTGAGTACCTACCCTCCTAATTTCTTTCATGGAGGGTTCCCGGAGAAGGGCCTCTCCCGCAGATCTCAAGGGGCGGGCAGGCGTATATGGATGTAAGCGCTCCTTCAGGTAACCAGGACCCAAACCGTTAAGGGCTTTATAGGTCATCACCAACACCTTGAATTGGGCCCGGACTTCAATGGGAAGCCAGTGAAGCTGACGGAGGACTGGAGTCATGTGAGCATAACGCCCAGTTCCCGTCAGCAGCCTGGCAGCTCTATTTTGAACCAATTGAAGTATCCGGACCGTCTTCAAGGGTAGCCCCACGTAGAGCGCGTTACAGAAGTCAAGTCAGGAAGTCACCAGTGCGTGTGTCACTGTCACCAGGCAGTCGTACTCCAGGTAAGGGCACAGCTGATGAATCAACCGAAGCTGAAGGAAAGCGCTCCTCGCCACTGCTGTCCCCTGAGCTTCCAATGAAAGCTCCGGGTCGAGGAGCACTCCCAGGCTGCGGACCTTGTCCCTAAGAGGGAGTGCAACCCCAATCAGGACTAAGTGCAATTCACCGTCTCCGAAGCCCGATGCGCCAACCAACAGGACCTTCGTCTTGTCTGGATTGAACTTCAGTTTATTGGCCCTCATCCAGCCCATTACTTCGGCCAGGCACCGGTTCAGCACAGCCACTGCCTCACCTGGATTGCTGGAAAACGAGAGGTAGAGCTGGGTATCATCAGCGTACTGATGATTCCGCAGCCCACGCCTCCTGATGACCTCTCCCAGTGGTTTCATGTAGATGTTAAACAGCAAAGGGGACAAAATGGACCCCTGTGGTACTCCATGACATAGCTGCCATGGTGCAGAGCCATAGTCCCCCAGCACCACCTTCTGGAATCGGTCATTGAGATAGGAGCGGAACCACTGCAAAGCAGTGCCTCCGACCCCCAATCCCGCTAGCCTATCCAGAAAGATACCATGGTTGATGGTATCGAAAGCCGCTGAGAGGTCCAGAAGAACCAACAGGGATGCACTCCCCCTATCCTTCTCCCTGCACAGGTCATCGTACAGGGCGACCAAGGCAGATTCAGTACTGTACCCGGGTCTGAAGCCGGACTGAAATGGGTCCAGATAATCAGTTTCATCCAAGAGAGCTTGGAGTTGTCCCGCCACCACCTGCTCTAACACCTTGCCCAGAAACAAGATGTTGGCCACTGTTCTATAATTAGTGGCCATCTCTGGATCCAGTGATGCTTTCTTCAGGACCAGTCGGACTACCACCTCCTTTAAAGGGGCAGGCACCCGACCCTCCCTCAGAGAAGTGTTAACCACTTCCAAGATCCAGATCCCAATCCCGTGCTTGGAATTATTAATTAACCAAGATGGGCAAGGGTCCAATAGGCAAGTGGTGGGACGTACTCATCCAAGCACCTTGTCCACATCATCAGGCCGCAATAACTGAAATTCATCCAATAATTTTGGACCAGACGGCAGCATTGTTGTCTCCCCAGAAACCTCTGATTCACTAGTGGTGTCTAGCTCGTGATGAATCTGAGCGATTTTCTCCCTGAAATGCATGACAAAGTCGTCACAGCGGGTCTTTGAGGGTGGAACCAGATCTTTCTTAGGACCTGGACGAACCAGGCCTTGCAACACTCGAAAAAGCTCCGCTGGATGGTATTTTGAGGAGGCAATGGAAATGGAAAAGAAACTCTTTTTCGCTGCCCTCACCACCACAGCATAGGCCCGATAATGGGCTCTCAAGTGTGTTCGTTCAGATTCATCCCGTGATCTCCTCCACCTACGCTCTAGCCGTCTCCCAAGCTGCTTCATCTCCCGCAATTCAGGTGTATACCAAGGGGAAGAGTGGGCTCTGCCCGGTGGGAGAGGACACTTAGGAGCGATCATGTCCACAGCCCTGGTCATTTCCCCGTTCCACAGTTCAACCAGAGCCTCGACAGGAGCACCAGTCTTGTCAGCCAGAAACTCCCCCAGGGCTTTCAGGAATCCATCTGGATCCATCCGGCTCCGGGGGTGGACCCACACAATCAGGTCCGCACCCTTGCAGAGGGAGAGATCGCTCTCAAGCACAAACCTCACCAGGAAGTGATCTGACCATGACAGGGGAGTCAAACATAAATTCCTCACCCTCAGACCATCCTCTTCCTGCCCCGTTGAGAAAACCAGGTCCAGAGTGTGTCCATGTTCATGGGTCGGGCCAGTGACATGTTGAGACAGCCCCATGGCCGTCATGGAGACCATGAAGTCCTGAGCCGCCCTGGTCAGACCAGTCTCAGCATGGAGATTGAAGTCCCCCAGGACCAACATCCTGGGGGTCCTCAACACCAGGTCTGAGACAATCTCCATCAGCTCAGGCAGGGAGACTGTTGGGTAGAAGTGTGCACAGTACACCAACAGAATCCCCAGTCTGTCTCGGTCGCCCAACACCAAGTAGAGGCACTCCAGCCCTGGTCTCGAAGGGACCGGAAGTCCCGTGAGAGAGATGGAGGCTCGGTAAACCAAAACGACCCCCCTCCCCTCCCCTCCAGGTGTGAAAAGTGCTGAACCAGATACCCGGGCGGGCACATTTGAGAGAGGGTGACATCCCCCCCTCCTCCCACCCAGGTTTCCGTTATGCAAGCCAGGTCGGCCCCCTCATCCATAATCAAGTCATGGATTAGGGAAGATTTATTGTTGACCAACCTGGCATTGAGCAGCAGCACCGTCAGGCCCGAGGGGTGGTTGACAAGACTACCTAAAACCCTCTCGCTGGGGGCAAAACCAGAAGGAGGGACAGGTGTCAACCATCTGTCCCTCCTTCTTCTACGCAGACACATTAAGCCCCCACCGCTATTACGTCCATTGCCCATGACCACCCCAATGGTGGTGCCCCCGCACTCCCCAGGAAACACAAACATCGACATGGCCAGGCACGACTCCATAAAAACAAATTAAAACAGATTAAAATACAATAAAATTATAAAAACAATTTTAAAACTCCCCCTTCCCTCGGTGATGTACCCCAGTCTGGCAGCGGCGGCAGTGACTGCGCAGCATGGCCCAGCAGATAAGCTGAGCCGCAAAATGCGGCCAATGTCCATAGGGGGAGGGAGCTCTAAGCCCGCCCTGCCCCAGGCCGGCACCGGCGGGGGGGAACAGGGAGGGGCGCGGAAACCCGTCAGGCAGGAAGATGACGGCATCCTCCTCTGCACCATTGGCGGCGGGCCTAGTGTGGCCCTGGCGTCCTCCGTGCCCAGGGTGGTCCAGCGATGGCCCCAGTCCGGCGGCGGCGGCAGCAACAGCGACAGTGCAGCGCAGCATGGCAGGTGGACCAATTAAAACATAGCCCCTGGCCATCCCAGCTCCCCGCTCGGCCCCCGAACGGCTCCCAAACGGCGGCAACCGCCCTGTCCTGGCACGCCTCTCACCCGCGCGAGGGAGGCAGGCCGGAGCCAGGTCCTGGGCCGGTGGTCCTGGGCTGGTGGTCCTGCAAAGTGGCGACGCGATGGTCTGGGCGGCGCAGAAGGAGGTGGGCCCCGTAACAACAGCAACAACAGCAACAATTCTTCTAGATAGTCCTCTGAGTCCATCTTGCTGAAGAGAGCCAGAGACCATGGCCAAGAAGCTTAGGGATATGGCAAATCTACATATAGCAAAGTTGTTCCATATGTTGACCACCTCTGTATGTTGACCACTTTCCCTTGGGTGGTCAACTTTCAGAGGTTTTACTGCACTTTCTTTTCCTGCTTTCTGTGCAAACATTCCTGCTCTCTTGCCACCAATTTCCTTCCTTCCTGATGTCATTGTGGCATCAAGCTCAGGAGCAAAGTCACTGCAGAGCTTTCCATGGTGATTGGGAAGGATGGTGGCTGGAAAGCAACTCAAGTGGGGATCCTCCGCTGGGATCATAGCCTTGCCTATGGCCTCAGAAGGAGGGATCTCCTGTATCCAGCAGCTGCTTGGAGAGTGCTTAGGGAACTATAATGCGGACATTTATATAGCATCTACGTAGCACTAGCCCTTTCAGAGCATGGTAGATAATTCCTATTCAGCTGCCATCCATCCTGTGAATTCTAGGGTCCACAAAGGTGACATTATCTATTGGTCTGCCTGTCTACCCTCTTGTTTTCCCCCAGTCAATTAATACCTCCACAATGGGATGATGGGTGACTTAATGGCCATATAGGTCATTTTGATATGCTTGACCTGACTAGTGAATTATCTCAGCTTCACAACCCAGACACATTTCAAGACAGTGATTGAAACTGACGCACTGATACACCCACCCACTCAGAATTATCATTGCCAGTTCAAGGGTCAATCTACTTGAAACTGCACATTTGCAGCACGCAGCTGACTTTCCTTTTTATTCACATGTAAACATATGGGCCCCCCTTTTGATTCACACAGCACAGGTAAGGGGAGTTTAACTCTCCCATGCCTTATTTTCTAAAATGTGTCTGCCTGCTTACACAGGGGCTAAACAAAGCCCCAGAAATCCTCCACTGGTACCTCCGTGCCATATAGCCATTAAAGAGGAGGAGCCTATTATTAAAAAAAGAGGCGGCAATGCTAATTCAGCACCATGTATGTGGCTGAATCCACAGAGATTCAGACCCACACTTTTTATGGCTAAGCACTCAAGGTCCTCTAATTCTCTCCCTCCTGTTTATAATGAAATGTGTGGATTTTGGTCAGTGCTTACCACAACAAGCCATTTAAATTGATACTGGGTTTAACATACAGAGTAATGCACTGTGCCAGCCCAATATCCATGCATTCCTTGGATGTATTGAGATGCTGTGGCACAGGGAAGATGCCTGATAGAAGGAAAGTGCAGCCAGTGCCTGTCAACTTAGCTCAACTTAGTTTGCTCTCTGGAGGCTAAAATTCCTCCAGGATCATGTGAGGAATCATCTTTAGTCTTGTTCCCCTTCTCCCCACTTGTTTGTTTTGTTTTCCTCTGCTTTATTATAGATTCCTTCACTGGAGTTCTCTGGGTGGTGAACATGTAAATTAAAAACATAAAATACAAAGCAATTAAGAATGATAAAGCCAAGATAAACCAAAAATAAATAAACTAAACAAAGATAAAATCAACAGCAATGAAAAGAACCCAAACCAATGCAATGCATGTAACCAGCAAAAAAAAAATTATGTGAGATCTGAATATACTTAAAGCAATTCTTATAATGGCTGAGATGATAAAAGAATCCTGCACCATAATGTATACATGAGATGAGCCTCTCTGGGAAGGGTTTTCCACAGATGGGGATACCACCACTAGAAAGGCTCTGTCTCTTGTAGCCACTTAAATCACCTCATTTTCTGGGCTCACCTGGAAGAGGGCCTTGGATAATGATTTGGGATGTCAAAAAATCTGCAATGGATTCAAATGAATCTGAGTTCCTGTGAATCCAGTCTGAAGATTCTGCAGTGGACTGGCTTATTCTGAGCCATGCAGGTTTTGGGGATTCACAAACAAGTTTACTTTTAGATGGTGTTTGCCCTAACGCACATTACAGTGAGCAGAACTACATCCTGAGATGGACAGGTCAGGGTGCCATGTGCACACGCTTGGATGAGAATCCCAAATGCATACGAGAGATGGAGGGCTTTGGTGGGAATGGCAGCTCAGACTCAGAGGAGGGGGAGTGGATAGTTGAACCAGCAGTGGCTCAGAGTACTCACTCCGATATTGGAATTGTGGAGACTAGAGAGGCCCCTGCTGCCCAAACTCTCCTGATGAGCCAGCCCAAGCCAGCTTTGGATCAAAGCACTTCAAGGACAACCACAGAGCACCCCCCTCCTGATTATGGGAAAGAAGCTGGCAAGGAACAGGCTGGGGAGGGGTTCTCAGGAGGAGAACTTGACACCCCAGGAGACATGGATGCACGGGCCCATCGGCACACCCACTGGCTAGACCAATTAGGGGCTCAATGGGAAGAACTTCAGTGTGTTCACGTCCATAGCACAAGCCCCTCCAGAGAGACCCTGAAGGGTTCATAAGCAAAGCTTTGGGTGAAGAGGGGCAGAGTGAGGGGTCAGCATTCCTCCCGGTGTGTGTGTTTCGAGGCTTGTGAATATATTGATTTCTGTATGGAATAAAGACTCTTACGATAATTGCTGAAGTGCCTGTCTCGTTTGGGAGGGGATGTCTAGCTCACAACACAGGGACAGGAACGGGTCTGATTCCACTAATGGGCAGACAATGAATTGAAAGATGCCTGGCAATACACAAAATGAAGCTAGAACTCGATTTAACAAATCCGTGCATCCCTAGATCTGGGAGGAGGCTCTTTTCTGGGTATCTTGGCTCTGAGCCATTTCTCAGCTGCACGGCGACTTAGGCAACCACTGCTACAGCATGGTGAATGCCTCGGTCACATTGCTCTCTGCTAAGAATGCTGTCAGGTCACCAGGTCCTAAGTTGGCTTCCAATGTTCCTATGACACCAATTAAACCAGCACTGCAGTGCCTGGGCTGATCCAACACACATATTGGCTTCTGCTCTTCAGAAATGAAAGAGTGCTCACTGTGGTGTGCTTGTTCTAGCACGAAGAGACTTAAGGAGTAAGACTGAAAAGTACGTACCTGTCACATTGTAATAGCATCCCACTTAGAGTGCAATGAGGCATAAACTGAAGCTGAATTCCTTCTCTCCTCACTAACATAACATTATTCCAGCATGATATGTACTACGGAGTATTGTAATTATCAAAGTCCTAAATTAGACTGCAAAAAAAGCTAGCCTTTATTTTCCATCATTTCATATATGCCCTAATGTTTTCAACAAAGCAATATTAGTTGTTTACAAACACTGATTTAATATTGCTGTTCACTGTCTCTGTCTCTGTCTCTCTCTCTCTCTTTCTCTCTCCTTCTCTCTCTCTCTTTTGTCAGCCGGCAGCAGCCTCTTTGCTATCTTGCCCTGCACCCCAATCATGAATAAAGAGGAACAATGGTGAAAACAGCCAGGTTGGCATGATTTTGCTTCCAAAATACTATGAACGCTACTGCTTTCTGTTGGACTTCTGCCATGTACCTTGAAATAATTAAAAGAGTCCCATGGTTTCCTTTGTATAAGGCGAGCATAGCGATTAAAGCGTATTTGGTCTCAAGTTACAGCCGCGGAGCCAGCAAACCATCCCCAAAGTCTTTCCCTTCTGTTCTCATGTCAGCATGAGATCACGCGCCTCCCCACTACCCTAAGGGTGCTAACACTGAGGGTCATGATCTCACAGCACCATGTGAGAGACCGGGACTGACTTTGTGTGTGTGCGAGGCGGCAAGGGGGGGGATAATTCTTTTGCCTATAAAAGGAGGGAATTCGTGCATGAACATTTGTGGATTGAAGAAGGGGGCTCTTTGCTGCTTTCTCATGGTCCAGAGAGCTCATTTGGACAGACATGGCGGTCACTCTGTGGACAGTGTGCTTTCAATGAGCCTTGCATGGCGAACTGTCTGTCTGTGACAATGATCAAGGCTTAATTCACAATGGTGCTGAGCATGCTTCAAAGTAATGGCCAGGTCAGAGATGGACACTCTGCTGTCGTTTAAATGCACAGATGCATGGATTTATTTTCTTCTTTCCCCCCTCCATGTTGCTGCTTCTATCCTGAACATCTTCACAATTGTTGCTGTTTATAAAATGGTGTCTGTGAAAGGAAGAACGGCATTTTTCCAGAGGCAGGCACATGCATTGATATGAATGAAAAGTCTATATAACAGATGGGAACAAAAGACGCTAGATACAGCAAAATGGTTATTAAGACAGGGCAAAATAAAATGAAGGGGATGGTGGCTGGGTGTGTGTGAATGCCGTTGGTTGCATTCACCTGCAGTCATTAATGCTGTTATGGAGAGTCGTACATGAGAAAAGATGCTGCTGCCTAGACAAAACATGGCAGATAATGGAGTGGGAACATCTGCCCCAACCCAGTAGCTACAAGATCTCAAATTGAGAGGATCATGTCCCTTACCAAGAACCATCTAGAGCACATTTCCTGTTTTGAATCCCATGCAAGTTAGCAGAGCAAATGTGCTCCTTTGACCTTTATGACAAAAAACAGGGGAAGCAATTTGGAAAAACCATTGGGGAATGTTTCAGTTGCTGGCTTGGTTTGCACCACGTTAGACCCCTTGGGGATTTTAAGCACACACTGTGGGTTAAATTCCTTTGTGCCTAACAGCTGATCAGAAGTTGTGTGTCTCCTCCTCCCTTCTTCTCCCCTTCTCGGCCCTTCTGCATTATCCCAGGAGTCATTGCAGGCTCACTGAAATGTCCTGGCCATGGGTTGGCTTTTTTAAAAAATGCCTCTGTGTTTTTGACTTGTGGGAAAATGAGGGCAAATCTGAGCCACAGGAACATTCCCCCAAACCCTCTTTCTGAAGATTCTGGTGCAAAGAGCTCTTTCTACCCAACCTTTAGGAAAAAGAATGGGGAAAAATAGTTAACAGTGGGCTATTCAAAGATGCAATTTGGTATAGGCAATTGTCTGCGAAATTCCAACTTTGTAGCACATTGCTAACTTTTTAAAAATGTTCTTTAAAGGTGCTCTCTCTCTCTCTCTCTCTCTCTCTCTCTCTCTCTCTCTCTCTGTGTGTGTGTGCGCGCGCACACACACTCATGCACGTGCATGTGTATGCATGTGTTTAGCACACTTTACAGCAGAATGTGCAGGAATTTTGAGAGGAGTGCTCATGTTACTCTAGGTTACCCTCACTTTTCCAGGTGTGGATACACAGAAGCATAAGGGCCTCCCTAAAAGAGCCCCCGAGAACCTGTTGAAGGGGTGTTTTGGAAGATAACATCGCCCCCTCTAAGTAGGTTCCCTGATTTTTTCAGGTGTGGGTGCTATGACATTTCAACTGTCTGCTTGGTTTTACAATTCACCCTGAGTAGATACCTCAGGAAGTGGTAAAACCTGAGGGGAACCTCAGTGGATGGCATCGGGCTTGTGATTAAAAACTCCTCACATGGGTTTTCCCCAAGGCCCCCCCCCCACTACTACCAGGAAGTGGGGAGCCACTCCCAATGGTCCCCAGTGTCTGCTCTAGCACTTTGGTGTGGCTGGGAAGGACAGTCACTGCTTGTCTTTCTGCCATTTTTGGTCAAAGGGGCTCTCTTTATTTTCAGGTTGACTGTGGCTTGTTTTGTTGTTTGAGCTCAGATAACGCTATCAAAGTTTGTCTACTGTGCTTTTCAGCATATGCCCCACATGTATAGTTATCTCAAAGCAAAATGAAAAGTAGGAATGCTCTTTTTTCCCATTTATCAGCTGAAATATTCATGTTATGGAAAACATGTTCATATCAGCCTTCTTATGATAAAAATTGGTTGGTTAGGTTACAATTTTGATTGTGAGCATTCCATTTTGGCTTATATTCTTTTTCAAGAACATATGGCCCTTCATTATTTGGAATTTAGCAGACTAAATGTTCAGTGCAGAATTCAAATCTTAGCCAGTACTAGAGTGAAGCCTGGTCTTAGAAAGTGAGCCAAACCAAGAGGAAGTCCACAAATGCTGACCGAACAAGGTCACACAACTGGCAACCTTCTTCCACATCTTGTGCAGCAGCACAAAAGGCTGCTACATTTGCCATGGAAGAGGGACATGAGGGCTTGATTCCTGGTGAGTGCTGGGTTCACTTTCCAGGAACTTGAAAACATGGCTGTGTCAATGTGGACTGCAGTTCAGGGAGCTGAGCCCAGGAATAAGATGGGTTTCCCCCTCCAAAATGGATTCCTCATACATCCCTGGTCAGTACCCTTGAATGCTCACTGGATTTCATAAGAGCATAAGAACAACCATGATGGATCAGGCCAAGGGTCTGTCCGTCCATCTTTTGATGTGCCCACAAGATCTCACAAGCAAAGTGAGTACAACAGCACCTTCTTGCCTAAGTTCCCCAGCAATTGATGGACATAGGCACACTGCCTCAGAAATTGCAGATTGCATATAGCCATCAGAACAGTAGCCGTTGACAGTGTTCTCGTCCATGACTTGGTCCAATTCCTTTCTTTTGTTGTCCACATTGGTGACCATCACTACATCTTGTAGGAGTGAATTCCATAGTATACCTATGCATTGTATGAAGAACTACTTCCTTTTATCTGTCTCAAATCTCCTACCAATCAGTTTCTTGGGATGATCCTAGGCTCCACTATTATGGGAGAGAAAAACATCTCCCTCTGCACACCTGGTAGAAAGCTGTATACCCCTACCATGGCTCCCCGTATTCACCTTTTGTCTAAGCTAAAGAATTTCAGCTTGTGTAACCTTTTCCTGATAAGCAAGTTGTTCTAACCACTTGATCATTTTAGTGGTGCTTTTCTGAACTTTTTTCAATACTGCATTATCCCTTTTCAGATGTGGTAATCAGAAGTATACACAGTACAGTGGTACCTCGGCTCACGAACGCCTTGGTTCACAAACAATTTGGGTCATGGACAAAAATTTCACTAAATTTTTGACGTGGGTCACAAACTCCATATTGGGTGGCGACCAAGATCGCAGCCATCTCCCTACCCCCACCTCCGAGTGGGGAAATGGCCATGATTGCAGTTGCTTTCGTGCAGGGAAGGCATGCATGATCACAGGAGCGCTCCTGCAGGAAAGATGGGCGTGATCTCAGCCATTCCCCCCCCGCCAAGCCAGCATGATTGCAGCCATCTCCCCCCCCCCCCCCCCCGAATGGGGAAATGGCCATGATAATGCTGGAGGCAGAGGAGGGAAAGGGCCGAAATCGCGCCCATCTCTCTCTCCTCCAGCACGCCTCGTTTGTGCCCGTCCCTCCATCCCCCAGTGCGCCATTTGTGCCCATCTCTTCCTCCTCGAACACGCCTTGTTCGTGCCCATCTCTCTCTCCCCCAGCAAGCCATTTGCGCCCGACTGTCCCCCACCCCACTGTGCCCGTGATCACACCTGCCTCTCCCCCCCCCACCCCCCAGTGTGCTGGGATGACAGGCGCAATCTTGGTTGTGCTGCGGGGGGGAGGGAAGATGGCCACTCTTGTGCTCGGGATGGAGGGAGGGGGAGATGGCCATGACCTTTGTTGTTTTCCCTTTGCTTCACATTTTTCTGATTTAAAAAATGGTTACAGAATGGATTAACCTTATTTACATTGAACCTTATGGGGAAATTTATCTTGGCTCAAAACCAATTTGGGTCATGACCAGAGTCTTGGAATGAATTAAGTGTGTGAGCCAAGGTACCACAGTATTCTATATGTGGTTGCACCATATATTTGTATAAGAGAGTAGGATATGGGCAGTTTCATTTTCAATTCATTTCCTAATTAGGTGTAACATGGAGTTTGCCTTTTTCATTGCAGTCGAACACTGGGTCAACATTTTTACCTCAACACCATGACACATGTTTTTGTCAGTTACAACTAGTTCTGAACTCAGTAGCTTATACTTGAAGTTGGGATTTTTTTCCCCTTAATGTACATTACTTTACATTAGCTGGTGGTGAACCGCAATTTGCCATTTTGATGCCAATTTTTCCTTTTGGAAAGCTCCTTCTGGATGTCCTCACATTTTGTTTTAACCATTTTAATAGTTTTTCTCATCAGCAAAACTGGCCATTTCACTGCTCACTCCTAATTCCAGATAATTTAACAATGAGTTGAAAAGTTTTAGTCCTGATACTGTTCTCTGTGGGATCCCACTATTTAGGATTGGGAGGAATTAGCATTTATTCCTACTGTCTGCTTTCTGCTCTTTAATCAGTTGCTGGTCCTTAAGAAGACTAGTCCTCACATTCAATGTTTGTTAAGTTTGCTGAGAAATTTTTGGCAAGGAACTTTGTTGAAATACTGTTCATAATATGTCAATAAACACAGAGACACGATCAAAGAACTCTGAAAGTTCAGTGGGACAAGACTTATCATCCTGGAAGCCATGTTGATTCTTTTTCAGCAGGGCTTATCCTTCTACATGATAACTAATTCTATCTTTAATAACACTTTCAAACAAGTTACCTGAAAAAGATGTTCAGATAATTTCCTTCATCCTCCCTGGGTCCTTTTCATAAATTATTGTTACATCAGTCATTCTCCAGTTTTCTGGTATAGAGACTGCTCTTAGGAAAACATTATATATTTTTCTGGGAGGATCAGCAATTTCATACTTGAATACTCTAAGATCTACTAATTTTAAATTTGTCAATAAGCCTGAGAACTTCATCTTTTATCACCACAGTCTTAGTTCTTCAAACTTCCTGCCTGAATATGTAACTAAGGAACAGCTATCTGCCTTGTATCCTCTGTCATGAAGAGAGTTGGAAATAATTTGTTTAGTTTCTCTGCAACCTCTTGCCCTCTTTTAGTGCTTATCATCCATAAGAACATGAGAAAAGCCATGCTGGATCAGACCAGTGGTCCACCCAGTCCAGTATTCCATTCACATGGTGGCATACCAGTTGACCACAGACTCACTTAAGTAGGATGGGTGCAGGACCTCCACCTGCCCAAGCTCCTCAGCAACTGGCGTATGCAGGCATGCCACCTCTGGTAAAAGAAGAAGTACATCAGCAAGGCTAGTAGCCACTGATAGCACCCTCCCCCCATTAATTTGTCCAATCCCTTTATAAAGCCATCAAACTGGTGGCCATCAGCACTTCCCATGGCAGTGAATTCCATAAATTAACCATGCACTGTATGGAGAAGCACTTTCTTTTATTGATCACAAACCTCCCACCAAACAGCTTCATGGGATGACCTTGAGTTCAAGTGTAATGAGAGAAGAAAAGTATCCCCTTCTCCATTTCCTCCACACCAAGCATTATTTTATGCACCTTTATCTTGTCTCCCTTTACTTGCCTTTTTTTCTAAGCTAAACTGTCCCTTTTGTAACAGCTCCCCACAGGGGAGTTACTACAGCGCTTTGATCATTTTTGTTGCCCTTCTCTGTACTTTTTCTTAACTCAGTGTAGGGCTTTTTCAGGTAAGGCAATTAGAACTGTTTACAATATTCCATGTGTGGTCACATCAAAGATTTGTATGAGGGAAGTACTATCTTGCCAGGTATATTTTCATTTGTAAGCATGTCTAAAGATCCAGCTGCCTCTCTACCTGGTTTCTTGCCTCTGATATATTTAAAGAATTCTTTATCGTCAGCTTTGAAACCATTAGCGATATGCTCCTCAAAATGCTTTCCTGCATCTCTTATTGTTTGCTTGCCTCTCCCTCCTACAAACTTGTGCTCCCTTGTTTTCCTCATTTGGGCAAGATGAAATAGACCTTTTCTCTAATAGCTTCCTGGACATGGCTCATTAACCATGCTAGACCTAGTGCTACTTTTCCTAACTTGTGGTATATGTTCTACCGAGCTTCTGTTAGTGTGGCTTTGAGTAATTGCCAAGCATGTTGAAGGAATCAACTCAGTTAAGTATTCCAACACTTACAAATGCAGAAAGATTTTACAATGCTTTTGCATGTTGATGCCTCCCTGCTTCTATTTTCCTTCTCAAGATCACTCTGAGCAACCTGGTCTGTGGGACAATCATATGTTCCTCCTACTCAATTTATTTAGGAGCCAGATATGGTCACCCGGACAGCTTTTGTGGCAGAATCTATACCTTTCAAGCCACAACAATTTCAGGAGTAAATCATCTGGAGGATGCACCTGATTTCAGTGCTTAATTGTGAAGGAGATGTAAAATTAATTTTATTTTAATTTTCCAGCCCTCAGGTAATTACATTCCATCGACCAGCTACAAAGAAGCAGGAGGAGGGCAAACATCCAGTTTACTTGTTTAAAGTGAAGTGGGACATTTCCTTCACCCAAGAATGCTCCTTCTGATGGAAAGTTGGAGAATATGAGCTTCTCTCTGGGACTAATTTGTTTGCCCCATGGTCCTTTAAAATGGAGAGGTGGCATTTCTGCCTGATTCCCCTTCAGCCTACCTCCAGCAGGACTCGGCTTACGCATGACTGCCTCTTGCTATTGTCACTGCTCACTGGAAAAGGAAGGACATATGTGTATACAGCTCATGATTTGCCATAATTTAACAGACTTTTTATTCACCCATCTCATGATTTTCCTGCCTATGCCAGGGGTTCCTCTCTCTTACTGGACTTTCTCCAGTCCTGCCCATTTCTCCATTGTCATGTTCAACAGCTTGCATGCAGTTTATCAACTTTCTAAACAGCACAAAATAATGAGCCATTGTGAATATTTATCAACATTTTTATTAGTGTTTGAGGAAGCACAAGTGCTATATAATTTTTTTAATGTTTTGTGAGCCGCCCCGAGGCTTCGGCGAATGGGACGGCATAGGAATTTTCTAAATAAATAAATAAATAGGGGTCATAATATGTTGGTGACGCGGACTTGTTGACTTATAAACATGCAAACAATCTCACTGCTATTTTTCCTCCTTAATGTACCAATTTGGTAATGTGCTTGATGTTTCTATCTTCTTTGAAATGGTAGCAAAAGCATTCCATTGCTGTTGTGCTCCATTTGCCTTATGAGTAATTCTAGGAAGATCTGGGGATCCAAAAAATGAAAAATAAATAAATAAAAAAAGAGTAGGGCTGATTAGTTTAAGAATGACAGGAGAAATGTTATTTTGTATGCCTTTTGCAGTGATAATGCTCCTGAACCATCAACAGATCACTGCATGTACACAGAGTGAGTCATAAAAAGAAGACATTCAATCCTCTTACAGCTTGAATAGTTACTCCCCACATTTAACTACAATAGAATGACTACTGTAATGCCTCCAGTACCCCAGTAGTTTGATTTTGACACATAATCTATGCTCCATCTTTTCATTATTTTCTTGTAAAGTGTTTTCCTAAACCTCAGCAATAACCACACTTTCCTCTAAAATGTAGCTCAAACATTATCTTTCTTCCATTTGATTGACACATGGAACTGAAATGACTGATGGTAAAATCAGAGGTCTGTATTGTTCAGTGATGCTGCCAAACATCATCCAAGCACAGGGAGCAGACTTGAAATGCAAGAGAAGCAGGACACCCCCCTAACATTTTTCTCTGATCATAATTTCAAGCTGAGATGGAAAGAAACTTAACCATAATTCTGTCTGGCCCACTCATCTGCCCAGCTGCACCTCCAAGTCCCTTTCTACTCCCCACTTTTTAATTCTTATTGCCCACCAGCACCAAGTCAGTGGAGGAAGGTAGCTGTTCCTTTTCTGATGCCTGATCCATTTTTTGCTCTGTGTATGACAGAAGGAATGTTGGGGAATGTAGTTTTCCCAGTGCTATTAACTTTTGTTTCCATTTTAGACAAAACTTAGCTTTTCATGTGACCCAAATCTGAACAAACTATGATTCATAACAGCACTGTGCTGATGTTCTGGGAAGGACGTTTTTTCTGCACATGCAAGGGAGATTTAGGGGTAGCACCATTGCCCAAGATGAGGAATGGTGGCAAACACTGAAGTGAATGGTGAAGGTTCATATGGAGGGGTTCATTTATGCATTCCTAGCTGGTGAAAGTTCATTTTCTTTCCCTTAACCTTTAAAAAAGACCTATCACTTCTCTAGGTCATAGCTTGACTGATTGATCAGAAGTCTGGTTGCTGTTCTGAAAATGGAATTGAGATTAAATGGAAAGGGTACTGGGAGTACTGGGAATGATGTTGTGTCATCACATAGTGAATTCCCCTTCCTACTTCCCTTTTCCTCCAATTTCAGCACAGCAGCCAATCTGCTGATTTCTCATTGAAGTCACAGCCTGACATTTAAAACATTCTAGAGAGAAAAAGAAAACCATCCTTATCAACTGGTAAAACTGTATGTATCTAATCTCCCCCCAAAGCAAAGCAATTCTCAGCAACACCAATGGAAGGTCCTCAATACCTCTACACACAACTGTGCAAGATAATTAAATGTATGCAAAGTACAGAAGGAGAGAAACCCTCTATCTACCATCTTTAAAACTATACCATACTTTGAAGCTGGCTAGTTCCAGGTAAGAATAACCACAATTTAGGTCTTAAATAGCTAGCTCAATCCTGGTTAACAGAAACAGCAGCTTTTGGTTCACCCCTCATGACTGCACTGGAGGAGGAGAAGGAAGGGAAGGGAAGTGTGTTCACCCAACATTCACTGTCATTCATTCTTCTAATGCGATAAATCATGGTTTAGCTTTATGTCTGAACACAGCCTAAGTCATGGGATTGTATTACTGTAACAACAGATTGCTTTTAATTTACATTTGAAAAAATGGCCTTGCTTTTATCAATTGCAGCAGTTAAATGCTATCCCAAATATACCTATTCTTTTAGTATCTTTAATGAATATTTCTGAAGCTATTGATTCAGCAGTTGCCTCTGGCTGGACCATTTGTTACCTCTCACTAACACTGAAGCACATCATGCCGTTACAAACTAGACATTAATTAAGGTAAGCAGGGGACTGGAGCAGATAATTACAGTTATGAAGTGTAAAGGATGTTGAAGAGAATAGCAAGAGTACTCTAAAAATGTGGTGGAGCTAGGATGGGAGATTCAGTGCGTGATCCTTCAGAATAGCACGAAAAGAGAGCTAAGAAGCATGTTAGAGTTACAGAATTTCTTTGACTTAATTACTGTGTTAACACCTGAAGGATTTTGCATTCAAATGACCCTTCGATGTAAAGTTCTTTCTGGAACACACATAATTTCAGTCCACCTAAATTATTCTGATCAAAGATAGGGAAAAATTATTCACTTCCATGTGTGTTGTGTGTGAGAGAGTGTGTTTAAGCATTTCAGTGCATAATGACTATTGTAAGAGTTAAAGAAATAGATCCTAAGATTCAAGAGCAAGAACAGTCTTAATTTTAACTGATACGCTTATCTATGCTCTCAATGCTAGAATAATTTTTTAAAAGTTGGACATGATCTTTCCTTTATATAGGGCAGACAGCAACCTAAAGCTCAATAGTTTTCTCCTTGTCTCCCAGCTGCCTCCAGGGAATAATGTAAAAAAACAAAAACAAAACAAAAAAAAAAACTAAAACAGAATGCTTCTGAGAGCTATTTCACGCATTGCAGGCAACAAACCCATGTTTGCCACTGAGTGTGCAGAGATGTAGCCCAGTTTGCTTCCTAATGAATGTTCTTGTATGATACGTGCATTTGCAAATATAAAAATTGATACAATTTGTGGCCTTCAGACAATGTACATAGCTCTGTGCACACAAAGAGTTGTCTACATAAAAGAGAATTCTCTACAGAACTCAGCGGAGCCTGTTAACTCTCTTCTAAGCTAATGAAAGGCAGGAGGGAAACATATTGTCCAGAAAGTTGCTACCAGATCTTTACCTTTCAGCTTAATTTCACTATGTTCTTGATAGTCATCTTGCTATCAAGGCATCAAGTTCAATAGTGTATTCTGATCCTAACATACTGAAAGACTCTCTATAGCCAAACCAGTACAAACAAATTCTGTGTTTATCAGGTCACTTCTTTAAGATATAGCTAGTGGCAGGCATACAACCACTTCACATATTCTCTTTCTCTCCCTCTCCCCCCCCCCCCCCCCCCCCACCCCCCAGCTCTCTTTCAAAGAACAGAAGAGTGCAAGAAAGCCTTCCAGGAAGAAGGGCTTGCTTTCAAAAGGGGACTGTCTCAGAGAAGCTGCTCACTTTGATGACAATCGTGTAAAGATCAAGGAGGATATGAAAACCTTGGCAATATGACTGTATTCCATACAGCTCTCCCAACTACCCTCCCGCTTACAGGGTGAGAGCTCCTGGTGGTCAAGGAACATCTTCCAAAGCTGTATCTTCCAAAACACAAAACAGATTCTATAACCCTCTCCCAGTGACAGAAGTAGGCTACAGATTTAAGTCTATGTCCGATCAGTGGCAATATGCATACTAATATGTGGCACAGCTTGTGTAATGAAGTTCCCAGCATGCAGCCTGAAAAGGTATCCTCAAGTGTGCCGCTTGATTTATTTCCTCTGTCAAAAGGCAGGACAGTGAGGACTTGTCCTCCCCTACACTACCTGCTAGAATACTTTGTCATTGTTTGAAATTTTAATAACATCTGGAAGTGGAGGCTTAGTTACATTATTTAGCATCTTTTCATTTAGCAAGGTTACTTTCCATTCCTGTTCAGACTTTGTGACTGTATTAAAATAGTTGTTCCTATCTTGATTCCAGGGAATCAGAGACAGAAAATCAGGGTCATCCTCACTCCCTTCTTCAACAAAAGTCTACCAAGAGGCTGCCATTCTTGACTTCACATTTATCTTCTCATATCGGCATCTGTTCTCATAAAAGAGTGACCCAAAATGACCCCCCCCCAAAAAAAAGCATATGCAACTGTTTTTGCATAGGAAGCTGACTGTGGAAGAAATGGGCCAGAATGTGTTCATTTTCATGGATGGCCATGGAGAAAACCAATAGAGATGATACAGACAAATGGAGATTTGCATTTCTACTATTTTGGGAAATCTCTTTTTCTCTCCCCTTCTCTCTTTGAAGATTTTTTTTAAATTGCTACATTCTACAAACAAATGAGGTATGAGTACATTTGTGTGAGGGAAATTGCTATGTAAATTGAGAAATTAACATACGTGGAGTTATACCTATTGTAGGACCATGGGGATGGCTAATTTCAAATATGTGTCATGCAAAAACTCCAGATTTTGTGAGATATTTTTCAGGTGTTGTTGTAGTTGGAGATACTTTTATTCTTCCTCCATATAGCGCAGGCCTTAATAGATTCCTTTATATTTTTTATTGAGCTTGGATTCACAAAAGCCTTTTGTAGCTCACATTTCCATTTTATAGTTTGGGAATTCTTTGCACTATCCTGCTTTCTATGGACAGCTTCCAGTGTTACCTCAGAGCAGTTACTAGTAAGTGGCACTTTGCACTTTTCTCATTACACGTATAATATAACCTGCAAAACAGAAATTTTACCATTTCATTTAAAAAATTTCTTGATTTAAATATGTTCATTGGATAAGACAACCAAAAGGGGAAGTGACAGTCTCCTGTTTTTGTTTTTGTTTATTTTCTAGGAATCTTCCACTTGGAAAAACATTTTCTGGGTCTCAAGAACTAAGCTCACCTGAGAATCCTACATAATTCCACCAGCTGTATGTCTAATCCAAGGCAAATTGGGCCTCCCCATTTCTAGTCATGCTGCACCGGTAGCACAAAATGACATTCCTTTTCCATATTGGCTTGGTAGCTATGGATAGACTGACCCTGATCTCCTCCAATGTATGATAATTTGGGTGTGGAACCAAAATCAAGTCCCAAGGTTATCTTTAAACAAGCACGGCCAACTTGTGTGGACTGATCACTGTGAAAGTAAAAGAATGATCTTCAAGCAGCCAAGACAAGCAGTAAAGGAGACAAAGAACAGCAGCTTCTGAGAACTTCTGAGAAGTCCAGAACAAATGGAGATCCAGCTTGTGCCCAACCCTTGTGATAAGAAAATGATATGGGAGAAGGATAAGCAAACCATTTAAGTCCGTCTCAGAAATATTTAATGCTGTATGATTACAAGCATCTTAACCTTGCATTTCATAAGCACATGAGAAAAAGATTGCCCTATCAAGCATCTTATCAACTTAAATCCCTGAAAGATTACAGTCACGACATTTCCCCATTGAATTCCTCTCTTTTTCTTCCATGGAAAAATGAAGGTTGGTCTGGCAGCAAAATGTATGGAAAACAGCAACACTAGTCCATGAGGATTGCAGCACATAGGTATAGCTAATGCAAATGCAAAAAAAAAAAAAAAAATGGTAATAAAGTCAGAAATTTCCCAGTGGGGGAGTAATGGAATGCTTTTAAAAAAGGTACTTTCACTTAATGACCAAGGCCTTTCCCCCTTCATCTTTTTGCTAAGAGCAATTTGGCTTCTTATATCAGGTACCAGGGAGAGGGAGGGGGAAGCATTAAACTGTAGATTAAATGTCTTTGCTACTGCTCAGTAATGCACTTTGAGGCTGTGGGATAAGGCAAATGAGAAGTGGTAATTTAGCTGGTGGCCATGGTTCACTTTCTGGGAGGAAGAGTAAATAAATGTCCCACTTGGGTGGGGGCTCTTTAAACACACAGGCTTAAATAGAAAGTGTAGAAGCCGGGCTGGTGTCACATACCACACAATCTGTTCCTTCATTTCATTTGGGTTGCTAATTAAGAAGCACTGGTGACAGAACACTGAGACTGTACATAACCTGTTGAAATTCTGTCAGGATTTATCTCTGCTTTCACATTTTTTGAACACTGCTTAATAAGACATTTCAGCTGAGAACGGATGAAATGTACAGTGGAAGAGGAGAGATTTTGGATCAGGAGTCTCTTCGCAATATTTCTCTCTGCTTGTGTTGGCCTTGATATTTTCCCCATCCAAGAGATGTATGCTAAGAAATAAACACATCTGAGGCAATCTGCCAGGAAGGTCTTCTGTTGGAAGTCCCTTTTGTTTCAGTGGGGGTGGTGTCCCAGAGGTTCTTGACTGATATTGCCAAGCTGTAAATTACAGTGTTTCTCCACTGCCTTGCAGAAGTGAGCTGGACTGGAAACAGAACACCTAAACATAAATGTAAACCTAGCAGTATTGCTATTAAAT
This sequence comes from Varanus komodoensis, assembly GCF_004798865.1. NCBI lineage: Eukaryota > Metazoa > Chordata > Lepidosauria > Squamata > Varanidae > Varanus > Varanus komodoensis. Next base: position 19,462,407 of record NW_025336087.1, on the reverse strand, counting down.
GAGGAGGAAAAAGAAATATTTTGCCAACAAATACCATTTTTATGAGGCACAGTTTAACAAAAATAGGCAAATAAGTGCACTCTCGGTGTGTGTCCTGTTACAGTCCATTAAATATTTTCTCACCGTCTTTTCCTGGGTCTGCTTTGGCAGGTCATCTTATGGTCTGCCCAAAGACCAACATCCTTTTCTTTGTTTCTAATTGGTCCTCTGCGTTGTATAATGAAGCATTCTTATATATAAAGTGGATAATATTACACTGACTGACAATATATCTCTCTGTGTTGAAGCCCATTTTTAAAATATAATTTTAAGGCTTCTGTAAATTTCAACATCTGGAGTCTATGAATCTGTTATGGAAATCTCATAAGAATTAGAGAAGTTGCATGGGTGTTTCTTTATGGATAAGATAGGATTTGTCTGTTTTCCCAAGCTTTGAATCATTTGCCTTCCTATTTTAGATAACTTCTCTGCCCACTAGAAATGGGGGAGGGGAGATCTGCTGTGGGCTTTGAGAAACTAAAGTCCAGTTTAGGAATTTCCACTACTCTGTGACCTTTTCTCATGGGCCTTTGTCCAAGTAAAGAACTTGAGCTCAAGTATAACTTTTACCCACTGGGTAGTCAGACAGATTTTGCTGGAAATCCTCATGTGATTGAAACTGTGCACATGCTTAATTCATTGGCAGGTCTTTGGTGATTATACTCCTACCAAGAGAAAAGGCAGAATACAAAATGTGACAAGGATGGCTGACAGGTAGAGCTGGCCTTCTTGTTGTTACACTCTCAGAGTGCCATTTGCACTAGAAAAACACTGGAAAGATGAGTATTCTTCTGTACATACTAATTCATTCTGGACAATTTTTAGACAATTTGTCCTGCTTAATGTTGGTGCATGCTACAGATGAGTATGAAGTTTCCAGTTTTAACTTTTTCTTTTGCAAAAAAGAGAGAACAGTGCAATGCTCACAGGAAATCTTGAAATGTCATGTTCTCTGTGGGTTGGGGATCATACAAGGTTTGCAAGCAAGGGGTATTTAATTTCCCATTATTACAGATCCTTTGCAATGTTTTTATTAACCCAATCTTCTCTGCCTTACGCTCACTGATGCAAAAGCGGGTATAGTCACAAACTGACTCATTGTGAATATTTCTTGAGTAGATGGAGGCAATCTATTGAATTGGTTGTGTGTCCTCCTTTACAGAGAACAGTCCTTTTTTTAAAGTGTGACAGAGGATCCTCATGTATGTGAAAGCATCATCGGTTTGAAGGGTTGTCCCATCCAAGCTTGGTTGATTTGTTTTTAATTTTATAAGATTTTAAATTCACCCAATAACCAGCATTCTCTGAACAGAGTACAAACATTATTAAAAGGACCCATTAAAAAAGTTAAAGAACCCATTAAAACTATTGTCTGTCAACAGTTAGTATCTGAATGGCAGATTAAACTGGCAAGCACATAGATCACCTGGTCATAGACTTCCAGACTATAGTGATACATAGCATATTTCTATTCCAACTGAAACCATTATTTCTACATTTGTATGTATACATATGAATTAGCACATGCAAATTTTATGCAAGCTGCTGTCCTGCTTTGTCCTCATCTTTTGCTATGCATGTCCTCTCTTTTGGCAATTCAAAAGTGTGCACCGAACTCACTGCATAGACACTTTCCCTGGCATCATCAGCTCTTTGGATAGAGTTGCAGGTATACATGTTAACCAAGCCCAACTTCTCCAAATTCCAGGCTTCCAATTAGCCCTTTAGATTAGTTAGAACTTTGTGTTACAAGGTTTGAAAAAATCTGCAAGTGCATTTAATGGAACACACTTGCAGAACTCTCATGATTGTGAAGTCTGCTTTTGAGTTTCTTGAAAGTAAAAGCCAGGATATAGTTGTAGTAAAATAAACATGGTTTCCAGTCATGGCAATGTTTGCAAGGAAAAACAAGATGGGATATGAATTCAATGGAAGAAGAAGAAGAAGAAGAAGAAGAAGAAGAAGAAGAAGAAGAAGAAGAAGTGAAATAATAAGAAAAATAATTAATATAATTAATTTTATGAAAAATTATGATGAATTTTAACGGTACGAGCTGCTCTGGTTCTCCAGATATTGCTGGACTTCAATCCCCATCTTTGCAAGCCAATGTAGCCAAAGTTGAGATTGAAGTTGTAGACAAGAACATCTGGGAGTTCACAAGGTCTTAGACAGACAGCCCAATTGAAATACTAGAGGAGGGGTAACAAGGAAAAGGAAATCAGTCTGGTCCTCTTTGAGTGGCCAAAGAGTACCTTATCTTTACATATGAGCTGTATGTGCATAGTGATGTATGGCGTTTGCTAAATCCATGTTGTGTTTGCCGGATAGTCTTTTGTTCCATTGTCTACTCATTGACAAAATCAGGACTTTTTTAAGAATGTAAGAGAATGTCATTCCATATCCGTAAGCATTAATTATCACTAATGCATTAACATTAATGCACATTAGCAAAAGTGCAGATTTCCATAAATTCCCAAAAATGTTTTCTAAAACCCCACCAGTTAGTCAGCATGTGGAATATACATGACTTGGAAAAAATGGTTCACAGCAGAATTCACAGGTCAGATTCAGAGAAATCCAAAGTCATGTAAAACTTTTGCAGAGCTTTCCTGCCCCCTTGCATGTACAACTGCCTGGGGGCAATGACATCTAAATGCATTGTGTTGGGTGCTGAGCTGTGTGGTGTGGCCATTCTCCGTTCTAGCATGTTAAGGTACAATACAATTTGGAGGCCTGAAAAGGGCTTCTAGGACATCTGAGGAACAACAGGAGCTGGCCTCTCCCACAGTGGAGGGAAATACAAGCATTTCTATACATGAGTAAGTCTGAATAGTGACAGATTTTATTTTCCTGGGCTCCAAGATCACCGCAGATGGAGACTGCAGCCAAGAAATTAAAACATGCTTGCTCCTGGGGAGGAAAGCTATGGCAAATCTAAACAGCATACTAAAAAGCAGAGACATCACCCTGCCAACAAAAGTGCGTATAGTCAAGGCTATGGTTTTCCCAGTTGCACTGTATGGCTGTGAAAGTTGGACCATAGGGAAGGCTGAGTGCCAAAGAATTGAGGCCTTTGAATTGTGGTGCTGGAGGAGACTCCTGCAAGTCCCTTGGACTGCAAGGCGATCAAACCAGTCAGTCCTAGAGGAGATCAACCCTGACTGCTCTTTAGAGGGCCAGATACTGAAGATGAAACTTAAATACTTTGGCCACCTAATGAGAAGGAAGGACTCCCTGGAGAAGAGCCTAATGCTGGGAACAATGGAAGACAAAAGAAGATGGCAGAGGATGAGGTGGCTAGATGGAGTCACTGAAGCAGTTGGTGTGAGCTTAGGTGAGCTCTGGGGGATGGTGGAGGACAGGAAGACCGGGAGGAATGTTGTCCATGGGGTTGCGATGGGTCGGACACGACTTCACAACTAATAACAACAACAAGAAGAAGTAAGTCTGTACACACTCTCATTATTTCTTGGGTTTTTCTGTCTCTTTACTAGTAACAATTAAATGCAAGACCTTTTGCATAAGGTTTTGGTGTTGGAGATTTTTTAAAGAGCATGCTACTGCTTAAGAATCAAAATGGGTGCAATTAATGACAAGAAAATGTTGTCCAGTTAGTTCTACATAAAACAGGATTCATTTTGATGTCAGGGCCATTGAAGAAGGGACCTTGCATGAGTGCTGGGTGGTCTGAAGGAGAGTTGGAAGGACGGTGATAGTGACCAGCATCAATTATTTGGTCCACAGAGCATTAAAGTCTGGGTCTGATATTTTCTCCAGCTGCAGCTGTGTCTGGATGCTGAGCCCACAAAGAAAAAAGAAATATTGCAGGCACTGGTTACTGATTGGAGTCAAAGTCATGGATATAAAACAACATCAATGAATCTTATGTTGGGCTGGATCCAAATGCAAAACAAAATGGTTCCAAGCAGGCATAACCTTGTTGCTCAGAGAGGATATTAAATGGCATCGATGCAAAGGTCCTGGCGTACAGAGCTACATGCAACAATCCACAGTCTCGCCAGTGGGCAAACTCTCCTCAGCTTGCCACAGACTCATTCTTCATTCTGAGCTTTCCTGAGCAATCCTTGAAATAATCAGTTCACAAATTTCTTCCTCTTCTTTCGAGAAAGCACCAAACAAGGAAACTGCCCCACTCCCTTGCTGCTCCTCACCTGCATCCAAATCAAAACTAAATTATCCCATCTTTGCAAAAGAGGAAGATGTAAATGGACAGTTCACAGAAGATGATGTTGGGGAAGCATGGGATTTGCAGTCTCCACAGTTCAGAACAAATCTCATGCTTCAAGGTAAGGACAGCTTGATAAAGTCTATCCTGTCTCTGTCAAGCCCTTTTCACCAGTGTTACGCTGTCTCTTCCCAAAAGTTAGACCTTTGTTTTTTCTGGTGTGTGTGTGCATGCACGCACATTTTGTGTGCACATTATGTGTGCATGCATATATGCATTATGCTTCAGAAGGCCATTGGGGGATAGACAGGTGGGGTGCATTGTGGCAAGGACTGTGTCCACCCCCTTTCAGAACAGATTCAGATTCAAAGCAAAGGGACCAATTGCAGCATTACTCTCCTTCCGCACCTCGATGTGCATTAGCTGCTAAGCATGCAGCTGTGGCTAAGAAAAGGATGGGAATTGGAGTGATGGTGCCTGATGAAGCAAATAAATAGACCTCTCTCCTCAGCAGGGGAAATCATGCTATTCCCCCATGATTACCAGCCATAGTTGATTATCTTCCTTTTTTGAAACAATCATCTTAACACTTACTTTTGATTTTAATTTGGCTTCTCTTTTTTCAGTTTTACCCTTATTTCTGTCTACATTAAAGTGTACCCCAGCAGGCAGGACAAGCCTATTTTATATCAGCATCACTGTTGATACAGAGACCTCTCCTGTTCTTCCACCTCACGGCATACCACATTTGTCCCCCAAAAATTGATCTCCAGTAATGAGATCCTCAACAGCAGGGCTGCCAAGGAAGGAGAGAGGTCACAGAACGTATTCCTCTTTGTGTGAGCAAAAGAGCTTTTATGCTTATGTAATCACTGAATATTAGCATTATTCAGCTGCTCTGTTCAAATGAAAGCTGACTATTTGTTTGTTGGGAGCACAGGATTTATATTATACTTTTCATATGCAAGCCAAGGCAGTTAAGAACATATAACAACAGAATAGCAAAATAAGATCAATCAAACAAGATCAAGGCAAGGCAAGGCAAAACAGTGGATCCTTAACTAATAAAGCAGTCAACAAAAACAAGAATGAACTAGTTAAGGGCAGAAGTCAACCAATTAAAGGTGGACAAACTGTAAGAGCCTGAGATTAGAGATTAACAGTCTAAGAGAACACAACAGAGTTCACCTGGCATCTAGAAGATAGAAAAGTTCCCAGAAGACCTGCTTGTGATGGTAATTCCATAATTTGGTCCCACAGAAAATGCCCTCTCTGAGTAGCAGAATACCTGAACTCAGGATGCTGGGACATCTAGAGAAGGCTTTCCCTGAAGCTCAAACTTCTGGTTCTAGGCAAGTTTGTGTGGGACTAGTCAGTTCTTAAGCTACCCTAAAAGGTAAAGGTAAAGGTTTCCCCTTGACATTAAAGTCCAGTCATGTCTGACTCTAGGGGGCGGTGCTCATCTCCGTTTCCTAGTCAAGGGAGCCAGCATTTATCTGCAGACAGTCTCTGTGATCATGTGGCCAGCATAACTAAACACAGAAGTGCACAGAACGCTGTTTACCCTCCCATCAAAGTAGTACCTTTTTAACTACTTGCATTTGCATGCTTTCGAACTGCAAGGTTGGCCGGAGCTGAGACAGAGCAATGGCAACTCACTCCATTGTGCAGATTCGAACTGGCGACCTTTCAATCAACCAGCCAAGCAGCACAGTCGTTTAAACCACTGCACCACCTGCATCCCTTAAGCTACTCTAGTCCCAGACAAACTAATAACTTCCCACAATTCACTTTCAGCAAATCGGTTCAGGAAAGAGTAGGTATGTTTGGGTGAACCCTGAGTTTTGAGGAAATAGAAAAATATTAAAGAAAAATGGCAGGAGCTCTAAAAAATCTCTGTGATAATTGAGCTTTCGCAGAGCCCATAGTGTGCCAACTGACTGCAGGTGGGGTCAGAAAACTGGGGTTGGTGGCATTTCATAGGAAACAACATCAGCAACAACTTCTGTGGCACTCTTGATTGTGCAGATATTTTACCATTCTTAATTCAGTGTGGACTATCAAATAACATGACTGAAATACCTCTGTTAAGACACTTGCATTCACAGCCAAATCATAGAATTGGATATATATTGCAAATATTGTCTGTCAGCAGGGAAGAGGGAAAAATGTTACATATGTGGGATTCTCTTTTCATGAAAAAATGGCACATTTCTGTTTTCCTACCAGATATTTTTCCTCAACCCTAATCATTGTGGAGATGAGCGCCTTGACACACGGATGTCAAGTGAAAAGCCTCTAGAGAGGGCACGATTTATTTTTATAAGACTTGGATGACATTTACTTTGAGTATAAACTATAGTTGCACCCACCCAATGCCATTTAAAAGGTAACAATTGCTCAGTTGTGAAAAAAAGTGTTTTCCCTAATTCCCACTTGCAAGTGTTTTAACTAAGCAAAACTGATTCTTTATATAGAGTCCTTAGTGAGTCACCAGCAGCTCCTTAAATATTTTCAAGTTTATACTAAAAATGTAGTTCATATAGCTCTGATCCCAACAAACTATGTTCTGGAGGTTTTTCGATGCAATTTATTGGCCTGATCCACAAAACTATATGGTGTTTGTTAAGTCATAGTGACTTGTTAACCACCCCATGTGCACTCTGACATGATGGACACATGCCATGCCGTGCCAATTACCCTCTGCAGCACAGCTTGTCCTGGTGTGTGAACCTGACCAGAGTACAACAGCCTATGTTCTTCGTAGCTTGTTACCCACAGCAATAAGCCACCCTGGCTGACTTCACACAACATGAAAAACTGTGCTGCCAAGGGCAATTATGCTGATCTGTCAGTCACACAGCCAGCATGACTTACTTTCCTAGCCGCAGTCATACAGACTGGACCATTGATCTTCAGGCAAACCTTGGTTGCATTAGCCACAGAGCAGGGGTGCGATGAACACTTTGGGGATCCATCCCTCTTGCATCTGCAGACTTCCTCTTGTGCTTGGCCTGGTCCTGCAAAGTGAGCCGAGCCAAGAGGAAGCCTATAAATGCTCAAAGAGCCTCGGTTGCACAACCAGCAACCTTCTCCACCGGAACGGCTGCAGGATGTGACAGAGGGGTGCCATTCCTGGTGGTTCCCTTCATTCCCCTCCTGGGTCAGCAGGCAGTAGCAGTAAGAGGCGCACTGCTTGTGCAGCATGTGGGGCTCAATTCCTGGTGCCCCATGGACTCTGGGAATGCTTGACATTAACTCAGGGCCACTACAAAGTGCACCGAAGTCTAAGGAGCCGCACCCAGGGAATCCAATGGATTCACACACTTAAATGAAACCCTTGCCCATCCCTATGATGGAGTATCTCTTGCTATAGTTTTATGTATATATGACCTAAAGTCTCTGTTTAAAATACTTGACTAAGGGTGAGTTCACACATCGTACTAAGTTACCTTAGTGCAAAAGCCTTACTGAGTTAGTTGTTTACAGAACAGCCCATGTTACAAATGACAGAGCAGCAGGCTTGTTGAGGATTGCTCCCAATCTCTTTTCCTCCCAGTCCTCTAGCTGGCTTCAGCACATATCCCAGCTGCCTCAGTAGCAAAATCTGCATGCCATGATCCCTTGCCTTGTTGCTGCATCAGCAGCCTTTTCACTATTGGTCTTCTGTGCAGATTAGGGAAGCTCTGAAGGTGAGTGATCAGTCCATCCTTTGATTTGAGATCAGGGGAATGGGGATGAGTGGCAGGTCAAGTACTAGGAACTTCACTATGGCCAACTTTGCTTAATTAATGGCTAGACTGGGGAAAGTCCCCAGGAACAGGGTACTGGAAGGGAAGGGAGTTCAGAAGGGGTGGATGGCACTCAAAAGGAAGGTCTTGGAGGCACAAGTCTTGACAATACCTCTAGTTAGCAAGGTGGGGAGGCAAAGAAGAGCACTGCCATGAATACGAAAAGAGGTGGTAAGAAGGATTAGATGTAAGAGGAACCTCTGTAGGAAATGGGCACTGGGGCAAGTAGACAAAAGGGTTTACCAGGAGGAGGAGGAGGCCCATTGCAGAAGGATTCTTCACAAGGCTAAGGCTGTTTATGAGCTGAGACTTGCAAAGAATATCAGGAGCAACAAAAAGGGCTTCTATCAATATGTAAATAGCAAGAGGAAGGGGAGACAAGTGGTGGGACCACTAAATAAGCAGGAAGGAGATCCAGTGACCGATGTGAGGGAATAGGCACAGATGCTAAATGATAATTTTGCCTCTGTGTTCTCTCCACAGCAGGACTGGGGAGATCTACATGGGAAACGAGATGAGGCCACGGATTAGATCATACCCCTAGAAGTTGAGGAGCTCCTCAGTGAACTGGACATTACGAAGGCGCTGGACCCTGATGGGTCACACCCAAGGGTACTTTGAGAGTTGGTGGGGGTACTCTCAGGCCCATTGGCCTCCATTTTTGAGGCCTCATGGAGAATGGCTGAGGTTCTAGAGGGCAGGAGGGTGGCATCAATGGTCCTAATTTTCAAAAAAGGATAGTAGAGGGGACATGGGGAATTACAGGCCAGTTAACCTTATTTCCATTCTAGGAAAGACAATGGAAAGGCTGATAATAGTGAGAGATCTATTAACCTTAGATAGGGAAGGGAGGTTGGTGGCCATGCAATACAGCTTCAGCAAAAGCTGGTCCTGCCAGATGAAAACTGTGAAATTCTATGACAAGATTTTGGGGTAGCTAGACGGAGGCTGGATGTGGTTTATCTGGATTTCAGCAAGGCCTTTGACAAAGTGCCACGTGATATCCTGGTTGAGAAATTGAGTAGTGTTGGGATAGACCAATGTACTGTCCAATGGATTAAGGCATAGTTGATGAATCAAAAAAAAGAAAGTAACTATCAGTCGGGAATCATCAGGATGGCAACCAGTGATGAGCGAGATCCCTGAGGGCTCTTTCCTGGGACCAATCATGTTCAATCTTTTCATCAATGACCTAGAAGTTGGATTGAGCAGTCTGCTGATCGGATTTACAGACGATACTAAAATGGGGGCAGTGGCCACAACTGAGGAGCACATACTCCAATTTCAGAAGGATAAGTATAGGTTAGGGGACAAGTGGCTAAAGAACAGCACTTGTGAAAAGGATCTCAGCGTACTGGTCAACTGCAGGCTAAACATGAGTCAACAGTGTGACACAGGGGTCAAGAGGGCGAATACCACCCTTGGTTGCATAGCCAGAAGCATAGCTTCTAGATCGAGAGAGGTGTTACTGCCACTCTATACGACTCTTGTGCACCCACAAATGGAGTATTATGTTCAGCTCTGGGCTCCACATTACAGGAAGGATATAGCAAGGTTGGAATCAGTGCAGCGTAGGACCACAAGGATGGTGGCTGGATTATGGGGAAAGCCGTATGAGGTGAGACTGAGGCAGCTGGGTCTTTTCAGCCTGGAGAAGACGACATTCTGAGGGGATTTGTTGATGACATTCAGGTACATGAGGGGGTGTCACACGGAGGTGGGTAGAGACCTGTTTTCCCCTGTGGAGGAAAGTGGTGGGAGTGTTTCACCAGAAAGGAGGTGGTATTACTATCATCACCAATGTGTTGCACAAATGAAGATAACTTTTCATGTGACATCATGTGAATGGATTTGTACAACATGACTTATCAATCGACAGCATAAGTTACTTTAAGAAATCTGAGGATGCTTTACCAGGGGAATACTTTCTGAAACCTTGCTGTATGGGGGCAAAGGAAGGGCAAACTGAAAACACAATTAAAGTTGGAAACAAAACAAGCTCTTTCGAGGTCACTGTGTAGCATGCACACAGCTGACTTGCATGGTTTAGAAAAAAGAAGTTCACTAACAAGTGAGGCATCGAAGGACAGCGGGAGGTGGGGGAGGAGACTGGTGAGGAAAGAAGCAGGACTCAGGCTGCCGTAGAGGAATATGTTGCTAGGTCAAGTTTGGCAAGAAGGAAGGCTCTTGAAGAGAGAAGCAGCTCCAGTTCTGGCAGCTCTTGTCCAAGGAATCACTAGCACTTTCCCACAACCCATGATGAACTCTCTCACCCGGGTTCAGATATCATGACAACTTAATATTAACAACCCTACAACAAAGCATGGCTTTTCAGAATGGTTTGATCACAAAAATTAAGCCGCCCCAAAGGGAATGTGCTGGATTTGGATGACACAACAAGCTACCATAATTGTTTGACCAAGGTGAGTTGTTGCATTAGGTGAAGTCAGTCAAAGTCTAACCAAAAAAGAAGACTAATATCCAATGCTGCAGCCAGAGTCAAAGTTCAGGCCTCTGAAGCCTTGGGACCACCATGAAGAAAGTGGCAGGTAATCACCTGGTTTATTATTGTTGTTGTTGTTGTTGTTGTTATTATTATTATTATTATTATTATTATTATTATTATTATTATTATTCATGTTTGGCAACAATTTTGTTATTGTTCTAGTGTATCAGTTTTAAAGCACAAACTGGAACTTGGAGGGGGAGCAGTAATATCAGATGTGCATTTCACAGCTGAGTTAATCCATAGGGCCATCCCAAGGCCCCTTGCTCCCATAATAACTAACTGCACCACTGCTTGCCTCTTAATGGGCTGCTTGAACTGGGCAATCAGCTTGCCTGAAATGGTGGAGTAGTGTGTGTATACTTGTATCTATGGGTGTGCTTATGTGATGTATTAAGTACAGGCAGTCCCATTTGCTCAAGGAAGTCCCATTGTACCTACAGTGTATTGAGACGGATTTGTGGAGATTGTATTGATCTGATGCTTAACTTCTAAGTCGTCAGGAAAGGAGGAGAGAATGAGCATAGAAGAATGTACGGTTGCATGGTTCAGTATTTTTTAAGAAGCATAGGATATATACTGAAATAAAATGTTAAAGTATGAACAACATGAAGGAAGGGTGCTACATCGCAGTGCAAAAAGCAATGATCTGGGGTCTTTTTGTTCCTTACAACTCCATGCAGCTACTGACTCTGCCCTTCTCCTTAATTGTTCTTTTAAGAAGGAGATGGAGACTGGAAGGACTGCAATGGCACCATCTTGCTCAGTGCCATCTGATATCATCAGTCACATCTTCATCAATCTGGTGCTGAAAATCCAGTACTATTAATTTTGAATTAAGCTGTGGGCAAAGACCATGAAAATACGTCCCCATTTCAAACACATGCATTGCCAAGATTTCTTGAAGGGACTTGTTCACATACAATCACAGCCACTAAGTGTTTCCAGAAATAGGCTTTGTGCTGAAGTGGAAAACTGCTTGGCCCTATTTATCAACCAAAGCATTAGTGTTGTAGGAGCCAGGAAGTAAAAGAGGGAGCCAGATGTGTTGAAAATTCCTAGAAACAGGAGCCAACTTACTCTTTCAGAGTGTTAACTTGCTCCCACCTATTTGTGACTGGAGGATTTTGGCATCCTGGTTCATTGAAGTACATCCTCTTCCAAGCACTTCATTAATTTACAGTCAAAATAAAATTCAAACATGAACTTGCAGAGATTCCTGTAAAATAGCTCTCATCTGTTACAGGTTTCTATCAGATCAATACTGGGATTAGGCTAAGTAGGAAACGGTGTTTCTACAGTTTCTGGCAATAATCAAAAACTTATAATTATAAATTTTTTAGACTCTAAAGTGTTCCTATTTTGGAATAGAAATATAGATTATTACCACCTCATGCTGCTATAATTATTACCACTGGTTGCAAAAACATGCCCTGTAGTTTTATAGTTGCAAAAGTTATCTATACTTATAAATCTGCATAGGAAAGTGCACAGCTTGAACCTCTCCATTTGCCCAGGATACGAAGGCAAAGATGTGGTAGCTCTTTTCCTAGTGCAAAGTCTCCTTCTCAGATTTAACTAGTAATTAGTAGGATGTATTTGCAGCATGGGAAGGAGATGCTTTGAGATCTTCTGCCTCCTGGTTAAAAATTTAATACAAGGTCTATCCACATGCATGAGGCATTTCAGAAAGTAACAGAATAGTTACTACATTGCATTTTAAAATTTCCACTGCTTTCCAATTCAGCCTTGTAGTACATAAAAGTGGGTGGATCCCATCAGAGCATGTATCAGTACAACCACTGTTGAATCTAAAGGCCCAGTGTGACAATAGTCCCAGTCAACTTATGGAATAAACATGGATGCTTGCACCTATTGACGCTTGTGGTGACCACTTTCACCACTAATGCTGTACTTAAAGCAGAGGTGGGGACTCTTGAAGCAGAGGGTACTCCCCACAACATGGCTAACCTTCCATGGACTGCATGCCTTCACTGGGTAGAATCAAGTTCAAAAGTGAGTGAGGAAGCCACCCTCCCTGTTTCTCATTCACAGACAGACCAACACATCTGTTCATAGACATTGACTTGATTCAAATAAAGTTATTAACTACACTCAAGGGTTGAGTGTGGGTTCTTGTTAAACTGTGGGTTTTCCACCCATGAACCACAAACGATCCAGGAAAAGATACCATGGTTTGTTGTTAGTTGTGAATTCTGGGTTTTCCACCATGGTTTGTTACCTTAACTGGGTTAAGTTGACATGGTATCTCACTTTTCAACCAGCCATAGCTTAATGACAACCCACAGTCAACCCATAACAACCCATAGTTACTATGTTGTCTGAATTCATCCATTCTCTTTACTCACACATATATGCACACATTCTCTCCCTCCCTCCCTCCTTCACACACACACACGCGCGCGCGAAGAGTTTCCTTTGCTCAACTGTTTCCTGAGTATTGTGGTAGAAGACAGAGTTTTCTATGCCACATGCAGCTGCTTCTGTGCTTCTGCACCTGACAGGTTGTTCATATGGGGCTCCCAGACACCAGCTGCTGTCCAGAGTCCTCCTTCCATGCCATCTGCTGCAGCCCTTAAACTGTTGCACCTGATGCAGAAGAAGGTTGCCAGTTGCATCAACTTTGTTCTGTGAGCAATCACATACTTTCTTTCAGCCTAGCTTGCTGTCTTAGACTAGCCCAAGCATGAGAGGAAGCCCATAAATGCTAGAAGGATGGATTTTGCTAGGTCTTATTCTGACCCTAGCTGGGACTGGAGGATTCCGCATTGTGGTGTTTCTGCTCCTACTTGGAGAGCTAGCTCCAGAAGATCATCTTTGGGGAGTATTGTTCAACTCCATGGATTCCCCAGCATGGAGTTCCTCAGAATCTGTTCTGTCTCCATGCTATTTCATATGTGCATGAAACCACTGAGCAGGGTCCTCCAGAGCTTTTGAGTGCATTGTCATCAATATGCTGCTGACATACAACTCTGTTTCTCCTTTCCATCTTCAGCAGGTGAGACTGTGTTAAACTGGTTGGGCCAATGCACTGCATGAAGAGTAACCAGCTGAAGCTCAGTCCAGACAAGACTTAGTGGGGGTTTCTCTGACCAGATGGAAGATGTTCAATCTGTTCTGGATGGGGTTGTGCTCTCTTTAAAGGAGGAAGTTTGTAGCTTGGGGGGTTCTTCTTGAACTATCTTTGTCAATTGAAACTCAGGTAACTTAAGTGGCACAGAATGTTTTCTACCAGTTTCAGATGTTGGCCCAGGAAAACCCCTATCTGGAATGCCAGTATGCTTCTAAGGCCAATTCAAGGTGCTGGTTTTAACCTATAATGTCTTATGAGGCTTGGGACTACAATGCATAATGAAGCATCTCTCCCAACCTCAGTCTACCCAGACATACACTAAACATCTGGGCTCTTCTCCAAGTGCTAAATCTGAAGGAGGCTTGGAGGGCAGTGACAAAGGGGGAGGATTTCTTAGTGGTGTGTCACCATACATAGAATGGCTTCCACACTGAGGCCCAGCACCTCATCACTGAGATGAGCTGTTTTTAATTTTGGGTTTGTTTTATTTTGGGATTTGGGCAAGGTTTTGTGGCATTTTTATATAGGTTTATGAATTGTTGTGAACTGCCCAGAGAGTTCAAGATATTTCACAGTATAAAATGAAATTAGTAGAGAACTAAAGAAGAGGTGGCAAGATTACACAGAGTAACTATACAAGAAAGAGCTCAACATCCCTGATAACCATGATGGGGTGGCCACTGACCTCGAGCCAGACATCCTGGAATGTGAAGTCAAATGGGCCTTAGGAAGTCTGAGCAACAACAAAACTAGTGGAAGTGACAGTATCCCAGCTGAACTATTCAAAATCTTAAAAGATGATGCAGTTAAAGTGCTACACTCAATATACCAGCAAATTTGGAAAACTCAACAGTGGCCACAGGATTGGAAATGGTCAGTTTACATTCCGATCCCAAAGAAGGGCAATGCCAAAGAATGTTCAAACTACCACACCATTGCACTCATTTCACATGCTAGCAAAGTTATGCTCAAAATCCTACAAGCTCAGCTCCTGCAGTATGTGGACCGAGAACTACCAGAAGTACAGGCAGGATTTTGAAGAAGGAGAGGAACTAGAGATCAAATTGCCAACACATGCTGGATCATGGAGAAAGCTAGGGAGCTCCAGAAAAACATCTACTTCTGCTTCACTGACTATGCTAAAGCCTTTGATTGTGTGGATCACAACAAATTGTGGCAAGTTCTTAAAGAGATGGGAGTACTAGACCATCTTATTTGTCTCTTGAGATAACTATAGGTGGGTCAAGAAGCAACAGTGAGAACTGGACACAGAACCACTGATTGGTTCAAAATTGAGAAAGGAGTTTGGCAAGGCTGTATACTGTCACCCTGTCTATTTAACTTATATGCAGAGCACATCATGAGAAAGGCGGGGCTAGATGAATCACCAGTTGGAATTAAGATTGCTGGGAGAAATATCAGCAACCTCAGATATGCAGATGATACCACTCTCATGGCAGAAAGTGAAGAGGAACTAAAGAGCCTCTTGAAGCGGGTGAAGAATGAGAGCGCAAAAGTTGGCTTGAAACTCAACATTAAGAAAACTGAGATCATGGCATCCAGACCTCTCACTTCCCGGCAAATAGATGGGGAAGAAATGGAGGTAGCGACAGATTTTATTTCCCTGGGCTCCAAGATCACCGCAGACGGGGACTGTAGCCAAGAAATTAAAAGACGCTTGCTCCTGGAGAGGAAAGCTATGGCAAATCTAGACAGCATACTAAAAAGCAGAGACATCACCCTGCCAACAAAAGTGCATATAGTCAAGGCTATGGTTTTTCCAGTTGCAATGTATGTCTGTGAAAGCTGGACCATAAGGAAGGCTGAGCGCTGAAGGATTGAGGCCTTTGAATTGTGGTGCTGGAGGACCGCAAGGTGATCAAACTGGTCAGTCCTAGAGGAGATCAACCCTGACTGCTCTTTAGAATGCCAGATACTGAAGATGAAACTCAAATACTTTGGCCACCTAATGAGAAGGAAGGACTCCCTGGAGAAGAGCCTAATGCTGGGAACAATAGATGGCAAAAGAAGACGGGGACGGCAGAGAATGAGGTGGCTAGATGGAGTCACTGAAGCAGTTGGTGTGAGCTTAGGTGGACTCTGGGGGATGGTGGAGGACAGGAAGGCCTGGAGGAACATTGTCCATGGGGTTGCAACGGGTCGGACATGACTTCACAACTAACAACAACAAAAGTAACTTCTGGGGTTACTGGCCCTCTCCCCACCCCTATTTTCCCACTCTAGCAGACAGATGAGGCTTGAAAAGCACAGTCTTGTATTAGTTCTCAACAGGGTACCAAGCAGCATAAATCCAAGTAATTTTCTCTTTAATACGTTGGAAAGCATCTGTTCAGATAATGAGTTGAATCCAAACTAGAACTTCCTCTTCTTTCCTCTCTTTCCAAAAGATTGCGACTCTACCTTCTGGAGAGCTCCTGCTGCTCAAGGGCTAAGCGATGGTGATGATGCTGGATATTTTGTAACTGGTCTGATCACTGACCCTGTCACCTCATCACAGGGTCAAGGAACTTTCCTGCCATCTCCTTTCCACCCAGCTCTGAGATGCCTCCTTCCTTTCTATGGTGGGCTGCTTCTCATGCTCTGTCTGAGTATCTTCAATAGGTAACCTTGAAAGTTCAAAGTCAGCTGCCCCACTCTGCTCTTCCACCTCCTGCTCGGAATCTTATTAATCTATCAGAGGAGAGTGTAACTCGAGTGAGCTGGTCTACCTGTCTACAATAATGTTTGTTTGTTTGTTTGTTTGTTAAAAGCTTTTCTATCCCATCCCCTACAGAATGTGTTGAGACAGCTTACTAGAAAGGTACGGTGTGAGGAGCCCCCAACTCAAGGTGCTTAAAGGTGGCTTGAAGCAGCAGCTTCAGAAGCAGAAAGGCCCCCAACTTTACCTTTTCTGCTGGGAAAGTGCTGGGCAAAGGAAGCATTTTGGAACTACCACTTCATGCATCTTCAAATGGAAACTCCTATTCAGATGGAGTTTCAGTGTGAATCTATTCCGTTTCATATGGAAACTTCATACGGATGGAAGGAATTCCATCTTTATCTCTGCTCAGTTGGAGATGGTGGTGGGTGCAAGAAATCACAGGCATTTTCTGTTGGATGAAGTTTTTCAAGGAGTTAGGGCTCACCTAGAGCTTAGAGTTGAGGAAGCCCTGTAAAGGAATCTCACCAGGTTTCTGCCTCATGTGAGGAAGGCACCTGCTTTCTTCATCCCTTAATTTTCACTGCCAACAACCAGACCAGTTAATTCTTTAGTTCCCTTATAACATACACAACTCATAGCCTAGTTGGGCTTAAGCTGAGTGTGAGCCAGTGAGACCTGGAAATCTATTTTATAAACAAACCAATTATAATTTAAGATTTACTTACAGTATAAGATTATATGATTAACTAGCATGCCAGTGCCGTCCAATCTTCCCTCCATGTTTGGACGACAGAATGATTTATCTTTCAAACTGTATCCACAGCAGTTGTGGACTCTATAACTTCTCATTCCGTTATCTGCCAACATTGCTTTTGCTGCCCATCTCTGTTATCTTCACCTCTTTGATGTCAATTCCCATCGCACTGCAAGAAAAAGCCCTGTAATGAATGAGGGATGGCCTGTCCACACACTTGTCTGTTGCTTTCCTTTCTACACACTGCTGTTCATTTCAATGAGAGATCCTGGTGGCTATTTATACAGTGCTACTGACTACCACAGTTGTATCCAGGTGTTTCTATATATGCCTTTCTCACCAAGAAAGACAGATTGTGCCCACATGTTTCTGCTTCTGCCTGCCCCAGTGTGTGAGAAAGAATGGGGGACTGGCTAATGTGACCTCATGCTCATCTGCCTGATGGAGGAACAATGACTGGTCATTGTGACTTCTTATGCTTGCTGGGTCAGAGCAGCCAGGCAATGGCAACAACTGCCTGGAGATGTGATGAGCTCTCTGTTACTAGAAGTATTCAAGCAGAGACTAGACAGCCACCTGTTGGGGGCTTTTAACTGGATTTCGACTTCTTCCAACTCCATGATTCCATGTATTCTTTACTCGCTGGACCAGACAGCAGCTTCTTAGTTGTGTTTCCTACTCTCTCATTATCTCAGCTGAAAGTCTCTTATCTTCTCAGACAGGCACTGCTATCCTCCAATACTTTTCAGGATATGGGATGACTGTCTTTACTTCCTTGTGCCTGCCATGCATGGTGTCTCTCTCACTTGTATCTGCCTGCTAACTGCCCAGCATTCCTTTAACAAATGTGTGCTACCAACATTCCTATGCCCATCTCCATTTTCTCTACCTCTTTTGACCCAAGGCCACTGCCTGTAAGAGAAGCCATGTAAGACAGGTGGACTGCCTGCCTTCCATCTCGCCCAGTCTCCTTGCGTGATCCCTTTCTGTGCACGCAGTCCTGCCAGTTTAAGTGAGGGCATCATTGGTGGCCACTGCACTTGTGTACTGCTTCTGCTTACCTCAACAAGGTGAGAGCAATTGTGTTCAGATACTTCAACGTAGTCTTACCTTGCTGAGGAGAGACCCACATGCACCTGCTTCTGCCTGCCTCCGTGGGACATTGGGCCTGCACATCACTCTGATATTGAATCCTTCAGTAAGAAGGAGCAATATTTATTGATAATAAATATTGTTAAATATTATTATCAGTAAGCCTCCCTACTGATGCTTCCAGCCTGCTCATTGTGACTTCATGCCCATGCTTATGCTGCCTGCCTGAGGGAGTGAGACTGGCTATTGTGGTTTGAGGGAAAGAGACTCCCCATTGTGACTTCAGGAGGGTATGGACTATCCTGATGCAACATGAAGATTGGCCATTACAATGTCTTGGTGATTCTGCCTGCCTAAATGAAAGAGACTGGCCATTGTGACCTCATGGTCATGCTGAGGCTGCCTGCCCTAAGGAGAAGGAAATACTAGTGGTTCTTCCCACATGCTGTCCACTATTTTCATGAGGGAGATGCTTGTTGAAGGCATGAACCATGCAGTCTCCTCCTCCTCATATTCCTTTTGGACAGAAGGGTGGAGGAGTAATTCCATCCACGTATAAGCTGCAGGAGGCCCAGTAACAATTATTTCCCTCCAGTGTCTTCTTTCCTAGATGGGCTTGGAGAACTGAATTGCTACTCTCTTTCCAGCAGTGCTCTTTTTCCTGAGTCCAACCAATTTAATATGGGGGTTCTTTTCTTTTCCCATTGCTCCCCAGTCAAGGGCAGATGAGCCATTCGTCAGGGGCTTTCCTCCTGCCCAGCAGTTAGTTGACTCTAGTTTCCTATTTACAGGGCTGAAAATACTTAGGTCAGTCCTCTCATTTCCTCTTGTTCCTCAATTATCTCACCTTCACCAGGGCCCCACTGCACCTGTGGCAGATTTCATTTGTTTCCTTCTGCATCCATTGAAGCCAGATTTTTCCAGCATTTTGGCTTATGTGGAAAGCAACACACAACCTATTGAAAGACCTTGCCTTCCACGAGGTGAGGAAAAGTGATGGGCCTGGGGTCTTCTTTTTTCCTCATTTGCTGATTTTAACACTTTTTTGAGCACCTGATGAAGGGCTATTTGCTGAAACTTCCCTGTGAATATTTTTTTTTTAAAAAAGTAAGGCAACAGTGGCTACACAGGTTAGTGTCACTAACTTTACAAATGAAGTTGAATTATTTGTATCATTTCTTTCAGCTTTAAGATGGATAATTGACTTGAAAGCCTTGACAGGCATTACCACAAGCTTGGTACTCCAAGCCTGGCTCACTTGCTCCTAAATCCTGCCTTCTTCCTAACTTCCTAAACCCAAGCATCACCCCTGCTCAATAAATCAAGCAGGAGCCACTGTCCACTGCTTTTCAGGGCAAAGGATGACTGCCCAGCAAACTCCTGTTGCCACTTAGCCCATGCGTTTATGCTAAGGCAGTCTGTTACTTAGCAGTCATTACAAAAGCCTTAGAAACATCACAGAGATTCCTATTTTTGGACTCAGAAATAGGAATCTTGGGGGCTTATAATGCCCACTGTTTACAGCCCTGCATTCTTCTCCGACTTGGATTGTCATCTATTCTTGTCTCTCTCAGTCAGTCTCCAGAGCCCCTTCATGCCACCTACCCATTGATCCTACAAATCCTTTTTCTCCTTCCTTCAGGTGCTACTGACCCAGCTGCGGACACTTACCTTGACCCTGGCAAATTGTGGCAAACAGGAAGAAAGGAGGGAGGGAAGTCTTTATCCCTCCATCCTTCAGCACCAGTCATATTGCTATATAGTGTGAGGGATGCAAGGATCCTTTGGGATATGTAGTTTTCCCAAGGGCTACTGATATTGTACTGTGATACTCTTCCACATGCAGCTTGTAACATTCATTTAAAAGGATATAATGCATGTATGCCTAGGAAATAATCTGCTCAAAAATCTGTTGCCTCCATTAAAATGAAAGCAGTCTCATTTGCAGGTGTTGGAGTTCCATATGGATCATGGTGAATATGGGAATGATTTTAATATACCTCATCAGATCCAACAATTATGACTGTATTATTTCAGGTTTTAAATCATGGGAATTCTTGCTTCATTCCCAAATTACAGATCCGGATTCATCTTGGACAGCCATATTATGTTCAACTCATTAACATATCAATAAGCAATTCTGTACATACTCCATTACTATTATTCCATGGGGGTTCATATTAGCATATGCATCATCATAAATTTCTATAAAAATCACTTTAATAGTAGGTAAATAATAGCTAATTTAATGCTTTGAGTCCATTGATTACCAATTCCAAAATCCTTCCATTCTATGAATTACCTAAGTGTACTAGACTATAACTGTGCTTTACCACCTTGCTTCCTGATTTCTACCTTTAGCTGTTCCACAGAGACTTTCTGTTGCCAGAGAACACCTGTCTCTACGAGACTTTCCACCAACTTATGAAAGATTGCATCAGCTTCCTAACCAGCCTGATGTTGGGCCTGTCTGTGGGTGGATCTCCCTCTGGGGGAGCCACTTTGGAGAGGAAAGAAGAGATTACTTTTGTATCTGCCTCCTTGGGTGTACTTTAGACTTGTTTACTGCCAAGGGAAATATGTTTGAAAAGATGTTTGAAATGGAGGAATACAGTGAATAGGCACTGAAACAGTGAGGAAAGAGATATGGTGGTGTTTTTCAGCTGGGCCACCATGGGGTTGAGGAAGCGCAACATGGTAAGGTGTTGGTTGGTCTCAAGTTGTCTCCTATAGTGTCCCTGTAAGTTAGCTAATGCATTCACAGCTAATTGTCCCAACTATGTCCAAATGTCAGCATCTCTGAAATATATCCTATTCAAAGTGCTAACTTAGTTTCACATCCCTCTCTTGGAAATACTAATTTGTCCCACTTGTACCTCCTCTCTCTTTCCACGACAATGGTAATTCTGCAGCTTATTCAAATGGACAAAAAAGTTTCATGGCATCCAGGATATTTATATTTCAGGAATTCTCACCCAGTAATGCTTTTATAAAGGATGGTGTGAAGAGTACAAAATGTTTTTCTCTATAAAGACCATCAATACTTTCATTCCAAAGGCACCTTCTGTCCCTCAGTATCTCTCAAATACTGTGCAATAATTTGGGCTCAAACTCTGGCAGCTTCTGTAGCTTAGGCAGGATGGGAAGGTTAAGTTGTTAATTTCCCTTCAAGGGTTTAGTAATGAAAAAAGGACTTGTGGGTACAAAACAGACATGAGAAAAAAAATCTTGCCCAAGAATTTGCCTCCTCTGGGCTACTTTTAGGGTGCATTTTCAGCACCGTTTTTATACCCAGAGCAATTGGAGCAGTTCTAGAGACAAATGGGGCCTAGAAAAATCTGCCTCAGAGCTTAGGAGATGTCACTCCTTCTCCTTCACCAGAGGGTTGAAGGAATGCAACAAGGTATTGGTTGCTCTCAAGCTGTCTCCCATAGTGTCCTTGTTAGTTCTCTTGGACCTTTTGGCAGGTTTTGATACCATTAACATTCTGGGGTATCTGTCAGAGTTGGGACACGCTATTATGTGTGGTTCCAATTCTCCATAAAGAGGTGATCTCAGAAGGTGGTGCTGGAGGATTCCTTGTTGATGCAATGACTTTTGGTCTGTGCTTTCCCTCAGGGTTCCATGCTATCCCTCATATTATCTGACATATAGGAGGAATTATCCATGATGGGGAAATTATCCATGATGATGACATCCAACTCTATTGCACTTTTCCTATTCTGGTTCTAAATCAATGCCTGATGTCAGTGGACAGTATGAGGGCAACAAAATGAAGCTTAATGCAACCAAGACAGAGGTAATGTTGCTCAGTCAAAAAGCACACCAGCAGATTCAACCTGGGTTAAATAGAGTTGCATTTCCCCTGAGAATTCAGGCTCACAGTTTGGGTGTACCCTTGAACTTGGCCCCAAACCTGGATTCCCAGGTCTCTGCAGTGTCCAGGAGCATGAGTGCACAGCTGAGACTTGCGCACCAACAGTGTCTGTTCCTAGAGAGATCTGATCTGGCAACATCCACACATGCTTTAGGTACCTCCCATTTGGACTCCTGGAACATGTGCTATATAGAACCACCTTTGAAAGCTGTTCAGAAACTCCAGCTGGTCCCAAATGCAATAGTCAGACTGTTTGTTGAGTGGGGCTGATTATAGGAAGCTTGCCTCTTCCTGCTTACACCACCTTTCCAGAAAGAACTTAGACTGTGGATTATGACCTAGAAGACTTTGAGACTAAGCTACCTGAAAAACTGCCTTCATTCCTGTGAGTCAAACTAGTCCCTAAGGTCTTCTGAAGAGGCCCTTTAGAGGTACATTGGTGGCATTGTGGCAGTGGTCTTTTCAATGGTGGTTTCCAGGCTGTGGACCTGCCTCCTAAGGTAGATCTTCTACCATTTCATGGTCCTTCTGACAGCAAGTCCAGACTACATATTTAAGAAGGCCTTTGGCCTATGGGCTGTGTGGTTCTGATTTTGTAATTGCTACACATTATTGTATTTATTATATTATTGTTTTAATGACATTAAATTGTTCTTGTAAGCATGCTCAAGTGCCATTTTTAGTTTTTAAGTTGGGGTATAAATCAAAAGAATACATAAAAATACTAGAAGAGAGCCTGGAAAGCCCTAACTTCCCTGAGAACTAGGATCAAAGGGACCTTACATGCACTTGAGACTTTGTACACCCCTTCCCATTCAGCCCCAAAACCCCATTCATAAGAGTGGTGGGGCCTTTGGATGTGTTATCATGACCTTAAGGTATATCATTCTCTGATACCCACAATGATGGTCTTTGGCATTCACATCAACAGAAAGGAGATTTGCATGAAGGAAAGTGAATGGTATATTTTCATATACCTTTGGGTATATCTGTAGGAACACTGGAGATGCATAAGGAACTGTGAGGTCAAGGTGGCTCTTATTACGTTCTATATTCCTCCACAGTTCTAGGATCCATTACTCTACAATTATATCTTTTCAAAATAGTTTTCTAGTACTGTCCTTATTTTCATCTTAACATATTTTAGTTTAATATTTATATGTTGTAAATAATTTTAACACAAACCTTTAAACATAATGTATCTTTTAATAGTTTGAGCCTCCTACTCTGGGGGGAAAAAGTCAGAAAAAGAATTTAAAATATCTTCTAAGATTCACACTTATATCAAATTACCTTAAAATATACCATAATCTCTGCATTGATGTATATAGCATAAGCCCCCAAATGTTTGTAATGGGAGAGATGTCTCAGTTGCCATAAGTCTCAGTTAATTCATAATGTAAAGATAGTTCTAGAAACTGTTTGGAAGCAGAATGGCATTTCCAGACGTGAAGAAAATAAAACTTCTGTGGATTAATATTTGAAAAGTAACAGCACTGTATTGAAAGTGGGGCCTTGTTCCTTCACTATATTTCCTTTCAGCCCATATGTGGCATTTGTTCCTCTGGAGCAATAATATGGAGAGCCAGTGTGGCACAGTGATTAAGAATGCAGGTCGAAGACTCAGGAGATCTGGGTTCTAGTCCCCACTCAGCCGTGGAGGCACTGGATGATTTTGGACCAATCACAGACTCTCAGCACTGCCTACCTCATAGGGTTCTTGCCGTGAGGATAAGATTGGGAACAGGAGGAAGAGCATGATGTAAGCCATTTCAAGTTCTTTAAAAAAGAAAAAAGCTGGAAATAAACCTAATAAATTAATAAAATTAAAATAATATGTCTGGACAAATTGTTGGGTTGGCATAAAAACTCAGTTGAGACATACTGCTAAACAAAACATGGTCATGACATGCCTGAGCAAGAGTGCACCAAGGGCTAAGGTGCTCCCATTTCTCCTTCATTTGTATGAAAAGGAAAGGGATTAGTAGCTTCCTCTTCTGGTCAGTTGAGTGAATCAGATTAGAGTTTGGGACCCTGGTTTGTGGGCAAATTATGGTCTGAGAAAGTAAACATTTTCTGCATCCAGACGCACTGGACACTCTGGGTTGGTGTTTACCTAGCTTAGAAGTGTGAAACTCCCCTTATGTACAAAAGGAGGAGGAAGGAGTTGTAAGAAAGTCATAATATAAAAAAGAACCATGCCAGAACAGACCAAAACCTCATCTAGTTTAGCATCCTGCATGCATTGCAGCAAACAGAGGTGGCCCAAGACATTTTGCTGCTTGTGCCAAGGGATACGATGGTACCTCCTACACACCTAGATGCCTATGGGAAGCCAGCAATAGGATATGGGTGCTTTCATACCCTCTGGTTCCTATTTCCCAGAAACTGGTATGACTGGACATACTCTTCAGAAACCACGTAATAGCTGCTGATAGCCTCATCCTCCAGAAATCTGTATAATTCTCTTTTGAAGCAGCTCATATTGGTGGAGATTGCTACATCTTGTGGTTCTTCATGTACAAAGGAAGCAGGAATAGAGCCTTCCAGAGCCCAAACTTTGTCCCTGCTCATACACCTGAATGCTCAGAGTGTAACTATTGTTCACTGAAATGTCTTTGTATTTCATATGTATCACAAAGGCACAGCAGATGATACCTTTTGCTACACTTCACTGTACTTATGTGATATTAATGGTCATCACAACAAATACTGATGCTGCTTTGTTTTCAATTTATTCTTGAATATACAGAACAGTGGCATGAGAATCCAGCTGCAAACATTCTTCTCCATTGAAATGGAGGAGAACGTCTTTCGATCCAAATTGTAACGATAACTTATCCAGTTCACATGTTCTGAACTTATTTATAAACTGGAACATGTGTGCATACTGGATTTCCACTTCCCAGAATAATGAAGTCCATTTGAAAATTTAAAAAGCATATATAAATCATGTGTTAAGGAACAGTATAAATGTGTGTACGTTAGGAGGAAATATCAACAGAAATCATTACAATAGGAGAAAATTGCTTGTTAAATTTGTGCACACTAGGAAAATTTCATCCAGCTATGCATGTATTAGGCGAAACATGCATGAAAATGTATAAAATGTGCATAAATATTTTTATGCAGCTCTCCTCCTCTTCCAAATTAAAAACTGAAGTGGAAACAAACTTACCAATGGGAAAATGACAAATTGTATGAAACCAAAATGGATGGTTTTACGATCCGTACTGAAATGGTGTTTGAAAGGTTCAAAAAGCAAACACAGAAAGTAAAGGAATTAATGAATGACAAGAACATGGGAAATGGTAGCAAAAGGAAAATGAATATGCAAAAGAGCCAAGGGATGACTCAGAGGCTGCAGGGTACAGAAGAGAGAGAAGGTACTTGAAAAGGGCAATAAAAGATCAAGGAAGAAAAAGGAAGGTTAGAATTGTTGAGGATTAACAGTGAAATCCAAAGTCTCCCACCCTAGAAGCACAGATATGTCTGAACTAGGGTTCACATGTATTCAGTCACCAGAGCGAAGCACAAGGAGAGCATTATCCATCACCACTACATCTCATATGGTGCATTTTATTAAGAGGGCAATTTTGGGCTGACTAGGTAAAGCATCAGGGAGGGAAGGGGAGGAGGCTGGGGTACTGATAGGAATAGGTGTGAGTAGATGACCTCAACCTCCTCTTCTCCCTGTCCTCCCAGCATACCCCTCCCCTGTGAAGCCAATTTCCACTTTTGAGGAAGTGGCTAGCAGTTTTTTCCACATCAAATGTGAGGGGGGCAAAGCAAGGGCTTGGTCATAAGAGTTGAAGCACCGAGTTTGGAAGACCTTGGTGCTGGGGAGGAAGCAGGAGAGAGGGAGAAAAGTGGAAGGTACAGACTGAAAGGTTCTGTTCTGCTTTGTTCTGTAAAAAAAATACAGAACTGTGGTGTAATTGAAAATAATATCAATTCAAAGAGGCGAATTAAAAAACAGGAAACATGCAGGACGAGAAGAGTGAAGATAGCAAGCTTGAAGAAGCAAAAGGGAAGAGGAGGACAAAAGAACGCTGTAGGATGGAGAAAATAAAAGCATGAGAGAAAGCATGAAAGAGGATACTTGGATTGTGTATGACATATATTCAAACTCAGTCCTACTTACAACTGATTCACTGAAATTATTGGGTCTTTTCTGAGTGATGGGCACATATTTCCATTTTTTCAAACCTTTGGATTCTTTGAGAGCTGTGATTGTGACCTTTTAAACAACTCTAAGTAAGTACTGATTATAAATGCTGGCTTATTCAGAACCACATGTTTGCTGGTGAATGGCATAAGACATTAGGATGGCAAACAGACACCAAACCATCGAATATTTCCTCTGATTGACTGGGGGAGAAAGGCCAACTATAGCGGCCAAATCGGTAAGCAAAATTTCATTTCAGCTATTACATTCATAAAGTAGGAGTGTTGGAGCTCTTGCAGCTGGAGGGCTGAACCCCATTTCAGAGAAGCTCCCACAAGCTACAGTCATAGGCTGGACTGAAGGAAAATTGCCAAGAAAACATTTCATCTCTCAAAAATGAGGTGTAGGAGCCAAAACCTACAGGGAAGGGAAGCCACCAGATGATTGGCAATTGGAGGAAAGGGGATGGGGCAAGAAGGAACAGGCATGCCTGCTTGGCAACCCTGGAGGCCCACTCTGAGACCATAGGAGGGCTAGATTTTGCCAACAGGCCTAAAATTCTCCACTGCTACAATTAGAGGAGCATTATAAAGATTTCTGAATTGGTGTATACGTGCCTAACAAAATAAAAAGTTGAAAGGAGCTGTACAGAAGGTAGCCATGTAACTTATAAATAAATTAATAAATACTGACAACATACAACATATCCCCTCCCCACTGCCTTCTGAATGGCCAAGAGTGAGAGTGAAACCACTCCTTGGCAAGTTGTGTATCTTATGGTTTGCATGAATTGCACCTAGCGAGTCTGGCAGGCTTTTCCTTCTTGACTGATGGTGAATTATGATCATAACATAGTTTGAAAACCTGTGGAATAAAAGATGTAGCATGAATTACACAAACCATCTTCCAGGCAGTCCACCTGCCTCACCAAAACCATCTTTGAGAGTTGGATGCACTGAATTACCCAGTGCAGTGTGTGGCTTAGACACCTCACCCCAACTCTGTACCTGAAACGGAAGAACAGTTTGGGAGAAAACTAAAGGCTCTATGAGTGGTTCATACATTTGTATTGGAAAGCCCAGTCAGAGATCCTTGGACAATCAGAAAGTGATCCCTGCCACTTACCAAATAGGGGTTGGTCCCTGATGTCAGCTTTGTTCTATTTTTATACTGCCCTATTAGGAGAGCACATCACAGTCTAGGCTTTTCTAGTTTAAGGACATTAAATAAATCAGCATTATTCCCCGTGACTTGACAGCATTAAAATGTTCATTTCATAGAAAGTTGAAGAAATTAGCTAATGCATTCACAGCTAATTGTCCCAACTATGTCCAAATGTCAGCATCTCTGAAATATATCCTGTTCAAACTGCTAACTTAGTTTCACATCCCTCTCTTGGAAATACTAATTTTTCCCACTTGTACCTCCTCTCTCTTTCCATGACAATGGTAATTCTGCAGCTTATTCAAATGGACAAAAAAGTTTCATGGCAACCAGAATATTTATATTTCAGTAATTCTCACCCAGTAATGCTTTTACAAAGGATGATGTGAAGAGTAGAAATGTTTTTCTCCATAAATTCCATCAGTACTTTCATTCCAAAGGCACCTTCTGTCCCTCAGTATCTCTCAAACACTGTGCAATAATTTGGGCTCAAACTCTGGCAGCTTCTGTAGCTTAGGCAGGATGGGAAGGTTAAGTTGTTAATTTCCCTTCAAGGGTTTAGTAATGAAAAAAGGACTTATGGGTACAAAACAGACATGAGAAAAAAAATCTTGCCCAAGAATTTGCCTCCTCTGGGCTATTTTTAGGGTGCATTTTCAGCACCTTTTTTATACCCAGAGCAATTGGAGCATTTCTAGAGAAAAATGGGGCCTAGAAAAATCTGCCTTAGCAACTTAGGAGATGCCATACCTTCTCCTGATGCCACAGCCTCAGAGGATGAGTCAGTTACAGAGACAGAGGAATCTAATTTAGGGCATAGCCAAAATGTCTGTTGTCAGGGGGCTGGGCATTTACCTCTGCCTGGTTCCACAGTAGATTGCAGTCAGGGAAAAATAGCTATTCCATTCTCCCTACTGCCAGAAAATGTCCAATGAGCCCCAGTCAGGATGCAGAGTTGGCTGATGAAGGGATGTACCCAGGGCTGCCTCCCAGACAACACTGTTAAGTGGAAAAGGATAAGGGGGAAAGCAACCAGTTAGATAAAATGCTCTTGCCCAGGCTAAGAGTCCCTTGTACTGCTTAAATGGATAAGTGAGGGTCTCTAGGCACTCCACCTCGGTATAAAGGCTAGCATAGAAACAAAAAAAAAAAAATGTTTTTAGTACATCATTGGACCCAGACCCTCCTTTGCTCAAAAGCTGAACTATTGCCTGCCTTGAAACCTTGTTTTGGATTTAAACTTAGGACTTTGCAACCCTGCCACTGACTCCTGTTTCTGTCATCAGGGTTCATTGAACTGGGCTCACTAGACCCTGATCTCTGAGGTGTTGGGATGCATTTTCTACTGCAAACCACAAGTTTTGCTGTTTCTTTAACATATTTCTTGGTGCTGCCCCTGAAAGAGGCACTCTCCAGTGCCCTCCA
This sequence comes from Varanus komodoensis, assembly GCF_004798865.1. Taxonomy (NCBI): domain Eukaryota; kingdom Metazoa; phylum Chordata; class Lepidosauria; order Squamata; family Varanidae; genus Varanus; species Varanus komodoensis. The sequence goes on along the minus strand of NW_025336087.1, from coordinate 19,433,649 downwards.
TATCCTTCTGTAGTCACCAGGCTCAGCTCTCAGGCCAGCTATGAGGCAGCTTTGACAGCAGGTCAGCAAATGGGCAAAAAGGTCAAGCACATTTGTATCAATCCATTAAAAGTTCAGCTCAAAGCAGAGCTCAGTAAACAGGCAAAGGGTAAGAGCACAGGATGATGAGTCAAGAAGAATTCAAAGAGAAGGGACTGAGACATGACCAAGGTGAAAGCACAAGCAAATACTGTCCAAAGAGTGAAGGCAAGGAGGGGCCCAAAGGTCTGTGTCACAAAACACCACTCACAAAGCACAGCTAATGGAGTGAGGTTGAAGGCACTGAACCTGGTAGAAATACCTATGAGGAGAGCTCATCCAGTCTTGAAGCAGCAACTTGGGAAGAGTCTTTACAGAAGGAAGTATGAGAATTCATTTCAGTTTGGTTTTCAAAAGAATTGACCAAAATTCACAAAGCTCTATATTTGGGACTAAAACAATCTGAGATTGAAAATATTTGAATATGGGAGAAACTGAAACTGGTATTCCTCCATTCATGCTCCAGACCTTGAGAGCTTTACTTCTAAATGGCTAGGTTTGAATTCATGTGTATCCAATTGTTCCAGTACTCACCTTTAAGAGCTATATGGACAGCAGGTACATCACAGTCCCTTCCACTCCTGAAGAGGGGTACCTACTATAGGTGTCTGGTGCAGTGGGGAAATATTTTGTGCCAGTCATTTTTATATGAAATTACCCAAATGGATGAAGTTATTCATACTTGGGAGAGAAAGATCGTGTGATTTTTAAAATCCGAATGTGGGAGAAAACAACACTGCCAGATTCACTGATCTCTATCTTTATTTGTGTCTGGACTCTTTTTTAAAATAGAAATTAATTAAAAGAATAAAACTGATGCTTTCTGACTATTCCCCACAAATGCACATTTTAGAAGACATTAATTTCTGCAACAGGTTTCCAAAGTTGGTATTTCTGTAAAATAAAAATACCTCAGTTCTGAGTGTAACACAACATACACTCCAGATTTCCTTCTACTGCAACTGCTGCCTCACTTTTATCTCACAGGCTTAATTTGTAACTTCTTTAGATTTTTTTTTCCAAATGCAGATATTCAAACTGCAATCAAGTACAGACTTTGATTAAAATGTAAGGCTGAAAGTGTAGTTTCCTGCTGTGCTTTACCTCTAACAAGGTTATACCTATTTCATGTGTTCTTTTGCCTGAGGTCATTTTGTAGCAACAGTTTTTTTAAATTGTTAATAAATTCTTGACGATGTTATTTCTTTCTGAATTTCTTACCTGGGTTTAGTCCAGTCTGGCAGGGTATCCTCTCTTTTTGGGATAATACATTGGGAAAACTAATATATGTTTTAACTAAAATGCTCCTCACAATTATTTTTACTGGGTCAAGAGTCCTCACAGTGAAACATCAAAAAACAAAAAACCACTTAGCAAAATCAAGGTGACGATCCCTTCTCTGAGGATTAAGCTTTTATGCTTAGAATAATGCATAGAGTTTGAAAACTCTCCTCCGTTCATTTTTGTGCATGCAAAAATGATGCATCTTTTTATGATATATTTCAGTATGATAAACCGAAGGCAGAAATCAGAAGCTCTGGGTGACATGCAAACTTAACTAACAGAGCAATGTACTTGTTTGAAGTTGGGAAGAGGGGGTGTTTATTAGAACAGCTGGCAAATCAGCAGGAAAATGCTGATTTGGAAAACTATTATTCTTCAGAAGAAACAGACCCATTTAGCAACACTGTTATAGCTGAACCCTACAAATACATTAAAATACCATTAAGGATAAAAAGAGAAATGGAGAAAGTCACCCTCTCTCAATTAAAGGCTGTCGCAGGTCCACTGAAAGGAGTAATTGAATAGTTAGTACATTTGATTAATTAATAGCAATTAAATATAGGATATAAATTGTCTTTTAATCCAAACTATTCAAACTGCATTCCCTCAGCATTGATAGCATTGTTAATAATAACATGTGTACCTCTTTTGATTCTGGGTGTGGGCCTGAGGGATTTTTAAAGACTAAGTGGATGGCTAGAAACAAAGCAGGATCTTTGTCTATTAACTTTGGTAATCATCCATTCTCTCCCATGAGCAAGTAAGAAAGTCCCATTTCTTTCTTCATGTCATAGGGACATAGAAAGCTCAACTTGAATTAGATCAGACCATCTAGCCTTACATTGGATCAGATCTCACCTAATGAAGCCTCTCCCAACATTTCACAACTCAAAACACATTTGAAACATTTTAAGGGGAGGCAGGAGGCATGTTCACCTCTGCCATTCCACCTGTCCTGCCAACATGCCTTGGGTGGACAGAGGCCTCTGATTTTCAGAGTTCTCTACCTAAAGTACCATGACAGTCCCGTTGGATTGCACTCTTACATATTTCTACCCTTATAAGAAAACGCTTATAAAAGACATTTATAATACGTACAAAATGGCTTCCAAAGAAGTCCATAAAAGACATCAAACCCAGTAAAAACACTCCACAGCAGTGAAATTATTATTTGGTATATTTATATCCTCTATTTGCAGGGAAATCAAGGATGTTACATTCTCTTCCTCCTCCTCTCCATTTTTCTCTCTCAACAAGCCTGGTAGGTATGTTGATTTGAGAGTCTGTGATTGGTTCAAAGTAACCCCGTGAGCTTCATGGCCAATTGGAGGCAGGAATCTGTGTCTCTCCAGTCCCATTGTAATGCACTAATTGCTATGCCATGCTGGCTCACCACATCAATGTCTTACATTAAAATCCAGGGAATAAGAAAACTCAACCTCGAAACATGGAGTGACACATGATAATGACAGTAGAAATGTGGGAGGCCATTTTGTGAGTTCTCCATCCACACAGTCTTTAATAATAACATGATAATAGTCCAGATATTGGGAACCCAGGAACTCAGCAGTTAATGGAAGTACAAGGTTCTCCATACCCTTGGCCTCCTAGGTTGTCATGAGTAGCAGTTTGAGCAATCACCAGACACAGACTGTCTTCCTTGAGAAACTTTCTTCATTACCCCAAGTACAAATCACCCAGAATGGATCTCTGAGCATGCACAGAGTGGTTTGTTGAACTCAATCTAGTGTTGACCTGCAGGAGCTTTCCTTATGAACATGCTTGTGCCCCATCCCCTTTAGAGGGACTTTATGAAGGCATGCGCACTTCCTCTCCACACACTCCTAATTCAGTTGTGTGTCACACCTCTGCTGACACCTCACCATGGGGTTGAGAGTGGGGGAGACTGGTCTGAGTCTGAGAATTCCTCATCCTCAGACACCATTCCCATTGGCTCTATATCTTGGCCATTCCCAGAAACTTCCTGGCATCTGGCCTTGAGATAATCACCTCCACCTCCTGCATCTCAGAATTTTGACCTAGCCCATCCTCTCAAACTCCAATGTAATTTGTTTCACATCCCAATTCCAGATTGTCTGGGATGTAGCCAACTGCCTGTGAGAATGATTGCCCAAGACTGCCATCTTTCTCATTCCCAACACAGATGTTCTATGCTTGCCCAGAAGCTTGGTTTACCTTTCACATCAGCAAAAAAGTACCTTGGGGATGTATAGTTTGTGCATGATACAGCTGAGGTATATGACCTGGAGAAGTTCTTTTAGCAGCTTTCCCAACTTGTAGTCCTTCAGAAGTGTTGGACTACAACTCTCAGCATATGTCAGTTGGACACTGATAGTTGTAGTTCAATGCATTGGGAGGCCATCAGGTTTGGGGAAGGCTGTTTTATTAAAACCAGGTAGATATGAACTTCAGCAATATCACTAGTGGGAATGGCTACAATGAAAGCAATAAAACAAGTTCTGGGTGAATAGCAAAGGAATATGTCTGCATAAGCATAACACCTTTGGAACCGGGCCTATATGATGATGCTATTTTGTACAGAAAAAATGCTTTCTTTACTAATATTCCCACTATATTAGCTGCCTTGCAATATGATCCTCAACAGTTTTGGAAAGCAGTTAAATGCAAGCCAGTTAATCAAACTAACAAAGGATTTAGTGTAGTTTATTGAATTTTAGTACTGTACAAAGCAGCAATATTCCTGACAAACAGATTAAAACATTATTTATATTTCTTTATTAATTTGGACAAAGAAAAAGCTCATAAAATCCTACATGGAAAGACGACACAAAAAGATTGCATTAAGCTGCAATCCAAACCTACTTACCAGACAGTAAGTACCACTAAACCCAATTGGGCTTGCCTCCGAATAGACATGCATAGGATTGCACTGTTAACCTGGCATTTTTATCTCATAATGTTGAAAGCGGAACATTTTCTGTCTGAAAGAAGCATTAATATGTTCGTTGAAGAATAATTGCTATATCACGGAATAGTAAATGATACTTTGATGGATTTAATTTATTTAATATTTGTTTATCTTAGACATATTTATATCCCACCTCAGTTCTGTAGAGTATTAGGTGGCTCACAACAAGTCAATAATTTCAGAATTAAAAATATCTCTCCATAACATGAAACACAAACATAGCAGCAGAAAGACACATTGCACAGCAATCAAATAGATTTGAAATATTGAAAAGCAAAGGCTGATTAAAACAGCAAGTTCAAATTATCCACTTAAGGCTTTTGTAAAAGGAAAGGTCCTTTTCTGAAACTTCTGAAATGTCATTAGTAAACCAGTAGGACAGGGCTCCCTTGAATGTATAAGCATTGTTGTCAGATACGGAATGGAAATTGCCTTATGTATATAGGCAGGATTTTTGAGTGCATATTTTATATACCATGCCCACTATGTATTTGGTAGCGCTAAATGAAATGAGTGGAGTGTCTTACTCCAAGCATGGTTTGAGGTCTCCACTACACCTCTATCCCCTGCTGTGATTGATTTACTTGTGCCACCTGCTATCAATGTATTTTCTTGTTGCTATTGCATATGCATTTTACTCCTAAAGCTGTAAGCAAATGGCCTCTCAAAATTCCACACCTTCTCTGTGGACAGAGAAATGGTGGGGACTTTCACCAAATTTCTCCAGGGGAAAAATTGCCCAACAATTTCCCACGGGGGGGGGGGGGTCACCATCAGCAAAGGGTTGTATCATGGCCCCTTTTCTTTCCCCTGACCCTGCAAGCCTGTCAACTGTGTTACTGGCCTGGCCCCTATTTTGCATCTCCTACAATGTTCCATAACTAGTGTTATTCCAGGGGGAAGGCTGTGAAGCCACATGAAAAACAATGGTGAAGAAAAATTGGAGCAATGCCAACATGGTGGCCTTTTATTTCTAGATGGCCTCTGAGTAAATGCCTCTGAGAAATTTTGGCACAGCTCTAGTTGTCATTCTTTGTGGTTTGACACTTTCCCCAGGGTCTCCTGAATGTTATATTCCTGAAGGGTGATTGAGATGATTTTGCCTCTAATGCAGGTACTGTTGATACCACTTCTTCCCTATAAGCCCCGGGGTGAGTAGAAGTGGGAGCAGTGCTGGGACCAGCTCCAGGGAAGGGGTAGAAACATAGAAACAGAGCGAGTCAGAAGGGACCTCCCGGGCCATCTAGTCTAACCTCCGGCTTCAGCCAGCTCTGCTCATGACATGCCCACCATGTGCATGTCCAGCCTATCTTTGAACACTCTCACCGATGGAGCCTCAACAACTTCTTGTGGAAGCCTATTCCATACCGTCAGGGTCCTAACCGTCAGGAAGTGCTTCCTGGCATCCAAATGGAACCTTGGCTCCCTGAGCTTTGCTCCGTTGGAGCACGTCCTGCCTTCCTCTGCAGGGGAGAACAGGTCTCTACCCATCTCCATGTGACATCCCCTCACATACCTGTATGTCGCCAACATATCCCCTCTGAGTCTCCTCTTCTCCAGGCTGAAGAGACCCAGTTCCCTCAGTCTCGTCTCATACCCCATTCCCTGCAAACCGGCCACCAACCTTGTGGCCGTACACTGCACTGACTCTAACCTGGCTATAGCCTTTCTGTAATGAGGGGCCCAAAACTGAGCACAATACTCCAGTTGCGGGCGCACCAGGGTCATATAGAGTGGAAGTAATACCTCTCTTGATCTAGAAGCCACACTTCTGGCTATGCGACCAAGGGTGACATTCGCCCTCTTGACCACCGCATCACACTGCTGACTCATGTTTAGCCTGCAGTCAACCAGTACCCCGAGGTCCCTTTCACAAGTGCTGCTCTCCAGCCACTTGTCCCCTAACCTGGTCTGTAAAAGCTAACCAGGTAGAGCTGGTGGTGGACCAAATTCTGACCTCCAGTATCTTGGAAATGTTCTTCCCCTAGGAAAAAAGGCTTCCTTTTTTCTGCATCATTCTATGAGCATTTTTAAAATTCTGTTTGTCTTTATTTGAGTGCAGGGACTGCAGGTGGCGCAGTGGTTTAAACAGCTGTGCTGCTGGGCTGGTTGATCGAAAGGTCACCAGTTCAAATCTGCACAATGGAGTGAGTTCCTGTTGCTCCGTCCCAGCTCCTGCCAACCTTGCAGTTCGAAAGCATGCAAATGCAAGTAAATAAAAAGGTACCACTTTGGTGGGCAGGTAACAGCGTTCCGTGCACTTCAGTGTTTAGTCATGCCGGGCACATGACCACGGAGACTGTCTGTGGACAAACGCTGGCTCCCTCGGCTAGGAGACGGAGATGAGCACCGCCCCCTAGAGTCAGGCATGACTGGACTTAATGTCAAGGGGAAAACTTTACATTTATTTGAGTGCTGTTTTTGTCCTTACTGTGTGTCCTTGTGAGATGGGCCAGGAAAGCATAAAAGAAAACACAGCCCCCAGTGTGATTCCATCATTATTACTGCTAGCACATTTTTTCCAGAAACCTTTCTAGGGGTTTTAATGTGAACTTACCCAATGCATTCTTCCCAAACATCAACATGAACTGGAATAAAGCTCACCATGGAAATAAAACAGAATGAACTTCAAAACTTGGTGGCCTCCCAGCTTTGGAACAACCTCCCTGCTGCAGCCTGCCTGGCACCAAAGTTGCCATCTTTTCAGTGCCAGGTTATGGCAGCCCTTTATGCTGAGGCCTTTAAAGATCTCCTTGGCTATCCAGGGTCCTGAGGGGATTGTCCATTTGATTCTTTTCCTTTGCAGGGTCTTTTTCACTTTTTCAAAAGCTGTGTTACATTAATTTTTAAACTAATTTTAACATAGTTGTTTTTATGCTGTTTGTATTGTGGTGGACTTTTTATACATTACTGTAAACTGCCCAGAGCTTTAACTATAGGGTGGCATAGAAACAAAATGAATGAATGAGAGCAATTAGAATGAGAATGGGAGCTAAATCAAGTTTGATAGACTCACTCCTGCATAGTGGCCTAGCATTGATATAAATGCCAGTACTGGAGGTACTCCTCTATTTAGGAGGGTCAAATTCCTGCTCCTTTCTGATTCTCCCTGTCAGTTCTTAGGAAATCATGCTATCTTTCTCACCTTGCCTATATTGCAAGACTAATGTACAGTTTAAGTAGGGAAATGCCTTTGATACTTAGTGGGAGTTTCCAACACTCCTTTTTGTGCCTATCTTAAATTATCCCCAGAAGAAGGTTGCTGCAGAGACAGAGACTTCTCCATTGTTCATGGGATCACTGATCCAGCCTTGGACGAACGATCCGGTGAGTCAAGTCTGCCTCATTTTTCTTTCAAGTCCTATCCACTTCTGATGGACCCTTACAATACAGAGAATAAATCACTGTCTGATGTGTGCTGTCGATCCCAAATAAAGACATCTGCTAGAAAACATGGTGGAGGAAATGCTGGGCAGTTCAAAGCACACATACAGTGCATCCTGGCTGTGGCTACCTCTTAAAGGCTCTCTGCTTTTTCTCCTCCTAATAAAATCTGAGGAGAGTCAGAGAAAGGATCAATAGGAGAGTATTAACCATGGGATCCTGGTAGGTTACCCATAACATTCCTTTTAGAGTGATGTACCAAACAGCACTGCAAGGGGGTCTTCAGTATATGCTGAAATCATTAAACTTGAATCCCTACAGAGCATATTTGAAATTGTTGTACTCCGATAATGGCTTTATTAATGTGGTCTCAATAGATTTGAAAAGCAATTGTTTGACCGTGGCCTTCTTAGAGTAGCAGTAAAATAATTTACTGCTGTAATATGGCTTCCATTAACTTGAACTAACATCATTTCCCCATGGTAACAGAGTCCCTGTGGAATTTAACTACAGCTGTTTTGCCATCCACATGGCATGATGGGTAATTTTCTTGCAAAGGTAGTATATAAGTGGTGCCACTCTTCATATGCAGCAGTTGACACGTGATGTTTAGAAGTATCACCTCTGCTCCTATCATTTATCCAGGTTAGATACACACATGCACGCACATGGACGCGCGCGCACACGCACACACACACACACACACACAGTTAAAAGAGAGAGAGAGCGAGTCCTGAAATGAAAACTAATACAGTTCTTAAAAATCAATGGAGAATTAGGTTCTTATGCTGTATACTGCATATAGTTCTGCCTAGGAGTATTTGGGGATTGTTGGTTGTTGTTTCAGAGATTCCACTGATTCTGAATCTTACAAGCCATGCAAGACTCCTGCCTCACCTTTGGTAAGCCCTCAGGACAGACTAGAGAATCACAGGGTCAGTTCTAAAAGGCAACAAACCACACAATGCAGTAGATTTTTCCTAGTACTGGTTTCTACAGTTCCACTTCAAATTGGCCTTATCCCAAAGCATAAGATAAGAGAACACTGTCTTTGCTGTTCCCTTTCAGGCATGCTGCAAGGAGGCAAGGAGAACCTGCAGCACAGTTTTCCTGTGAGCCAAACATACCTGAATGGGCATTTTTTTCCATTCATCCATACAATATTTATCTTTTTTTTTTTTTTTGGTCCTGTTGGTAGTCCAGCCCATCTTCATCATTAAAAAAATACACAGGTGTAACAACACCTCAACTGTAGAATGATCAATTCCATGAAGATGCAGAAGGACAATGAGCAATGAACAACTTATGCACAGGCAGTGCCATCAAAGTCAGCCTTCTCTCCCACCCTCATTCTTTCTTTCCTTCTGTCTGAGTCTAGGCCACTCTGATAGATGATAGATAGATAGAGTGTATTTCTTGTATTATATTTTATCTCACCCTCCCAGAGCTTAAGAAAGATACATGATCTACTCCTTTTTGTCTTCACAGAAACCCTGTGCAGTAGGCCTGGCTGAGAAAGTTTGGAGTTCCAGTCCAATACATCTGGAGGACGGCCGCTTGGGGAAGACAGACTAAGAGCCCATTCCGATGCAGTCAGGCCATCTAACATGGCCTTCTCCAATCTGTTCCCCCAAAATGTGTTAGCCTACAACCCCCAGTGTTCTGGACAACTGCTTTGCTGACTGTGGTTGATGGTAGTACAACCCAGCTGGAGGGCAGCAGGTTAGGAAAGGCTCTAACACCACATCAGTCTGAGTCTCAGGATAGCTCTACCTCTGCTGCCCCACAGCTGTTACTAAACCGGTAAAATTTAACATGTGAACAGGGACAGGGTCACACTGAATAGTCTCACTGTAATGTCACAGGCACTGCATGGGTCCCTCCCTGATATCGCTGTCACATATAGCATGGATGTCTGCCATCAGAAGATATGCACTCTTACAGCTTGGGGAAGCTTTTACATGATTCAGAATCTCTGGCATGCAGGATTCCAAACTCCAGCCCTGAATACCGGTTTTGTTAGACCTGTTCCATTTGTGTTTCATGGTTTGTTGGGAATGTTTGTCCCATTTTCCATGCATTGATGGAACGGGGATTTTGTTTCACTCATAAAAATGTGCATTAGCGGTAATGTGTGTTTATTCTTAGCATGCATACAAATGATTATATATAACGTTTATATAATTTTCCACTTCTAAACAGATAGCAAAGTGATGACCAGGAAAAGATAAAAGAAATAAAAAGATTAAATAAAAAACAGAATATCCATGATAGCCATAACTGTTTAATCTTGACTGAGGCTTGTTAAAATGAAATAAAAATGCACAAAGATGCTGGTTCATCAGCAAGCATCAGAAACATGCAATTGTGGTGCCTGCCTGACATTCAGAGGCAGAAATCCCACAGATGGGGAGAGACTATGCTGATGGCTCTACTGCTGGTGGATTCCAAACAGGCTGTAAGTCTGTGCAAAACCACCAGCAACAGCTCACCTGATGACTTTAGTGAGCAGACAGATTGGTAAGGGAGAAGGCTGTCCCTCAGATATCCTGGTCCAAAGTGGTTCAGGACTTTAAACACTGGCAACAAAGCCTTAAACCTGGACCAGTAACAAATAAGCACCCAGCACAGTTCCCTCATTATAGGCATTACATGGAGAAAGGGGGCAGCTGTACCAGACAATAGTTTAATTAACACAACTGCCCCTCAAAAGTTAACAAAGGGCCCACAAGTCCACAGAATCTGCATAAACTGGAAAAAGCCATTCTGCTGAATAATCTGCAGGTGAGAGTCATGGAAATCTGAACTCATTTGAATCCACAGCAGAATTCTCCAGTCTCCCAAAAGAGACAGCCTGGGCCTCCGTGTTGCAGTCAATAATGCCCTACGCTTGGATTCCTGGGTGTGGAGCTGTGGGGTACCTGTGAGAACAAGGGACAGAGCTGCTCCATGTGACCCGGTCCCCACTTGCATAGCAAGCGCAACCCTTTTCCGTAATGTCCAAAAAGGGCTTATATCCTTCCATATCTAGGAGGAAAGTAATAGATGTGGGAAACAGAGCTGGTAGGGCTTTTCAGCAGTATAAAACATCTGCCTGAAACTTGAACCAAAGAAGTGTCCTTTTCTTGTGTAACCAGAGCAAGTTGATTCATTTATTTCTTTTTCACTTGTCTAAATCTTACACTGGAGAATGAGAAGAAAGGCTGTGGTTAGGAACCTATGGCCTGAGGGGTGAAATCTTCTTTGCAGCTAAGAAGATTTATGTAAATCTCCATGAACGAAGTACATTTTAGATCGCTGGTGAAACTTTCATGATTATCATGAAATGGATGCTGATTTTCCATGTCATTTCAAGAGTTTCCTTCTTGCTCAAAAAAGAGGAGGAAAGGAGTGTCCTCTTAGCATTTAGTGTAAGAACACTTCAGAGCTGACAACTGTGAAGTTTCATATAGGTGGTGTGACCTGACATCACTGAGTATGCACAAGGAATGTTTTATCAACCAGTTCAATTGTTTGGAGATGCCTATTAAAGTGCCACTTAAGATTGGTTTTCACTTCAAAGTGAAGTCCTCTCTTCTATTTAATATTTGTGAGCAAGCCCACTGCCCATTTTTACAGGATGCATGTGATCATCATCAGCAAAGAAGCATGCAATTGTTTGCAAGATTTCTTCCTTGAGCTCAGCAGAAGTTGTGAGTCAGTGCCTTGCTAAGTTCAGATGAACCTCCTTGAAGGTTTCTCCTTCCTTCCTTCCTTCCTTCCTTCCTTCCTTCCTTCCTTCCTTCCTTCCTTCCTTCCTTTCTTTCTTTCTTTCTTTCTTTCTTTCTTTCTTTCTTTCCCCTCATCCACAAAGTGTGAGTTGCAGGAAAGGGCACAGTGGAGGCAGCTTGATGAAGTGCAGAGGATAACTGAGGGCAGAAAGATTAAAGCAGAGGGATGATTTGTACAGGTTTTAAGGGCAGAGTACATTAACTTGCTTAATGTGGCCATCTAAGGACACAGAGCATGCCCGATATGTGACTGTGGCTTTTTAGGACTCAGAACATGCTTTTGTACACAGCTCCTTCTGCCACATAATCCCTAAAGAAAGATGCCATTTTATGCCATCTGGCCTCAGTTGTTATTCTCTGTCAGCATTTCACTTTGAAAATATGTTTCCCTTTCATTTTGATTTTTTTTCCAAAAGAAATTCATATATTATTGTGCAATACTTAGTATTATGCATGAAATATACATCACTTCAGACTTGGAAATGATAGGCATTGTTTTACTTTGACTTTGACCATGACTGCAGGCCTGTTATCAGCTTCATGACATGCACAGACAGTAGCAAAGCAAACCTACCACATGGGGAGGGGGGATTCCATGACAGAAAATCCACTGCTGTCACACTACATAAGAACATGCAAACATAAGAACATAGAAAGGCCATGCTAAATCAGACCAACGGTCCATCCAGTCCAGCACCACATGCACATGGTGGCAAATCAGCTGCCCAAAGGATCCTCAAGCCCGATGGGTGCAAGACCTCCACCTGCCCAAGCTCCTCAGCAACTGGTGTATGACACCTCTGGCAAAGGAAGTAGCACATAGCCAGCAAGGCTAGCAGCCACTGAGAGCCTCCTCCCACACGAATCTCTCCAATCCCCCTTAAAGCTGTCATATTGGTGGCCATCAGCACTTCCCATGGCAGCAAATTCCATAGTTTAATTATATGCTGTGTAAGGAGGTACTTCCCTTTGTTTGTCCTAAACCTCCCACCATTATGAGATGACCCCAGGTCTGAGTGTTATGGGAAAGAGAGAGAACTGTCTCCTCTATTTTCTCCACTCTATGCATTATTTTAAACACCCCTGTCATGTCTCTAAGCTGAAGCGTCCCATTTGTTGCAGTCTCACCTCATAGGGAGCTGCTACAGCCCTTTGATCATTTTTGTTGCCCTTCTCTGTACTATTTCCAACTCAATAAAGTTTCAGGCAAGGCAACCAGAACTGGACACAGTATTCTAAGTATGGCTGTACCAGGGACTTGTATAATGGGAGTAAGATCTGTAGTTTCTATTCCATTCCTTATTATGCCTGGTATAGAATTTTCCTGTTTCATGGGAACTCTGCAGCGGGCTGGCATTTTCCTCAAACTGTCCACCACTACCCCAAGATCTCTTTCTGGCTCAGTCAATGCTAATTTAGATCCCGCAGCCTATCCTTGAAGTTGGGAATGTTTGCCCCAACATTATTTTACATTTGTTTACATTGAACCACATTTGCCATCGTGATGCCCGCTCTCCCAGCCTGGGGAGATCCCTCTGGAGCTCCTCACTGACCCTTTTTGGTTTTAACCACACTAAAGGGTCACATGTTGGTGTCATCACAAGAGAGCTAAGCCACTTCACTCCTTACTTTCAGATCCTTTAGGCTGAAAAGCACTGGATGTAATACAGAACCTTGTGAAACTCTTCTGGTTAAATCTGCTAATTTACTCCTGTAAAGGTGGAGATAGCAGGCAGATGGTTTATTCTTGCTCCCCCTGCACCCTTTCACAGCCCTTTGCCTTTGATGTCAACAGGAAGGAATTAACTATGCCTGCTTCAAGGATAGTCCCGTGGAGTATGTTTTTCAGGGTAAGTGACAACTCTGGATCCCATCATGCCCAATATTGGCCCCTACCCTCAATGTCCCAGGGGTCCACCAAGTACTGACCTCCTCTCCAAAACAGAAGTGATTTTTATGCCTCTTCCTGTGACAACTAAACCAATTCTAACTAGTTTTGGATTGTAGCTTTGCTCTTTGATCTTTGCTCCATCACATTCTTCACAGGTACAGTGCTCCCATGAGTTGGATTGTTCCTAAACTAAGTTAACACCTAGTTGTTGTTGTTGTTGTTATAACATTTCTATGCCGCCCCTTGCCGAAGCCTCTGGTTCATGTGTAGCAGGTGGCCACATTCATTTGTTGTTGACTAGTCTGGTGCAAGGGTGAAGGGAGGACAGATAATTACCAGTTTTGCAGTAGCAACAGCAGCAACACACACACACATGCTTACTTGAGCTCTTTCAAGCAGAAAAGGTGGAATATAATTTGAATGAATGAATGAATGAACGAATGAATGAATGAATTTCCCCAGAACAGTGTGCCTGTATTATAGATCTTACAATGTCACTGATATACCAAAAGTCATATGGGAAGAAACTTTTTGTGGGAAGGGCAACACAAAAATGGAACCAATTACCTAGAGACATGGTGAGTGCTCTTTTACTGCAGTCTCCAAGCAGAGACTGGACAGCCTCTGCTGCTGATATACTAGCTCTGGATTTCCTGCATTGAACAAGGACCCTCTCCAGCTCAATGATGCTATTATGACTCTACCAGTAAGTTCCGCCTTCACACGTCATGTAATTAATTTAGAACATTCACAGTCACATGATGTGGAATGGCTATATTCCTGAAGGATAGCTCTATCAATAGCTAGTAAGAATGAGGGAATTAGTGAATATCCATTTTACCCAGTTTCTCCTTTTCGCTACTGTACCTTCATTTTGGACAGTTTCCATGAGAATTTGCAAATTTGGGACAATAGAAAATTTGTATACATCTTCATGTGCATGTATGCCAATCCATATGTTTTGTGTGCAGTTGTCCTAGTTTGCACATTTTCCCAGTTATTTCCCTCTAATATAATGTACTGTCTATCATTTTCCAGTACCTGTTTTGTGTGCACATAATCCTTTAGTATATGCATTTGTGTACATTTTTTCTCACAAATGGCTTCACAAAATCACCAAAAGAGCAGATTTCTGCTTACATGTATTCTATTTCACATAAGGTTTGAGAGGTACAAATTGGGTAGGTTTGTATCAAAAAAAATCAGAGTACATTTCTTCTCCATCCCTGATAACTGTTGGCTAAACAGAACCCTGCATATCTGCATATCTAAAGCTAAGGAAAGGGATGGGGGTGGGGGGAGACTGTTGCCTTCATGCCAGTTCTGGGTTTCCCAGGGACATCTGGCTGGCCACTGTTGGAAACAAACTGGTGAATAAGTGAGCTCTTAGTCTGATTCAGTAGGAATCCTCTTGTGCTCTAATCGCTCCTTCTGAACCCTGGAGTCTAATCCATCAGCAAGAAGCATGTGTGTGTGTGTGTGCAACTGTAAGTATGGCTTCCTGCTTCTGTTCCTGCAGCCCAAAATCATAAGGACATATGAAGAGTCCTGCTGGATCAGAACAAGGATCCATCTAGTCCAGCAATGTTTGCACAGCAGCCAACCAGCAGCTTTTGGGAAACCTCCATGAAAGGGACATGAGTCCTGCAAGTAACTAGTGTAAATAGGGATACCGTCTGTAATACTGCAGGTGGCATCTGACCATCAGGACGAGCAGCCATGGAGAGGTTTCTCGGCCATTAATTTATCCAATTCTGTTTTAAAGCTATCCAAATGGGTGGCCCTGATTGCATCTTGTGCAATTGAACTCCATGCTTTAGCTGTGTGGAGAAGTTCCTCCTTTTAGCTATCCTGAGTCTCCCAGTCAGCATCACTGGCCTCTTGCATTGTGAAAGAGTGAAACACTGGATCCCACTGGGAGAAGGTGTGTCATTTATTATCAGAAAACAGAGTTAACTCAGGCTAACCTGACAAAGGACAGATGGATGGGAATCCTGTCTAGAAATCCTGTCTTCTGCTTTTAGCAGTCAAGTGCTTGTGCTAACAGACAAACTTAGAACTAGTCTGCTTTGTATTCCAGTGCCAGTTCTGTGTAACAGCCAAATTCACCTTACAGCTTGAGACATCCTGCATCTTTCTGTGCCTTGCTCTACAGTGTACCACATGTGTCTCTTTCTAATGTATTGCCAATTGAAAGAAAAAGGTCAGAGTCTGAATCTCTTTCACTGATCATAGTAGCTAGAAAGCCCATTGATAGCTACCTGCACTGGGTGAAGGCTACTGAGAAAGGTTAAAGCTTCCTTTGAAAAATCTTTGTGCTCTTTTTTTTTTTTTTTTTAAATCAGGTATATAGCCCATTGAAATTCCCAACTAAGAGAAAAGAGCATATGATTTGCTTTAGTAGTGTATCATGCATCAAATGAAATAAGAATTAATCCATTAGGCATAATATCCTATGCAGGTTGAGACAGAAAAAGGCCCTAAAATTCCAAGCATGCACCAGCCAACATAGCTGGCTGGACAACTTGAAGGTTGCAGGCTCGTAAGATGCACCTTAAATGAGATCTATATGCATCCATTTGGATTTCTGAGTGCCATTAACCTTTGGACAGTAGGTCAAAATCTTTGTACAGTTTTAGGTGGCTGATCCTGGTTGCAGGGGAGAAGAAAGATCTATCCCCTTTCCCATTATATCTCTCCACAGGGAATTAAACAACACTATAATCAGAGTATTAAATCAAATAAAAGCATGTTTAAAAAGAGAAATCTTGCGCAGGCAGAAAAAGTTAGAATATGGACATCTCCTCTCTCTGTCTTCCCCATGCCAAGATGTTTTTCCCCCAAATATGTCTGATTCTAGCCCACTTTGTATCAGAGGGATCAATTTCCCCCACCCCTCTTCCTTGTTCTACTTTTGTGCTGGTATTGTCTGAATCCCAGAGTGAACAGCAATACATCATCCTGCTTCAACATCTGCTAGAGCCCTCTCTCCTCCTAATCTGCCCAGATCCCAAAAGCCTTTCCCACCTGCTATAGCACCAAATGCTCATTATAGCACACAGCGACGCCCTTCGCCGTCCTTTCTCCCAGACTTTCAAGGTTAACATGCAACAATGGCTATTATTAAACAGGGGGTTTAAGAATGGAAAGGCAACATGGGTTAGAGAGCAGGGGGGAGGTGCACGCAGGAGAACCGGGTAAAATGCCAGCAGAGCCATAGCTCAGAGCTTCTGGAAGGCTGTGGCCAGTTTCCCAGTTGAAACATGAGTCACAGAGCAGAGAGATCCACCCGAAATAAATAGCTTCCCTGTTCTGTGGCCAGTGCTGGAGGAACCACACCCAGCTGTGGGTTTTATGTCAGGGCATTGTGGGCATCCTACACAGCAGTGTGGTGGCAACCATGGAATCAAACTGGCAATTTTAAAAGAACTGGCTGCACTGGGGAAGGGGGGGATTATTACCCAGCCCACTGAGATCTTTAAGTAATTGGAAGTCCCCTGCCTGTCTCCCCACACTCACCCATGTGCACTGTTTAGTTTGTTGGTGACTTTGGAAATGACAGATTTGCTCCTGCTGCTTACATCATCATGCCTGCTGCCAATGGAAAATGAAAGGCAGATCAGTCTGTGCTGCTTGAGCAACTGGGGATGAGACAACAGAGACGAGGCCACAGTTTGGGGGCAGTATTTCTCAATCTAAGTCCATTGTAGTGCCTCACTTTGAATAGGAAGGATCAGCCTATGCTGAGTTGTTCTGATTAGCTTCCTTATAAAATTGCCTAAGGTTTTGATATGTAAACCAAGCTGCTTCAAGCCAGTGCCCTTCAGATGCTTTGGAATTCAACTTCTCTCAGTCCATCTAGCATGACCAAAGGTCAAACATTCTGGTGCATTTATCCCCAAGCTTCTGGAGGATACACATCGGGGGGAAAATGACAATAGGCTTCTGAAGATCTCTCCAAAGAATCCAACATCCATAGGGTGGATGATATTTGTGGTTGCTTTTACGCTTTTTCCCCATCTTTATTTTCAGAAAAGCAACATACATAGGATAGCGACTTCTAATGGCTAAAGAGGTGCCTGTGTGGTATATAGGGATGATGAGATCCATGTCTGAGACTCACAGTTTCTGCATTTGCTGCACACATTATACTCGTCAATCTTACCAGTTGTATATAACAAGACCATTGGTGGCTACTTCCCCAGCTGCAATTCTTCAGAATGCGTTGGGGTGTAGAAATGGCATCAAAAATGTTGACTCAGACTATTTTGGTGTGCACATTGATCACCGGCATAACAATGCTTAGGATCAAACATAGTCAGACTTTGAAGGTCAGACATCATCTATTATCTCCTTCCTTCACTTATATAAACATTGGAATCAAGATCTTACTAGAATGGTGCCATTGCCAATAAAATCACGAAGGATGAAAACATCCCAAGTACCCAAGAGACCCAGCTGATGCTCTTTCTCTCTAATCCCTCTCCCTTTCTCTCCTTTCAGAAGGCAGCTCAAAACCTGGGCAATACTTGAACTAGCAGCAGATTCATAAGTGTGCAGCTAATAATTTGAGATTGTTGTCAGTGCTTCCCCCTGCTAACTCTTATGCCATTTTACGTGTTCATCACCTTGACATTTCCTTCTTGGAGTTGAAATGTTTATACAAATGTTTAAAAATCATTATTACTAAAAAAATGAATAAATCCTATGTAACTTCACATGCATAAATCACTCAAATAGAAGAAAAACATTGGGTGTACTGATCTTTATCCTCTATTTGGTTTAGCAATTGGAAAGATAATTAAACTACTTAGGACCACAAGACATCAGTGATTATTCTGTACTAGGAGCACAAGACATCAGTGATTATTCTGTACTGCCCAGTAACTGAAGTATTCTGGGTGGATTACAACAATTGCTGTAAATAATGTATTTTTCAGTACCTACAGATTGAGAAATTGTGGTATTGGGATGGTTCCAGTCAGTATATTAATTGTGGGTATTATTCACAGCTGATTGTGTCCTTTTGCTAGCAATTGGTCATCACAGCTCAGTGCAACAAATGCCTGTGTCCATGTAAAGAGAAAAATCCTTGCAGATGCTTAAAGATATATTATTAGGTTTTGAAGCAAAACTGGGGTCTGTTTTATAAGTTCTTGGGCTGTTTTAGAGTTGACTGTTGACTGTTTCAGAGTTATTCAGGAAGAGTGAGTTGTAGCTTTTCTAAATATAAACACAGATGCATCTTCTAGGTATTTATTCCTTTATTTATTTATTGCATTTGTATGCTGCCCCATAATCAGAAGCTCTCCTGGCAGCTCACAGTGCAATCATAAAAATACAGATAAAAATAAATAACAATAATAACCAAAAACATAAAAACCAAAAACATAAAACATAATAGAATAAAAATACGATATAAATACACCAATATAAATACAACAGGAGGAAATAAACACAATATAACCAATAAAACAATAAACCAGCAGCAAGACCAATAGTCATAATCTAAAAACAGACTAAATACGAAAACTTGGTGCCAAAAGCAAGGTAAAGTGGGTGCCAGTTGCACCTCCCTTGGAACACAGTGGTATAGCAGAGGGGTATCTGCTACACCACTGTGTGCAAATACTGTATAAGGACAATTCTTTGCTTTATTCATTTATCTGTTAAAAATGTATTTGCTGTTCTCCTGAGCCAACCAAGGTAAAGCACTGACAATACAGCAAAAATAAAAACTGAGTCAAACTGGTGAGTTCCGTGTCAGACAACCTACCTCCTCTTTCCCTGCTTTTCATGGTATAATAGTCTGAACTGTGTTTATGAGAAGGCCCCTGGAGAAGTTAGCTTCTGCTGTTCCTGCCTTATACATGAAGTTGTAGGCAGTGGAGATACTAGAAGGCTTGGTGTGGTATGGAGCCTGGACACCTTGACTCTAGTCAATCTAGTGGCATGTTTCTTGTCTCATGATCCCTGGACTGCTTCGAGACAAGATGTTAGATCCTTCAAGAAGACCCATTGAAATGTGGGGTTTCAATTAATCATTACTACTTTAAATTCCTTTATTTTCAATGAGTTTACCCTAAATTTGAATCCAATCCAAGGCTTTTATGGCTCCCTTGCTCTGCTTCATTCACAGAATTTTACAGGAGGTCCAGATCACAGTCTTCTGGCCATAGCCTTCCCATGTTTTCCTACAGCATTTTGCATCTTTTTCCTTACCACAGAAATCCACTAAGGAAAAAAGGCAGAGTTTCTATGCAATGCCTTCCAACTGATAGCACTGAGAGAAACATCTGGAAACATCTCTGGTCTGGAGCAATATGTTCATATACCAAAACCAGCTGAGTTGAACAGCTTCCTGTTGATTTTTCAGTGATTTAACACTATGATCATACAAGTTCTGTGCATTGTACTTAGATACTTCAAAGATTAGAATCTGTAAGCAGTTTTGATGGTTTCTGTTTCTATTATTTTTGACTTGTAATC
Source organism: Varanus komodoensis (assembly GCF_004798865.1). Taxonomy (NCBI): domain Eukaryota; kingdom Metazoa; phylum Chordata; class Lepidosauria; order Squamata; family Varanidae; genus Varanus; species Varanus komodoensis. The sequence goes on along the minus strand of NW_025336087.1, from coordinate 19,413,803 downwards.
TTCTCAAGCATTTCTGTTCTTGGAAATCATATTTGTTAGCAAATATGTGTATAACTGAAAACTGTATCTTGGTGTGCAATATAGTTCCACACTGGGTGTTTTTTGCCTTTTCTTTTGTACTCTGTTATTGCTTGTAAAGCAATTTGTTGCATCTTTGCCAGAGTATTTCTTGGAAAATATTATGCAGTTCATAAAGAATACTTCTGCTTTTGCTGTAAACCAGCTCTGCTATCTTGCCTGGATGCTGATTCAGTCATCTGTCCACTTCCAATAAAGATATGCAATCACGTTTCTATATTAACAAATATATAACCCGTGCACCCTTAGAGCTGGAAGTCCTAATGCTACACCAAAGGCTGGTCCATCCACTCACCAGCCTGCACACGCCAGTCTTTTTCAACAGTCTTTTAAGTGAGCAAAGCTTAGAGCAGACACGCAATAGGAAAAGTGCCTGAAGAGCAAAGGGCTGCAAATGCCTGAAGCAGGCGAACAAAGCCACATCTAACAGAAGATTCAAATATCATCTTCAAGTCACTAGCCAATCTGACCTGGAAAAATTAATTCCTTCTCAGAATTAATCAGGTCAGTCAGATGATCTGATTAAGATGATCAGTCAGGCTGGATGAGGGCAGGACACATTAATAAAATCTTCTGAAATTCCTATGTGAAAATGTACATTTCCAAAACCAAAGGGCCATCTGTTAGCTTCTAACTTAGAAAGTGACTCTCAATACCTGAGAATTGTGGGGTATTTCAGACAAAGCAGGATGTACGGGTACAAGAGTGTTGTTCCACATGTGCCCCACAGTGGATAAAATGGTTTCCTTAACCAAGTTACAAAGCTGTACTTCAACAATTCACAATGTGTGTGTACTGAGAATAGGTTGATACATGCATGTTTGTCAGTCAGTGGTGGGTGATAACTTGCATGTTTGAACAAACAGGTTGCCACAGATCTAACCTGAGACTTTTGTATCATCTCACATCTTATCAGACATGCACTAGCTTAATTTAGGCATTACACTAAACACATGGAGAGGTGTGTGTGAGATTGCAGGCATACCCAGTCTCATGTTTTCAGCTTAATACTGGCATTGAGACTAAAGGTGTATAATGGTACCTGCATAAGACTCTCCTTCAGGCCCAGCCCAAAACATGTTGCTTCCTGAGAGAAGATGCTGGCTTCCCTATTTCATCCATGTTCAGAAGCCAACTGGCTTAGCAGCTGAATCTGCCAATTCAGAGTCAATTGGCAGATTCCAGAATCCAGTAGGACTGTGTCCTCCATCATACCTTTGGAAGTAGTCTGGTTTAAGTGATCAGGCTGTATTATATCAGGCTGTATAATATACATGGCCCTGTCCTCTAACAGGGCAACAATTGGAGGGCTCAGTAATAGGCATGTACAGCAATGTTGGTTTTGTTTGCAGAATGTAGCATCCCCTGTTTGAAGCCGTCCTGCAAGAATGCATCCACCAAAATGTTCACAAATTGTTGGGCATGTGTCCCCATACAGTTTTGTGCAAACTTCCTAATTTGCACAAATTCCTCATAGCCTGAATCAACACCCCCTCTTTTGTATGAATGGAGAAAATTTGCATGAATTCCACATTCAGATACTGCTCAATTTGTACAAATTTGACATTAGCGCAGAGGGTACAGCACATGTCAAAATGGACAGGAATGAGACTAATGGCAAGGATTCTAGTGATCTCAATATTTGCTCATCCCTTCTTAGGAGACAGCTGCCCTCCCTCCTTGATCAGGAAGGCATGCTTGAAAAGTGGAGATCCTGCTTGTATGGGGAAAGACCCTGGCAGGTGGAAGGTTGGGAACAGAGGGAGCCATGGCCCCTCACCTGCCTGCCTTGTACTTAACATATGAATAGGGCTAATGTTTCCCAGTCAGTTTACACAGGCAGTGGTCACTCATCAAGTCAGTGATTAAACATAGCCAGATCAGCGCTTGTGTACTTGTGAATGGGTCCTTAGGACAAGACTGTGATCACCCGAGGAATGTTGCACATCTGAAAGATTGCATGTTCTTATTAAAGATCACAAGAACACTTAAGCCTGTGCTATTTATAAGGGGAGGGGAGAATCACAGGAGATGAAGTGAAGCAGGTTATCATTAACCACAGTCAGCTCCTACCAAGGAAAATGGTAAAACTACAGCTTTGGGGACTTTAATTTCATCTAACCATTGACCATTGCTTGCAGTTTCAAATGAACTGCTTTGCTAAGTCACCGTTTCCAGGATAAAGAACCACACACCACTCCCCACCCAGGGAGCCTCGCCCTGCAAGCCAGCTCAATGCCATTGCCCATCAAAGGGTCTCAAAATAACTTCTGAAATTACTCGACAGCATGTAAACTTTATGTCTGCACTTTAAATATTCCATTAAAATGAGGAAACACATTATGTAAAACATACTGTGTATGAAGTGTTGCTGACTTCTTAAAAACTGATGATCAAGTGCTGCTGTTCAGCCAGGACTGTGACAGCAGCTGCTTTAGGTAATGCTCCCCAAATGCAAGGTGCTTTTAAGGGTCTTTCCTGGTGAATTATGGAACTTATTGCAGTTATGAGGTTAGGGAAAGAGAGGGAGGCAAGGAACCTCCAGAAAGCATTGGGACTCACTTTTGCTCTTGCTCAGTGCCTATGGAACCTAGCCGAGCAGCTGCAGCAATCCACCTGCATACTGAGGTGTTCTTGTAATTCTGCCTGTAAATCATTATTAAGTCATATGAAACTATGGCTTGCTTTATTTGAAAGTGAGGAAAGAGGAGAAAGAAAAGATGGTCCAAATTAAGTTTGTTATATCCAGATCATGCCAAAGAAATGGCATCGTACATTTACACTTAGCCATGTGCAAGGCTTTTCTCATAGGCTTTTTCTTATTCCATGTTATTAACTTCTGGAATTTTGAGATGGAAATATTGTGTGCATAGAGCTGCTTTCTCCTTCCTGGTACCATCCAGTCGTTTTGAACAACTCTTAGCATTCCTGACTATTGTCCTTGCTGGAGTTAAAATCTGAAATACCTGGAGGGCACCAGGTTGGAGAAAACTGAGACAGAGGAATGGGCTCCTATTTCTAATTCATTAGCAGGAAGTTTTGTAAGTGTTCAAAAACACAACACACATAAGATTATTCAGGGCCCTAGCAAATACAGAGACGATCTAAGCAAATTAAAGTTTTCAGTACAACAGCTTTAATATCATACAAACTCATAATTTGAATCCTCTTTCATGGTTGCCTGACCAGATCCAAATTATGTAAAGACCAAGTGTCCTAAATAAAATATGGATCAGATCTGTTCCAGGTGCTAATATGCGAGGGAAAGTTAGAGTGGACATTGGGAAATGCTAATCCTGGTTTGTTCCTCGCTGTCTGAAGGAACAATCACAAAAGGGGGCTGGCTAGCAACCAGCATTTTGGAGGCAAAGCTCACATGTTCCCAAGATTGCAATTCTCATTCGCAAAATGTGCACTTCAGAAAAATGTGCATTGTGTGGGAAAAGTGTATCCATGATTGAATCAGTGGGGGAAAGAACAAGAAATACATACTCTTCTTGTTCAAATAGGAGCTGAAACGCAATCAGTCAGGAAAGAGGAGGGCTGACCTTCTGGGTGGAACATGAAGAACCTTGATGAGTTTGATCCTTGCTGATTCTTCTGTGCCTAGCACAGAGTGACAAGTGCTCTGAACAAAGGAAAGGAACCAGGTGAGCGGCATTCTGGGATCTCTGTTCTGTAAACCAACCACTTCCCATCAGGTAACATTTTAAAGGTTGTTTAAAGAATGGAATGCAGCTGATATAATGCATCCTCCATGGAGTTGGATAAAATTAAGACAGAGAGGGGAGATGAAGAGACTGCTCCATTCATTTCAGCTGGCATCCTTTTTATCAGGTATGCTATATAAGCAAACATGCTGTTGAGCTGTTGAGTCTGAGGTCATGGCTGTCCCAGAGTTGGAGCAGTGGTATATTTTAGTATGCATTCATTACAAGGTACAGTGTACAGTTAAGAAACATGCTTGTGGCGCCAGCCTGTGATTATGGCAAGACAGACTGACCACTGGGAAATTGCTGAGCTAACAGGGAGGGAGTCGGGCTGAACTCTACTGGAGCCAAGTTTACAGATGCTCACCACACTAGCACACCTTCTAATGACATATCTGAAGCGCTCTGTACTCAAGATGCTCACTGCACCAAGAACCTTGGTGGTTTCTTTCTTTTTTTTTAATTTAAGGTAACATACTGTTTATGGCATCCTCCTTTGATTCTATTTTTTAATTCTTGAGTGCTTCGGAAGTGTTTCTCTAATTGTTATCAAGGGCTGATATTCTACAACATCCAGCCACTCTTGTTATTTTTCAAGAGGGTCTACTTTATTGGCCTGTAACTCAATTTCTTTGCCCCCTGCTGTAGAAGTATGATACAATAACTGATCTTTAATTGCTACTTCATGCATACTGCTATAATGGGGTAAATATACTTTTCACATGGCAAACTTGGTCATGTGAATTGCCTTGAATTGTTCTTAGGTGAGTAGAATTTGATATTGCCATGTAGTTAGATGGAACTTGTGAGAAACTTGTCTCATGATTACTGCAGTGGGATTGAGCATTTCTTCCAAAGTTCTGTGGGTGGTGGGGACAGTAGCACCAGCAGCAGCAGCAAGAGAATTGTATTTGAAATTAGGAACACTGGCGTTTGCTGTTTCAAGTGGCGGTAAAGCTTTTCAATGAGGGAAAAATCTAGAAGCCTTTGGTCATCATTAATGGCGTCTCCCCCCCCCCACCCCGTAATAGAATTCTTTCCCATGCACACAATTTTCAAATATCTCACACATTTTGGCCCTACGAAAATTTATGTGGATAGTCAATCCATCACCACCACCACCACCACCATCATCAAAAGCTTATATCGGAAGGACTTTCAGCAAGTGAAATGAAGGAGAGTAATAGGGAAGGTGCTCTAAGGTAGATTTTGCCCAAACCAGATCAAAACCAGCACTTTGAACTAGGCCTGGGAACTAAAAGAGAAACTGCTAGATCAATATTATTCAGCAGCAGCTTGTTTTGGGAAGGGACTGCAGAGCACATGCTTCCTTGCAGAGGCACTGAGGTTCAGTTCCAGGCACCTCTAATTTCAAAGGATCTCAGGCAGCAGATACTGGCAGAGCCTTTCTCCCAAGTTCCTGGAGAGTCACCGTCAGCTGGACAGTGCAGTGCTTGATGGACAAACAGTCCATCCTAATATAGGGCAGTTTCCAACAGTCCCACCCTGGTTTTTCACTCAGCTCAGCTCAACTCAAAGCCAAACCAAAACTGGAAACTTGATTAGTGAAGTGTTTGCAACTGTGGATTTGTTAATTAATTTTGAATTTATACCTAAAGAAGAACTACAACAGTAATATGAAATGATGGTGAGAGGATTGGCTGTATATTATTTATTTATTTATTTATTTAAAGCATTTTTATGCCACCCCCTTTGCAACAAGTCTCAGGGCGGCTTACAAAGCAAATAAACAAATATTGAATAAAGTTTAAAAATCCAGGTACATCCTGGCAGATGTATAATAAATAAATAAATAAATGAATAAATGCAACAATTAACAGTTAAAATATTGTTTAAATAAAAAGATCTTGGCCTGGCGCCGAAAAACAAATAACTATGGCGCCAGGCAGACCTCTCTGGGGAACGCATTCCATAGGTGGGGCGCCACTGCAGAGAAAGCCCTCCTCCGGGTGCTCCCCCTCTTAATGTCCTTCATGGAGGGCTCCCGGAGAAGGGCCTCTGCCACTGATCTCAAGGGGCGGGAGGGCATATATGGATGCAAGCACTCCTTTAGATAACCAGGTCTCAAGCCATTAAGGGCTTTATAGGTGATAACCAACACCTTGAATTAGGCCTGGACTTCAATGGGGAGCCAGTGAAGCTGAAGGAGAACTGGAGTCATGTGAACATAACGCCCAGTCCCCGTCAGCAACCTGGCAGCTCTGTTTTGCACCAAATGAAGTATCTGGACCATCTTCAAGGGCAGCCCCACGTAGAGCACGTTACAAAAGTCTATATATTCCCATTGTCCAGCTTCAGTGAGGAGACAAGGTATCTTGTGCCAGCTGACGTTTCCCAGTCATTTCCATATACTTTGTTGTTACCATAATTTATGCTTCAACTTACTACAAAACTAAGCTGCATGTAAGGCAACTTACAATTCAAAAACTGTAAGTGTGGCATAAGAGTTCAACTGTTGGGCTACGACTCTGAAGAAGGTGACTTTGGGCCAGTCAATTACTCTCAGTCTAACCTGCCTTAGAGGGTTGGTGAAAGGATAAAATGGAGAGCAGGAAAATGTTTATACAAGTCATCTTTGATTCCTTATAGGAAAAAATGGGATATAAATATAATAAAGTGATAAATAGCTTACGAAAATAGGATTAAAGCATTACAGAAAAGGCACAGGTGAACCCCAATCATCCAGAAGTTAGATATGGCCACTGCTGTACCAAAAAGTGGGTAGTGATGGAACTAGGCCAAAGCTCTGGCACAGTGTGGGTTGTAAACACTTCACTATTCCATTGGAAAATCCCGCTCTTTTGTGGGCCCCTCCTGTCAGATGGCAGGAGCTGCATGGAGTTAGCGTTTGTGACTGCCTCCCAACACTTTGTGAAAGGATGCAATGTGTAAATAAGATGGTGTTGATGAAATGTACACTACTAGCCCAAGACATCACTTGGACATCTAAAAGTAGTCCAGAATTAGGAAGTCTCTTACCTGGTCCTGTCAAGAAAGAAAGGGAAATGAGAAGGCATGACCACCCCTGGGGGATTCTTGGGAGATCCTTAGGGATCCTTGAGCAAGGATTTTCCAGTCACCATTGCTTCCACTTTGCCTTAATTCAAAGCAATTTGTTCAGTGGTTTTAGCAAGCACTATTAAGGCCTGCAGCGGGGGCTTCTCATTCAGTTTTGAAAGGCTAACAAAATTGGAAGTCATCAGTATGCTCTACTTCTCACAACCAGGATTGTGCATCATACATTAAGCAGACAAGGGGTGGAAGGAGATGTCAAGGACCTCACAATAGAAGTGAGACTGAGATTGGGACATTATGCATTGCATTTAGACTAGCTTTTGTCCATCTGCAACATCTATCTGTGCTTTCGGGAAAAAAAAAAACATTTAGCACATAAACATGCCCATTGTTTCCTTAAGTGGCAACTGATCCATTCAGGCAGGCACACAATTCAAAAAGAAAAAAGAAAAGAAAAAGCTTCAGGATTGTTAGCACATAAAAGAAAGTCAGATGATAAGAGAGTGAAAATAGATGATATAATAAAGAGGCACAAACCTAGAAACATGTTTGTCTCATGCTTAAATAATGCACTGGCAATTGAAACCAAAGAGTGCTATAACTAGTGTCAGTTCCAGGGTTACTCATCTGCTGTTTAGTGCATGATACATCGCAAGACCTGTGGGGGCTTATGCGTTACTTTTTGTCTTTGTAATAGAGCCAGATGATACTGATCTGCTGTAAAGAGAGGCTATTGATCTAATAGCACTGTGGTACCCATGCACAGCTATGGAACTGACAGTCCGACTTTAAACTACATTTCCCATACAAAGCATTTCACATACAGTTTGGTCCATCTTAGAGACACATTGTCCCCGGAGGAGTTCCACATAATACAGCATTTGTTATACGTTATCCTTCATCTAATGCTTTTGCCACGGACAATGCAAGATTCTTGCACTTCCCTGAATCACTTTAAATTCAACAAATAAAAAAAGTGATGGATATAATTCAACCAAGTGTTGCATTGCTGTTACTTCATTCAGTTGTCCTATTTATTCATAGGACACTTCCAAACAGGAGCACCATCCAGTCCAGACTGCACTGTGGACTGCACATGCCAATATGTGCTCAGCATGTGGCACCTGCAACCAGAGGAAGAACTTGATGTGATGCATGCAATATCTCACCAGGCCTTGTTGCAGCCTCCTAGCCATACTGTGATTTCTGTGCATGCACACAGATGCAGGTATCCTGCTTGCTTGCTTGCTTGCTTGCTTGCTTGCTTCCATCCTTGCTTGCTTCCTTCCTTCCATCCATCCATCCATCCATTCATTCTTGCTTGCTTGCTTGCTTGCTTTTATCTGTCCATCCTTTCTTGTGTGTATGTGTGGGAGGGGAGTCTTCCAATGGAAGTACTTATAACACGGTGTATGGAGGTTACAATTCTAGAATTTTCTGCAACCCTTATTTGCGTTGAGCTTGATGGGATAAGGTTGGAATTTTATATCTGACAGTATAAGGTGATCACAGTTTTACATACATGAACCCTCAAAGTGGCTACCATCTTACTGATGGGCGCTTCTTTTGTTGGCAACTATGCATTTCCCTCCCAGGTTCCTTTGATTTTTAATGGCTGAGAATTTTTATGCACTTTCTGAAAATCAGTATTGCAATGCTATAGAAAGTAGCATGCTAGCCAGTGCACGGGGAGTATGAGAGCTTTTGATAGTGTTCCACTCCAAGGAATGTTCAGAGTCTGGCAGCAAGGTAGAGGAAGTTTTCAGCGATAGCTCTCCAGCTGTGCAATATTTTCCAGTAAGGTGCTCCTAGCACCAAACTGTCATCCATTTATTTATTTAGAAAATTTCTATGCCACCCCATTCACCAAAGTCTCGGGGCGGCTCACAACAAAAAACAATTAAAATACTATAAATTAACAATATAAAATAAGTTAACAATATAAAATAAGTCGCCCTGGCCAAAGAATAAAATAAATAAATACTACTAACAGTTAAAATGACGTTTGAATAAAAACGTCTTCGCCTGGCGCCGAAAAACAAATAATGATGGCACCAGGTGAACCTCTCTGGGGAGCGCATTCCATAGATTGGGCGCCACCGCAGAGAAAGCCCTCCTCCGAGTACTCACCCTCCTAATTTCCTTCACGGGGGGTTCCTGGAGAAGGGTCTCTCCCGCTGATCTCAGGGGGCGGGCGGGCATATATGGACGTAAGCGCTCCTTCAGGTAACAAATCAATTGTTTCAATTGTTTTACCATGTTTGGTACTTTTAACAGAAATTGTTCTAGCTATTACATGTTGTATGTATTAATAATTCTGTTGTAAATCAGCTCAGGTCTCCTTTCAGAAAAACCAAATTAAATCAATAATGATAACTAAGAAATTCTACTCACTCCTCCTCCTCCTGTTCAGTTCTTTAACAGTAAAGCAAGGTGTCCACCATTGACCCACACACACCCCATAAAAGAACCACACACATACCTTCCCCACACTTACATATGGATAGGAACACAAACATACAACCCCCATAGACATGTAGAACCTTGATGGGAGCTGGGAGAGGTTTTTGTCTGTCTCAGCATCCCAGCAATTTCACTTACAGTATGGCTGTTCCTGAGCTACTAGTAGCAAGGAGGTTCAGGGGGAAGAAAGCTCTCTGACAGGCAAAGTTGCTGGGGGTTGGGGGAGACAAAAGCCGCTCCCACCCCACCATGTCACCAGGCATTACTAGTAGTGGTGGAAAAAGAGCAAGGGTACTAGTGGTTGGAAGAAGGGGAACACGCCCCCAACCTGCCATCCTGCTCCTGTGCTGTTACTAGCAGCATTTCAACCACCAGGTTGTTCGGGGTTAGGAGAAGTTAGGAGAGCATCATCTTAATGTTAAGCACTGTGTTTTGAAGCAGCATAGAGTTTTGCTTTCACTTTTGGTTTTTATTTTCTTTCCTTTGAAGTGAGTTGGCATTCTTACACAAGTTTCGAAAACCAATTTTTAGTACATTGATACACAGCATTCCTCACAGGTGGCACAAGTTGGTTATGAACCACCAGATCAGCCAGTTCCCAAGTGGGTGGAGAAGAGAATGTCAAAGGTGTGCCCAGATGCAAAGGAAGCAGAACTAGGCAGGTGTGGGGCAGGAACACAACCCCACACCTGGTGGGGAGGTGGATATTTTTGTTATTATGATCCACTTCGATGGATATTTTTGTGATTGTTCTGTGATTTCCATGAAGAATGGATTTTCCCATTAAGAAAAAATCTGACAATTTATAGGAAAAAGAGAAATCTCACAGGCATTTTGTTGTTGTTGTTGATGATGATGATGATGATGATGATTTATTTCATTTCTATACTGCCCCATGGAAACTATCTAGGCAATTTATAATGATACATTAAAACAAAGCAAAAAGTAAATTTAAAATTGCTAAAAGAGACAAGAAAACTGACCAGGAAAAGAATAAAATTACCTGGGATGGGTAATCCCCTCAAGCCTCTGGGTGACTCAGTAGTCTTTAATAGTTTCAGCATAAAATTCCTTCTTAACCTGGAGCTAAAAAAATCAAAAAATTGCCCAAGTCCGTTTCAGTAGGGAGCTTGTTCCACAGATGGAATCATAGATTCTAGAACAGTGGTAGAGTTGGAAGGGGCCAAGAGGTCTCCCAGGTCCAACCCACTGCTCAGTACAGGACTCCCAGTTAAACCATCCGTCTCATATGGCTGTCCAGCTGCATCTTGAGTGTCTCAAGTGTAGGCAAGCCCACAACCTCCCTGGACAACCTCCATTGTCCTATTGCTCTGTCAGGAAGTTCTTCCTGATGTTTAGCCAGAACCTGCCCCTTGAGCCCATATCTAAAGCCACTGCTTGAAACTCCACATAAAAAGCCCTCCTCCTTATTGCCATCCTTTGTGCCTGCCTCAGAGTTGGCAGAGTTGAGCCTCCCTCAGATCATGGTAGGGAGAGGTGTTGCAACAAGTATTGCAGTCCCAAGCTGTGTAAGGCTTTATAGGTTAAACCCAGCACCTTGCATTAGGTCCAGAACCATTCAAGTAGCCAAGACAAGCATACAGGCAGAAGAAAACCTTTATTTAAAACCTATTAAAAACCTTTCTATATCATACCAAATTAGCTCTCAGTATAGTTTACAGTTTTAAAACAATAAATATAATAACAATAAATAGCATTTTATAATGACAGTCCATAAAATAATCAACAAAAGCAATAAAAGAAAAATCAATAAAGCTAAAGACATCAAATAAATAAAAAATCATCTCAAATCAATAGTCAATAAAACCAAATAATCCCAAATATAAGTAAGCTGCATGTATTATTTTGGAATGGTTCCTGCTGAGTACAAAGTTAGGGAGGAAATTAATATCATGATTGCCTTAGATGATATAGAACTGTGGTGGCCCATATATGAAACTATGTCCCAAACATGTACAACAGAGACATGTTTGGGGACCTCCAGCCTAATATGGTCTGGAGCACTGTCTCCAGGACAAGTTCCAACAGCTATCTCTGATTTGAAATGGGAAATCTCTAAACTGAAATATGAAATGGCATATTTGCTAGTGATAACACCAGGGATGTGGGACGTCATGGGATTTCCAGCCAACACTGGGATAAGCAGCCATTCCTCCGAGTGCTGCCTGCATGGCTTTGCACACCATCAACTGTGCCATGCCTGAAACCTGTTCAGTGCTGTAAGAACATTTACAGGTCTTTAGTGCATCTCATGAAACAGACAAAAAGCAGTAATTAATGTGTGCTTAATTGAAAAATATTGAAAGATTTCTAGAATTCATGTCAGTGTGGTTTAGTCAATGAGATTATCTGCACAGAAATTCATATACATGAATGCACACGCATGCGCACACATACTCCACAACCTACAAATTTCTGGGTGGAACATCCTTATCCTCTTGGAACCAAGACAGAGCAAATTTGGTAGGGGAAAAATGAAAACGGCATTGGGCTTAACATATCTGTCTATGCTTAATCATCTTTCTGCTTTCCTTTGCTTTTATACCATTCTATTTCTCACATATATTTCCAAAGCAGAAATATTTTTTCTTTTTTAGAAATATTGTGATGTGTGAAAGAGTTGTTGTTTAGAAGAGGTTTCCTTGAATTCCACAATCGATTTGTAGTTTGTGGTGTCTTAGATCGGGGTGCCGAGAGTGGGGGATTAGGAGGCTTCCATCCCTGAATTTCTCTTGGAATTGGGGGCTCATATCCAGATTCTGTACTGCCCTCATTTTGGTCTTAAATGCAGCTATGCATGCTACCCTATTTTCCAGGTAAATTAAATTTACAAGCTGTACCTGGCTGAGCCTGTCAATCTTCTCCCTGCCTGCTCTCAATTCTATTGCTTTTTCCATGACTGATATTCTGATATTCATTTTTTCCTTCAATAACAAGCTGAGAGAGAGAGAGAGAGAGAGAGAGAGAGAGAGAGAGAGAGAGAGAGAGAACTTCATAATTTAAATTGGAAGTTATAATCTTTTTTTGCAACAGATGCTCTGTGAATTTGTTGAACGTATGCATGTCAAAGCTCCTCAAAAGTATTCAAATGCATTGCAGCAACCTGTAAAGTGTAAAAGGATAAAAGAGAAAAAACATATCCCTGACATCTATTTGCACTAAGCTATAGTCATGTGAGAAATGTTAAGCACCATTTTTGCACTTGCTAGAAAAGATCTTGGGTTTCAGTGGTACTACACACACAAAACATAAGTATGTAACCTAAAGGGCTGGTTCTCAACAGCTGATCATATTTAAAAACAGACAAGAAGAGAAAGTAAGAAAGAAAAAATCTCACCATATGTGATTCAATGTCTTCAGTGCGATTTTGGAGGGGTTTTTGTTTTAGGTTTTCGTCTTTGTCTTTGTTTTTTGGTTGGGGGATGTCTTCACTATTTATTATCTCACAGTCTGCAGAAGAAGCACAAGTGATCATGCAAGAATATAATTGGGTCAACAGTTCCTTTCTCAAAGTGCATCTGAAAAAGAGCTGCTGTCCTACTGAGTAAACATGCATAAAAATCTGCTACATGGAAGAGAATGAAATGGGTAATAAATATAAGATAAAGTGATACTGGACATAGATGATAGGTTGCATAAAACTAATAGTTTGGGGTTAAATCAATGTTTAGGTACATGCAACTTGTCTTGCAGAAGAGGATTTCTTCATCCCCTCTTTGCCATGGCAGCCCCTCCAGCCCCCTAAAAATGTTGCACAGAGACTTAGGGTGATCCATGGTATCAAAAGTCAGACAGAGAGTCCTTCCCTTCCATCCACTGGAGGTAGATCCTAGACAAAAGCCATGGGTTGCTGACTTTGTAATAAAATGAATATGATGCAAGTAGAAAATTAAAACCAACGCAACATGCACATGCATATTTACATAGAAAAAGAGACAGTTACATATACATACATGCATGCACTCATGCATACACACACTGCATTATTTATTTATTTAGGATATTTATATGCCATCCTTTGCAAAAGCCTCAGTGTTATATCTTGTGACGCTTAATCTGTAACCCTATTTATGCTTACTGAAGGCAGTGGAACTTACATGCATGTAGACATGAAGATGATTTTACATTTAAACTGATCTCCTGTATGCACTCACGATCAATGAACTCCATAGAATTTATTGTGGGATCCCTGCTGAAGGAAGCTAGGTAGGTTCCCTCTCTACTAATGTTTTCATTCAAAAAGGCCTTGGCATATAATCAGCTTGGGTGTCAGTTTTATGGGTATGGCTGTGTTTTAATGCATTTGTTTTATTATTATTTGAATCAAGTTCTTATTGCAATGCCAATGCCTATGACCGTAAGCTACTTTCAGTGCCATTTTCTTGGTAGATGGGGCAGGTGGGCAAAGGGGAGGAAGAGGGAGACAAATGGGAAGGACAGCCAAGGGTGAGAGAGATGCAGTGGTCAAGGGAGAAGGGAGACAGGTATGAATGAGAGAATGGGGGCAACTGCAGCAGTAGTAATGAGTGTTCTTTTCTACCTCAGGAGAGTTTGCATGTGCACTGTTCCACCATGATTGATTCTTCATGAGAAAAGTAATCTTCTCAGTGGTGAATGGCTGTATCTCAGTGACAGATTACATGATTTATTTTCCAGCTATTCTATGTAGGGCTGGGATAGTACTGTGCCTAATATCCTGGTTTCCCCCTGCTAGGTAATTACTGGGTTCAGATACCACAAGAACCAGCATTCAAGAGTTCAGCATGGGTAGAATGTGGGTTGTTGGTGAACCATGGGTTGTTGCTGAAATGTGATTCAGCACATTGCCTGAACCCAGCTGAGCAACAGTGAGCCCACAGTGAGCAACCCATAGTTCACAAGCCAACAGCAAAACTTGGGTTCTCTTCATAGATTGTTCATGGTTAATAAACTATGGCAGCTCGGTTCAGATAATATAACTCATGTTTCAACAAGAAGGCACATTCAATCTATACTCAACCCTTGCCTGAACTCAGTCAATGTAATGATGAATCACTGAAGAGACTTGGCTAGATGGACCAATAGTATGACTCAGTAGAAGGCAGCTTTCTCTGTTTATAAACTTATAAGAGATGCATCTGCGGAGGAACTGAAATGCTCTGCTTGTGTTCTATTCTTAATACAGTTCTCTTCCTATTCATTTTGAGTTTTACTTCACTGATAACAAGAGACGATGGATCTTCTAAAAACTCACTAAGACACATTAAAGGCATCCAAAAACTTGTTGCATACGAAGTATCCATTCCCAAGTGTAAAGTTTAGCTTCACCATAAATTCCACTACTTTGGTGTTATCTGCAGTAAGCTGGACAAGGGACAGTGCAGCTGCTGCCAGTACCGTGGACACAGCTGTTGCAGTGATAAATACCACAGCTACTGAGGCTCATGTTACCCTAAACCATAGAAGGGTACCAAATGCTAGAGTTTGACTGTCAGATTCTTAGATGTGTCACATTTTTCTGAGGAGCTTTGGGCTGTTGTAACAGCTGTTTGTAAACACAGCAAATCCAACATTAGCCCAGGAAAGGAGGAGGGTATTGGTATTCCCCCCACCCCCACTCAATGTCTTTCTTCCTGAACCATGATTTAAAAATATTGCAGATATGCTGACACTTCTGTTGCTGATTTAAATAGCAACCAGCATAATCTTCCATCCAAGCAACCAATTGGCAGGCTCCATCCTTGAGTCCTTCTATGTCAGATGACTCATCACCATGTCTGAGAATGTCCATTAGACTGCCAACTCCAGTCAGACAAATACAACAGTCAATTAGAAAGTATTTGGGAAATGTTGAGATTCTGGATATGTCCATGCTTGTGTTATCCACACATACTCCTAACAGCGATTAATTTGCTGAGTTCTGGTGAGGAGTGCAGGATGATGGTGATGGATGCCTCTGACATTACTTTTCCTTCCAGGTGAACCTAAAAAGTGAGATGGGAAAGGGTTTTAAAATAGCCACAGTCATACATTAATCTTTGTAATTTGCTTTCAGTCAGATGTAAGTCTGAGATATGAATTTGACAAAGTTCCCCAGAGTACATCTTTTTACTATATGGCATAGAGTGGCTTCTGAACATCAGAAAGATCCACAATACAAAAAAGTGGACACATTCATTGTGATTGGTTTAGCCCTTCTTGTGTCTCTAAATTCTCTCCAATCAGTTAGCATATGAATGTGTCAGGTTCTCCCCCAAATCCAACTCTACAGAGTTTTCCTTAATGGTTCTTATGACCAGGAGATGGGATGTCCAGAAGGAAGCAGAAGACACACATTGAATTCATTGTTCTTTGTGGCTCTGAATTTTTTTTTTGAATTAATTTTTGTGAAGTTTTTCCACTCACCCTCCAATCCACCATTTTAAAAGTTGATTGTGTCTCTTCTCCCAAGGATTTGTTATTGCCAGCAAGAGCTTTAAGCTAAATATGCTGAGAATGTCTGCCACACCTCTTTTGCCTTCAGTACTGCTCACCACTGGAATGCGGCCACCAGGCATTTCTCCAGAATGGAATTGACGTGAATAGTAGTGATAGAAGATGATGTTTTTCACCTTACTGAGAAACTGAAAGTTAATAAATAACCAGCCCTGGATGGTGTCCATCCATTCTAGAGTTCTTAAAGAGCTCAAATATGAATTGCTGACCTTCTTACAAAAATATGTAACATGTCCTTATTCACCTTTTATACCACAGGGCTGGAGAATGGCCAGTGTGACTCCAATTTTAAAAAGGGAACCAGCATGGATCTGGGAAATTACAGGCCAGTTAGCTTAATGTCTGTTCTGAGTAAATTGGTTAAAAACATCATTAAAGATAGAATCAGTAAGCTTTTAGAGCAACAAGTCCCATTGTGGAAAACAAAATATGGTTCCACAAAGATAAGTCCTGTCTGACTATGGCTAGTGTTCTTTGAGAATGGTGATGAGCATATGGTCAGGAATGATCTGGTAAACATTTTTACTTGAATTTCCCAAAGGCTCTTGGCAAAGTCCTTTCACCAAATATTCCTAAGCAAACTTAGCAGTCATAGGATAAAAGGGCAGGTCCTCCTATGCATGAATAACTGGTTAGAAAATAGAACACAAAAGTGGGAATAAATGGCAATTTTCATTAATAGAGGGATGTAAAGAGTGAGGTTCCACAGAGATTTGAATTAGGACCAGTGCTTTTCAATGTTTTCATAAATGATCTGTAACTAGGAGTGGGCAGTGAAGTGGCCAGGTTTGCTGTTTATACTGAACTGTTTAGGTTGGTTAGGAGCAAATGGGGTTGTGAGGATCCCCAGAGGAATTTCTCCAAACTGGAAGAATGGGCATCTGAATGGCAAATGTGGTTCAATGTCAGCAAGTGTAAAGTAAGGCACACTGGGGCAAGAATTCCCAACTTCAGTATAAACTGATGAGACCTGACCTAGCACTGACGGACCAAGAAAAGGATGATGCAGTCGTGGCTGGCAGTTTGTATGTTGACCCAGCATACAGCTGCTCTGAAAAAGGCAAACTTCATGTTAGGCATAATTAGGAAAGAAATTTAAAACAAAAATGCCAAGATTATACTTGCCTTACACAAAGCTTTGGTGCAACAGCACTTAGAATATTTTGCACAAGTTCTGATCACTGCACATGAAAAGGGGCATTACTGAGTTGGAAAAAGTGCAGAGTGGAGCAACTAAATTATCAAAGATTGGAGCAAGTCTCCTATGAGGAAAGGTTGCAACAGCTGAGAAAAAAGGCAGGCATTTCTCCCTCTCCCCTAATAGTAGAACTTGGGGTCAACCCAGGATGCTGATTAGTGGGAAATTCAGGACAGATAAAAGGAAATGTTCTTCACACACTACTTAAGGTATGGAATTCACTGCCACAGGAAGTAGTGATAGCCATCAGTTTGGAGGGCATTAAAAAGAGATCTGACAAATCCATGGAGGAACAAAGCAGTGGCTACTAGTCCTGACGGCTATGTGTTCCCTCTGGTATTGGAGGCAGGATGCCTGGGAACACCAGTTGGAAGTGACCCTAGGCAGGAGGAAGCTGTTGTACTCATCCTGCTTGAGAGACAACTGGTTTGCCTCCGTGGGGACCATGGCTTTTCCTACATCCTTAGGTGGGAAGAGGTTCTGCACACCTGCCCTAGATCCTGTATGAAGTTTTCCTCATCTCTCTTGATTGTCAAACTACACAGCATTATTCTAATGGTGTGCTTTACCCCTGAAGCACAGACGGTCTTCTACAAACTTTCAGTGTAGGCTCCTCAGCCTGGATCAGGATCCTGTTCCAGTGAGAGAGAGGCCGTAATGCTCCACCACATTATATTTCTGGGGCTTCATTTCATATCAAGCCTCTTGCACCTCTTCTTAGCATAAAGGAGAAGCTTCCTTTTGTTCCAGTGAGTCCTTTCCTGATTAAAGTGCCAGGTGTGATTTCTCCCTCCTGCCCCATAAACCAGATCAGGACCACAGCAAAAGCAAGGATTATGGTCTTCCTACTTTCCAAGCTGGAATTCCAATCCAGATCAGGTTCTCCATATAAGAGATTTTTGAAAGAAAAAAATTGAATGTATGATTAGCATAGGGTATAGATTGACTCTTAGAAGGTTGCTCACAGAGTGTAAGGTAACATCTAAATGAAGCACAACACAGACACATGGGCAGAGAGGGAGTTTCATAAATAAATCTACAGCAGGGAAAGGGCTAAGATTAGGAATTGGAGGTTGGAAATTTAGTACTAGTAACTGGTAACTGGGGATGATGCTTCCCATTAATCCTCATCACAAATCAATTAAAGGTTGTTACCCCTTCTTCAAAAAGACGTCCAAAATTATAACAGCCTGGTATATGAATATAGTCCTGCATGCACAGCCTGAGCAGTCCTGTTCATTATGCTTAATGAATTCAGATGTCACAAGATGGCCTCAAAACACCCCTTTGATTAAATAAATATTAACAACAAAGGAGCGTGATCATCAGATGGTAAGGAATAAAAAGTACTAAATGAAGATCATATTTGGGATGCTGAACACAATGATCAATCAATGGGTTGATTAATATATCATATATTTTGGAACTCAAGTCTTACTGTGTATTCAGTTTTCAGCAAGTAAAGCTTGGATTACATCGCTCGTCTGCTTTTATATTCTGGTGTTTCAGATCAGTAGCCAGTGGCCTCCAAAGCTGGGAAAAAAGCTGTAATGGTGTTACTTCAGAGTTCATGGCACACCAAAGAAATACAATGTCCAAACTGACTTCCAACCATGGCTTCTTACTCCAATTTCACAATTCCAAATCATGGTTTCATGAATCAGGCTAACATGGCCAGATGTCCTGTTTTACTGAGAAGAATCCTCTATTGGAGGGGCTATCAGAGGACTATCCTCTTTTGAAGACCTCTCCTGTCCAATTCCAGCTTAAAGAATGATGGAATTGGTGTCCACCCAAAGTTACTGGCTGGACAGCAAGCTAAACAGCCTCAGAGAGTGACTGGTGAGTCTGGTGAG
The DNA here is from genome assembly GCF_004798865.1 of Varanus komodoensis. Classification (NCBI taxonomy): domain Eukaryota; kingdom Metazoa; phylum Chordata; class Lepidosauria; order Squamata; family Varanidae; genus Varanus; species Varanus komodoensis. The sequence continues at coordinate 19,394,967 of NW_025336087.1, read as the reverse complement.
ATGCACTGTAGTTCTACTTAAACTATACACTTATTTCTAAATGAAATAACAAACTAGTTAGCAAACACAAATAGCATGCTGAGCACCATCCTCTTTTGTCCTTTTCCTTGGTGATGAACTTCCTCCCGGGTTGACCATTCATTAGTGGCCACCCTAATTCAGGTGTAAATCCTAGGTGAGTTTTCATATTTAGGATATGATGTGAAGTTTGCATTGAGCCAATGCATGAAATGCAGGGGCAGAGGGTTACATATAGGCAACCTGACTGCTTTGATTATATTAGCACATGCTGAACCTGTAATGACTGATTACTTGTGCCCATTTCCAAAGCATGTGGCTTTACATTGCAGGACCTTCTGACAATGTTTATTACATGCTAAGTGGTAGTCAGAAGAATGATTCATGCACCATGTAACATCTGAGTCCTGATGACTCCTTCTGTGTTATGTCTGCTTTCCTGAGTAAAAAATAAAAAATAAAAATAATAAAAAATTACTACATTCCTTTTTCCAATATGAATCACAAGTATTATTCTTTTGAACATACAATCTGTTCTTTTTAATTCCTTGCAACCCCCACAGTGAAAGTGTTTGGAGAACCACACAAATCTCAAAATAACAATATAAAATTAGAACTTGAAATGCTGTGACCCTCCACATTCTACTTCAACATATTGGAGCCCACCTACAGTAGCTATTTTGGTTCAGCAGAAACTGAATGCAGCCATGCTGCCAAGACTACAGTGAGTAGGCTAATTACGAAAAGTGTAGGGGTTGTTGATTTTTATTGTGTCTGAACAGCATTAAAAACCAAATGGCTCAGCACAGTCATTATCTTAGTGGGTGACAGCCCACTCCACAATCCATTTAAACCAAAGCCCTTGGATTTGGAAGCTGAGTAACAAGCACTGAAGTCAATGGGACCTCAGGTAATCTAATGATGTCCATGGGACCACGATGGAACTGAACATGAGAAGTCATCTGGCTGGTTTTTCCCTCAAACACAAACAACAGCTTGACCTACATTAGAAAGGCAAGCACTGCTACCGTATGTGGTCACAATGAATTATTCAAAAAGTTCATTGCCATGTGTGTGATATAGTCCTCCATGAAGTCCAAGCACAAGGAAGATCAGCCTTTGATCCAGTGTGCAACAGATGAAGTTTTCCTCAGTTCAGAAAACTAAGATGACTAAAATGGAAATTATTCCACAATTTAACAGAGAATGTCAGAATGCCACTGCTGATGTATTTGTTGGGAGCTGATGTGCTTGTTCTGAGTTCACATACAGTGTATATCTTCAGTAAGTGTATTTTTTCATCACTTAAAGCTCTAGAGATCAATCCTATGTGCTTCTAGCCCAAATAGCAAATCGCAGAGCCAAATAGATCTCTAGGCAAAGCCCTTTTGGCTTCCTGCCAGCAGCATGGGAGGTGGGATGAAGTCTTTTTAGAAAGCTTGTCTGTCCTCTACCTAACTTAATCTATCAACTGTGGCCTTGGGATTGGCAGATTCATGTCCTCTCATCTCCATGCCAATTGGCTCATCCCTGACACTCCCTTTTCCTCCCTTCCTGAGTTCAGAGTTCTGACCTCAGGAGAAGGAGCCACTGCAAAACTGGGCAGCACTGTAGCAAGGAGACACACTTTTGGATCTCCTTCCCTGTGGTTGGAACTCTGCCTCCAACCTCAGAGTACTGCTGTATCCTGTTTTGCTACAGGCACTGTCTGGGGTCCTGGATTGTTTTCTTTGTTGATTGTTCTATAAAGCTGGCAAATCTAGTTAAAATGTAAAAATATCTCTCAAAAGCATCCTCAGAAGCCCAGCTGAAGGTCTTGGGGACCCATACACTGAATTCCATTTTCAGCTGACCTGTGGAATTATGCCTTTTTGCAATCTGAGCTTGAAACCAAGCCTTAATCTCCTTGGATTATTCCTGTTTCCAAATTCCTTGGAATAGGAAAACTAAAATACTTCTCACAGCTGTCAGGCAAAGCAAATATTATTGTTCCTTTTCTAGTTTAAGCCTAGTGTAGACACTTAAAAGCACATGGACTGAGGTGTGTCCAGGCAAGCCCATGCAGGCATTGATACAAATAGAGCGAGTGGACAGTTCTCTTAAACGACATGGCAAATGTCAGTTATGAAGCCAATAAGCTGATAATAACCATGGATTCTTCCAACAGCAGACCTCTTTGTCAGTTAAACTACATGATCTCCCAGAATACACCATAACACTCCCACGCACACTTTCCTTTTTACAAATTCTCCAGATAGTTGTCCATCTGCCAAGAAGGCCCGGTTCAAATAAATAAATAAAGGCCACACGGAGTATCTAGAGAATGCAGACACTGCTCTTCAGCCTCAGTCAAATCCAAAGACCTCCAAGTGAAACCAAGGGAATGAATATGCAGCAATGCATAGATGGTGATAACGACGGTAATGGTTTTTCATGGAAAGTGTAGCTAATTTTTTACCATCTTCAGAATTGATTCTTAAGTGATAAAAAAAATTGTTTCTGAGGGAGAAGATGGGTTAATGTTTTTGAAATAGTAAAAAGTGCACTCACAGCAGGTTCTTCATATGTGCTAACAGCCTGTCTTCCTAGTTGAATTGACAGACAAAGCATGCCAGTACCTAAAATGATCTTGGTTCAACCTGCCAATCGAAGCTTTCAAGAGCCAGGGTGATGCAGGGGCAGCCTGGTCCTTATTGCCCAAAACCACAGAGCTCTTGAAGTGCTCCTTCTGAATGCGTGAGTGCTCTTGTGCAGATAATGGAGCACTGAGCCCCTGAAAGGAATCCTTGAAGGACCCCACAGGACCTTCTGCTTCCCTCTTGTTTCACCCCAAGGAAACATGTCCTCATCTTGAGGTGAAAAATCAATGTAGCAAGAAGTGGAGGACTCAGAGAATGGAGAGAGACCCAGCTAGCCTTTTCTCCTTCCTAGAAAGAAGTAACTAAAGCACTGGCCAGTGTCAGCATGAAGGGCTGGTAAGCTTGGGTGCTTGTTGAGGGCCATTAGAGGTCCTGTGCACAAAAGTTTCTTCACCTGCCTTCACCAAATCTCTCTCTCTCCCCCCACCCCGTCCTGCCCTGTTCAGCCATGTCTGCCTGTAGCTCCCCTATCACCTGATTTCTTATATCTGGTGTGTGCTGCCAAAATTCCTACACCTGCCCCCATTATTTGTTTGGTGGCAGACCAGCTTAGGGTACTCATTGAAAGCAGATGCCCTGTAAGAAGGCTGAGGGTTCTGCCTGCCAGTTCTGTGCCTCTCCTTGCTGGATGTTTCTCTGCAAACATGCTGCTGCCCGTGGTGGCCACTGTGCTCACACATTGCTTCTTCCATAAGCCACTGCAAAAAGGAACCAGATGCAAGTCAAGGGCAAGTCAATGCTCAGAGAATGATGGCAATCTGAAGCATCATCCATTTTCCCATCCTTAGGCTGGCACATGTACTCCCAGGCTGAGTCTACCTGCCTGAAGAGAGAACACTGGCATGTCTGGCTTCATACTGGCACTATTTGCCTGAAGTAGAGCCTAGCCCAGCCCTAGTGATTCATGCTGCTTCTGGCATGCCAACCAGGTGGTTCTGCCCCCTCAGCATGCTGGAAGCATTTAAACAAGTATAATGCCAGGGATGCCCCAGGCCACACTGTGCCTGTCCCTCATAGATTTTCAAGAGAACCCTAAAACTAGTTCAGATACACCGAGCAAAATTTTCTGGGCCCACTCATAATATGCTTTCATGAAAGCTTTGGTTATGGACCATATTCTGATTTGGTGACATTCTGTACCACTTTTTATCATGTTAAGAATGGCTTGCTGAAAGGATTTGGGGTGCTGCTGTTTGTAAGTCTGGTCTTCTTCCCTGCTCTACAGAGGACAGTCTTCTGTTTTGGAGAGCTTCCATAGAAGAGCCCTCTACTTGAAACCATCCTCTGCCCAGTCCAAGTCTGAATTAAAGTAAAGAGAAAACCAAACCAGACCATAGTATGCAAAACCAGGACAGGTGACAGGGCCTTGAAGTTGCCCATCAAAATTAGCACCTGGAGAGCAGCCAAAGCAGAAGTAGAGGTCAACTCCTCAGCCTTTGATGGTATATGAAAGCATTCCGTATTCCAAGCCTGTCCAGTTTGGGTGATTCTGAGACAAAAGAGCCATTGGCCATCAACAGCTGGCGTGTGAGCAGAAAGCTGAGCAGCTGCCCAGGTCACCTGGTTTCAGTCTTCCACAGTATAGGGAACTGTTTTGTATTTCTACTGAAATAATAGTTATTAAATACCTACCCACGCATACAAATATGCAAATACAAATCTTATGCAGATTGTGTCCCTCTGTTCTCCCTTTTGGTTTCCTAATTTTTGATTATGTGTAAGTTGCTTTAGTCACACAGCTAGATATACCCTTAGAATAGGTTGGCTTTTCAGTGCTACTTGCTGATTATGTGCCCATGCACTACTAAAGAAATGTCTTTATTTATGGACAAACTTGACCTTTATTCTGCAGAGAGTCCCCCTTTGGCCTCAGTTTGACTCCTCCTGGAGAATACCCTGCCTAACGCTCTTCATAAATGAATATGAATTTGATCTATCCCACCATTTGCTTTCAAAGTGATGGTGCTTTAGCTTTGATAGCAGCAGGTAGTCATCCAATGTGACTTAGATTTCCTGAAGCAATAACTTTTGGCAGATACACTCCTCATTGTGAGGAAGCATTTCTATTTTTGGCTACATTTTGTGATAGTCTCATAAATACAGAAAGCCTAATGGACAACGGGATTGCTAAAAGTTACATGGAATGAACCCCATATTTTTTCTATAAATAGCTAAGAGAACAAAAGGAACCCTAATGTTAGAAAAAGATTCAGCATGCATATCCCAAAGGTGGCACTCACTCTTTAAGAATACATACATGTGTAATATCCGCTTCAGAAAACCAATTGTTAAAGGAATGAGTACTTTAATTGTCCCTTGCAGCAAAATCTACAGTTGGGCAATTATGTATAGAATGGGGCCAATCAAGAGTACAAGATAGTATGCAAGTTTCTAGTCCTCCAGAACTCTTTATTACACTAGGTGGTGCAAAAAGTACTGAGTGTCTTCTGGTCTGAAATATCTAGCTAGAAGGATGCTCAGTGTAAAGGAAAGTTACGGGTCTCAGTTTGTATTTGTGGTTACCTTATCGATCATTCCCTCTGTTTCTGTTGCGGGAGCTCTGAGTACTGCTGCTTATCTCCTCAAAGTGGCAATGCTCATGCATGAGAGGGAGGTAGCAAGGAGGTTTGGGGAAAGACCCAAAGGTTTAGTAGGAGTGACCCTAAAAGGTGGGTACCCCAAAACAGCCTACAGGGCCAAGCATGCTCAGTGGCCATGGAATGTTGACTGATTTCTATATTAATAAAGTCCTGTGCACATTGTCAGAGATTACAATGAGTAATTCTTTTGAATGTCTCACTGCATGAATATGTATTAGACCAATGTGTATTTCACAGGCCCATTAATTTAAAAAGTCTGCTATCAGACAAAGTGATCATTGATCAGTGATGAAACCAAGCCAGCTGCACCTTTCCTTAGGGGAATGGCTTGTTTGTGGTCCAGGATGACTGCGGAAATGCCACTTAATGGTTGGATATTTCTACAAAATGCAAGGGAGAGGCTAGGGGAAGATGACTTATTTCTCCTCTGCTTCCCCTGAAGAGTGGGTCTTTGGGTGTGTGTGTGTGTGTTGTGGACTTTTTACTCTTGAGAGATTGTCACGTGGCTCAAAGAGGATGTTTTGTGTAATAGATATTTAGGTGCTGACTTTGGTCAGTTTGTGTAGAGAGTTCAGAAGAACATAATCTAGTATATCCTTGTTTATACGTCTTTTTAGCCAAGCAGGGAAAGATCAAAGAGTTTTCCATGTTAGGATCCTCACATACTCATGTCAGGAGAAAGAGGAGATGTGAGTCATAGTCTTTTACATCAGCTAATTTCTCTGGCATGATTCAGATTCAGATAGCATTAGCTTGCTTCATTGTATAATGATTGCTTAATTCTTAAGGACCATCTTGCTTTCAGTTTAAGTCATCTGAACTGTCATTATTTTCCCCTTAAGGAAGCCCAGTAATTTTAACTTGGAGCAATTATGTGCAAATTGAACTATATTTTTATAATGTGCATCTGAAATGCTTAGGGATTTTATTATACTAAAGAGTATATAAGCATTACTAATAAAAAGTAACACAAAAGTAAAATAGTAAAAGTATCTATTGCTTTGTTTTCCTGGTACCAAAGCAATAGATACCAATATAAGCAAGAAAAACAGCAACCTTGGCCGAGCTGGGATTGGCTGAATTGGAATGTCCCCACACCCAGTTCTGTGCAACCTGAATTATTCAATGTAATTTAAACCCCAGATGTTTTCATACATTTTCATACACGGTCACACTGCATTATGGATTTTGTAAATTTAAAGATATACAAGCATTTGGCTGTAACCTTCAGGCTGCTGAAATGAAGTGCTGAGCCAAAATCTCCCCCTGTCTTTGCCACTCTCTTCACAGCTGCAAAAGGAGTGGGGCATTTCAAAGCAAATTGGCAGGCACAAAATTTAGCAGTAGCGGTGATCAGAATCTCCCAGTCCCTGCTTCCCGTGAGTGCCACTTTCCTTCAGTGCAAATTCAGCTTCCTAGGCAGAAGATGCAGAATACGTGCAGAAAGCAGAGTAAGGTGGCATCATGAAGAAGCCATCATAATGAGGGTATAAGATGGAGCCAGCATTTCCTTCCCTAGATTGGACATCTGGGTAGAATCTGAACTTACAGTGGGAGGTGGGGAAAAGTACCAGCGACAGAATGTGATCAATACTACTGCCAGCAACACTACACAAATCTGCACTTTTCTGAACCTTCACTCTTTGCTTTGTTTTTTTCCCTGGCTTTCAGGAAATGAATGTTAAATTTCATCCAAAAAGCATGATGGATTTTGTACAATCAGCATCATTTTCAGAAAAGGATGTGGACTTGCTGAAACTGAAATATTCTGCTTGTCTCTACTGTTTACAAATTGTTGTGGCACAATTAATTTGGGGAAGGCACTAGGAATTGTCATCACAGGTTTCTCGGAATGGTCACAAAATGGCCACCTCCAAAATACCTTCAAAGGAATTCCACAGCTGATGAACCAGGGTAACTGGTTTATGTTTATATTGTTGCACATTTAGGAGCATCATGGTAATATGTATTGTACAGAGTTCAGAAGTAAACAGCATCTTCCCTTTTGAGTTATGTTCCTTTTTGTTCTGTATAAATATGTCTACAGATTAAAATCTTTGAACTATACAGATGCTGAGCAGACTTAGGCATTTGCAGTTAATTTAGTATATGTAAAACTGACAAATAAAGATACATTGCTAATGATCCCCATACACTTTACAAGCAGTATGTTGCCTGAGTATGATCCCTGAAAAGCAGCTATCTCTAGAGTGGAAAAAGTAGCAAGATTAATCTGTTTTGTTTTGTTTTTCAATAATGGCACAGCAAGGGGTACATAGAACAGAAACTAAGAAAGGATATCTACTTTTTTGAAAAGCACCATCAGATCTTTCATCTTTATTTGCACTGTTATGTACACTGTACATACCCTTGAGGAGAAATGAGTCATTTAAATAATACCATGACATATATGGTTATTCCAGTTATGAAACACTTCAAGACATCTGGTGTCATTGGAACTGGGTTCCTCGTAAGAAAAGTTCACAGAACTAACAGGAAAGCCTACACATCACGCAAGTTCAACCCAGACTGTAGTTCTGGAGGCTTTGCTAAAGAGCCATATCAGCACATGGAGCTGTAACCAATGGTGGGTTTGTGGTAGCAGAAAGCACTTCTACTTACTCAGGGTGAGACGCTCAGTTTTTACCTGTCTTCTTTGCTTGTTGGAGCTCTCTGCGCCATGTTCCCCACTGATTCAAAAGTGACCCCATCCCCCAGAAGCAGCTTCTAGGCAGGAGGGGCAATATGGCCTGCAGTGGATATGGATAATTGCTGAACATCAAATGTCTCATCTTGCACAAGTGGAAGTGATTTGTGAGATTAAAGGCACCGCTGGATGCAAACCAAAGGCCGTTCCCCTTGCACAAAGGAAGTTCCAATTTTCAATAACCCCCTTTCGTACTGCACTACACCATATGCCATGTTTTTCAGGACTGATCCCACCCCCTCCCGGGATCTAGAGCATCCAGAACACACTGACTTTAATGAGAGAACATGAGCATGGAGGTGGGGAGGCTGCCCCTTGCTTTGTTTGTATAGCCACTGTGACTTGCATCAAGTTTTCATCAGCTGTATCAGAGCATCCCAGGGTCTCCTCCACTGCCATATAAGAGACCGTCATATGAGGGTTATAAAAAAGGACCATGTCAGATCAAACAAATCTCTTGTGGACTTAAAAGCATTGGGAATGTGCTATCTCTAACTAAGGTGAAGGCAGCTACTCTCTTGCACCACGTGTTCGACTCGGTTGCACAGCTCAACACATGGAAGTGTCTCACTTTCCAGTATCAAAAGTTTTCACTCCATGCAAACCTGAGCACTAGATCAAAAGATTTTGCTGCATTGAGTTAGGAATAAGAAGTATGAACAATTTCTGGAGCACAGGTGTAATGTCTGTATCCAAGATGAACTGCTCAGTAAACTCTGGCTTGTGTGGTCTCTCAGGTAATACGTGTAACTAATCACCTCGAGTTGGACCAAAAGATGACAAGTGCCTGCCTACAATGGAGAAACACCTGTATCTTTTGGCTGCTTTATTCCATTTTGCCTTATTTGCTCCTCTCAGAGATTCAGCTCTTTAAACTTACAGGAAACTCAGTGCCTTTGACTGCTGAATGCATGGGAAGAGTGGAGATTGGAAGATGGAGACAGGATCTGGGCCACTGTGGTGGCCAGAACCAGAACAACCATCACTATATTCACAGGATCAGTCCCGGGCCCTGCTGAGCATTCAGCCTCCAGATAAGTGCCAGCTGGGAGCCCTAAGTGAACAGGGAGGGGAAAGAGCTATATAAGAACAAGTTCTTTGCTCCAGAATAGGTTTTAGCAACACAGTGCTCCCTGTTGACTGTAGTGTCTGCATCTTGCCTGACCCTTGCTGTCTCATCTCAGCAACATGAGTCTTCCTGCTACCCGTGGTGCAGTTCCACCTGAACTCTTTCTGTGTATTCTCCCTTGCTGGGTTGCTTCAGGAATGCAGGTTTTCCTGCTAGCTATGGTTCAGCTACTGCGTCTTGCCTCACCCTTGCTGTGTAACCTGCCCAGTTATCCTGCTTCAAGGTACCTCTGCTTTCCATCTTCTTGGTTCTTGATCCTTGGCTTGTTCATAACCACTTCCTTGCCTTGCATGGAAACATACTTCTGATTCCAGACTTTGGTCTGGACTATGACTTGGACTTGGACTTTGATATTAGACTTTGTATTCTGTCTCACCTCAAGTTCTGTTACCCTGGTCCTGGCATCTCATCTCCTGACATCCATGTCCAGGCCCCAGGCCCTGACCGATAGACTCCCAGAGAAGAATAAAGTGTATGTTCTGCCCTACAATATACTGAAAATTCTTCACACAGAATCTCATTCAGTTTTCAGGTGTGCAATTCATCTGTGACTTGCAGCCATGGAGAGGCCCATGGACACAGTGCAGTTATTTACAAGCATTGCTGTAGGAAATGTCGGTGTCCCGGGCAGTGGCATAGTGGTAAATGTTGAAGTGCCCATAGCTATTTCCTCAAGGACCATCCAAAAATGCACTAACCTGTGTTGAGCCACATCAACATCCCAGTTCTAGCAGCTTTCATTTCCACCAGGAGCAGGTCTTTTGTAAATCGAATGGGACTTAGCTCTCCATTCAGGACCAAGCCACTCCAAAGTAGTTTATATTGCAATAAGGAGCAATGTGTGGCTGTTTGAAAAATTCACCCTGCCCCCTCCCTGAACTGCTGTGAAAAGTGCAGCTAAGTTCAGTGGAAACAGGAAGGAATTCCGTGCTGCATGGGTGAGGAAGTCAACACCGCTGCTCAGAGATAAAGTGCTGGTGTTGCATCCCGGCAAGCCTATGGTCCACGACACCACTGGTCCTGTGGCACGCAGATTGTCACAAGCATGTTTCTTCCCCTTTTCCTTCCCAGCAGATCAAAACAAAAAGTGTATTCAATTCTTAACGGGCTTTGTTGCGATACAGGGTGTTTTCTTTGAAATATGCTGACAAGCTGCATAAATCAGAATAATATCCTTCCAGTCTGTGGGAATAGCTTCTGCCCTTGTGTAGTGTGGATTCCAAACTGAAACAGTCCCTCCTCTCTTCTTTCTCACAGGGTCTTGACTCGACCCTCACACTGCTTGTGGACCAAATGGTAGGAATGCCTGAATGACATACTTGGTCTATACATTTGGCTTGGCACTGACTCACTAGGTCTAGGAAGTCTCTATCCTTCGGTCCTTATTCTACAGCATCTCTACTTATGCCCAAGACAATTCAGTTCTTAGTCACTGTCTGATTCATTTCATTTGCTAACCCTGACTTTTCGAAGTCTCCTACCAAATCTTCCCCTTCTATCTCACTTTCTGAATCCAAACTGTCCTGCTGGGAATGCTGTACTCAAGAAAGCTGGCCTCCACCTCCACTCAGATCTGCCACTGCTCAAATGAGAGAAACTGATTCGAGTCATTCCCTTTTTTCTCCAGGCTGTTTTTTGGACTCCCAGTTGTGGTACCCTCAAACATAAACAGAGCTGCAAACAAAATTCCTTTGTCAATTTGCTGTTTTTCAGGTGTAGTCTAGCCAAAAGAAAAGCCTTTAGTTTGTTGCTTTTAGCGTATCATTTTGATACGCAGGATACTGCATTGACATGTTTGTCCATGTATACCTCTCCCTCCCAGACAAACATGCAGACTGGAACATAATCATCCACTGACTTTTGCACTTCCTGAAAGTTTCTTAAAGCCATATTGAAAAATTTGCCTCCATTCCTTGCTTATTTCTAGGTCATTAAAATGTGGTTGCATTTTTGGTAACATCTTCTGGGGCCAGGATCAAGTTTCAGAATTCTCACCTCCTGGAAGAGGTTTACATTAACAAGATGAGTGGCTTATCCCTGCAATTTCACCTCAGCCCTGACAAGTTACACTGACTTTGAAACAAAATACCTGATTCACATGGCAGGCAGCTGCAACCAAATAATTCACCAGGTTGATACATAAACACCATGTGGAGCTCTACAGCTTATTAAAATTACCAATTTGTGGGACCCTACTATGATGCAGAGGTTTACATAGGTGGGCTTAGGCCACAGTATGAAGTCATATGATGCAGAAACCTTGATGAAATTAAGCAAACATCTGAAAGCCCAAAGTACATTGCCTGAAAGTCCACTGAAGTAACTTGAATTATATATGGAACCAATGAATATAGAAAATTACTTGCTCCTAGTATAGTACCAAGATTAAGGCAGTCCTTTTTAGGAGTGTTCCCAGCTTTTACTTTGTCCTATTTAGACCAATAGTCAGCAGATTTCAGCCACTGACCAACCAACTGAAAGTTATCTATATTCTTGAATTATTGGTTTTTTCTCACAATGGGCTTAAAAGAAGGACTTGAGGTATGCTTCAAAAGAATTGTAAGAAAGTGCCAAAGGATTCTTCACATGCATACTTCAAGGGAAGCTATGATAAAATAATGTGGATTCAGTATTATAAATCCCATTTCTCCTGCATGTCTGTCTAAAAGTACCATACCACCCCGCACATTTAAAAGCAAGTCTGTTTTGGAATAGTGCAGGAATATTCCCACAAATGCTTTTGGAAGATCAGCCAGTTTCAGCCGGCAGAGAACACTGCAAGAAGGGACAGGTCAGCTCTCACCCTAGAGAACAGCCAATGCGTCAACTCAGGAGCTATTTTTATAGCAATCGGTTCTATAAATAAGCCCACAAAGAATTGCTTAAGGAAATGAAGGCCCCCACAGTACTTTTTGAGAAACTGTCTCTGGGGGAAGGGCCAGGCCAGGGAGATGGGCAGAGAGTGTTGCTCTGACAGGTTATGATCTAACATTGCGATGTGAAGTACAATGGGCACAAAAAGGGGGAAATGTACATTTGGCATTCCTGTAGATAAGAACAGAAAGCTTATCCAGGTATGTGCTTCCTTCCAATCCTTCCATCTTTGGGATTATATCCAGAATAAGTATTATATCTATAAGAAAGTCACAACCTCTCTTGCTTGCATCAAAAGAAAGGCTTGCTTATTTCCCCGCTTAAATATCAACAGAAATCAGCATGGAGAATTTTGACAGCTTCCCTGGCCTGAGTCTTTTAAATGAATGGCTTCCAACTTTCCGAATTATTACCACAACCTCAAGCAGTGGTCTTCACTATTTTTCAAGCAGGAGACATATTGGTTCAAGGTTGAGGCCAGTTGGGGGCCTTTCCTAGGTCATGAGAAGCCTCTCCACTTCTCTCCCCATGCAAAAGGAAATGCTTTGCACCAAACTCATCTGCAAACTTTTGAGGGCTTTTCCTCTCTACATGATCCAAGCAAGTCACCAGGTCACCAGCAGGCAAATTCTGTGATCATTTCACTTCATTCATGCTAGGTTTGGAATCACCAAGAGTGCTCTGCATTTTCCAGTGCTGCAACTTCTCCCAGTGCATGTCCATATTGATCTTGCTTGCACCTGCACAATTTATTCGCCCTCCAGAAGCTGCAGAGTGCACAGCTCCAGCTACCCAAGCGTGTTGCTCTTTGCCCCTTGGGCTACTCGTATCTCCTTGCCACAGTGAAATGGCCGACCACTCCTGTGCTCTCTTCGCCCTACACCCACCTCACAGCTAACCAGCCTAGCAATCTCCTTCAGCGGCCAGATCGCAGAAGCGAGCTCACTGCTAAAGCAAGCAAAGCTGGAAAACTGAGAGTGAGCAGCTGCAGTAGGAAGAGAGAAAAAGAAAGAGAGAGGCAGCAGAGAGCTGTGCTTGAGGTGAAAGCAAGCAGGGCCCCAGGCCTTGAAGCAGAGAATATCGCCCTAGAGCATGAGGTCCACTTTCATCTTCTTTTTCTAAATATATGATTCTTTGAACTAGAATAAAAACACAATATCATGCACATTGGATTAATCTTGAAACAATGTTAAATTCTACTGCAACTTCTTCCCAATTTGCTGAATTTGGTGAAGAATAGTTTTCTCTAAGCAGGTAGAAACACCCCTTGCACAATTGCCAATGCATTCTTTATAACTCATGTATATCTATGAGGAGGTTTTAATGAAATCTCTTTAGCGAAAACTCTGCCCCCACAAAGCAGAGTGAGGTGGCTGCTTCAGGAAACCGATTCTGGGCATACAAAAGAACACTTATTTAATTGGTTAGTTACTTAATATATCATTATTGTATTTAGCTGCCAGGAGGACATGCTTGTGGAATTCTCTCCCCAGTTGCTAAAATAGCTTGCCATCTTGACTGAGGAGGTGGGGGAATTTGCTGCTCTACCCCAGACAGCGAAATGTCTTCTGCTTGTGCCACAGCCAAGCGTGATAGGACCGACTCTCGGGTAGCCTCTAGCTCAACCATGCTACTGACGACGAAGCTATAAAGTGCCTGCAAGGATGTATGGTCAGTCACTGAATTGGTCCTGGATCTACTCAGTGATCCGACTGATTAACAAAACCCACAGCACTGCGGGAAGATGCTGCATGAATCAATGCTGCTGTACCATGATACAGACACCTCTCAGAAGAGCTCATACATGAATGAATACATTTTCCAAGCACACATGTGAAGATCTCATGTGCTCCCCTGCTTCCACCCCTTCCAAGCGGACAACTATATTTGAACTTCATGGTGGACCTATGCTATGCTAGGGTGGTGCTGTGAGCATGGCTATGCTGCTGGACCCTCCAGTAGGGTAATTTGCTACCCACCAAAGGAAGCCTCCTTTTCACACACTGATAAGGATATAGTGATTATATTGGGGGCAATCCCTCTGTTTCCTACCTTTTTACCGATCCAGAATGAGAAAAAAAGGGACAAGATAATGTGGGAAAGTTAAAAATATGACCATAAACACCCTGTTGGATTAGACCAAAGGTCCATCTATTCTTGAATTTTTGTTCAAACAGTACAAAGTCTGCAAGCAGCACTTGGGTGCAAAAGCACCCTCCTGCCCAACTTCCCCAGCAACTCATATTCAGAGGTATACTGCTTTGGATACTGGAGATAAAATATCATGCATTAAACTGATCATGAGTTGGAGAAGTGATTGCTTTCCACAAAATAAACTTGTTAAATAAAACTCATAATCTTCCATTTTATTTTAATGGCCCGTTTAGTATGATGGTCTATATTCATTTCTGTCTTCAGTTTATACTGAATGCACTGAGTTCACCCATGCACAGCTTGAAATATGTTTGAAAATTCTTCTGCATTCTTCCTGTTTTGTTAGTAGTTGCACTTGGATGTAACCATTCTGATTCAACAGCAAGGGACTGCAGCAACTTTCTCAGAACATTTGAGCTGTTTTAACCGTAATTATCATTTCAAACAGCAATGCACAGTTCTTATGGATTAAACCTAGGAATGCAGTCACATCTCCAAACTAAGCTTACCTTTTTCTGCCTGCTTGAGATGAATATGTTTGTCAAGAAATACATAGCATAACGTGGCTATTTCAGATTTCTAAATTTCAGAAACAACCATGATACACCCATCACTCAAGGTTGCTTTCAGAATAGAGGCAGACAGCATCCAGGCTGCTTCCAGGTACTACAGTCCCACGCTGCAGGGGCCTCTGTGAGTTCAAGATGGAACACAGGTAGGGCTATGCACAGGGTCCTACAGCCAGGTTGTGAGGAGGATTCCAAGGAATTTATTTATTTATTTATTTATTTATTTTTATTAAAACATTTTTATGCCGCCCCATTCGCCGAAGCCTCGGGGTGGCTCACATCATCAGTTAAAATAATTATAATATAAATTAAAAAAAAATGAGCCTCTGCCACAGATCCAGCCCAGATATTTGTCAGATGCACCTGAGCAACTTGGGGTGGTACCCCACTGAAGCGACTCCACTCTTGCAGAGCAGGTCTGTAAAGGAGAACAGAGGTCAGCCCTGCTTTAAGGTGAGAGGTCCTGGGATCTGTGCCAGAATGAGATTTTTCACTATGATTTTATTATTGTTTATCATTTGGCACATTCACATCACACTTCAATAAAAACACAGCCATAAAAGCATGGCATACAAAATAAAAGTCCAAAACATTGTAAACATATATCTAAATTACAGATATAATTTTTTGCTTTGTTTGTCACAACGAGGAAATCAGCAAACTCTCCTTTATAAGCTCTGTTTTGGCACTCTGTCACTATAAGGAGGATAGTTTGTCTCCCAGTTCCATAACCACAATTTGGTGATAGTATTTTGCCCCATTTATAAAACCAGAACAATGACTGTTCACATCCATGACATTCCTGAAGTCACACATGCCCCCAGGCACTGCTAAAGGATGGTCCCTTCAAGGCAAAACACCTGAAACCCTGACGGAATGGCAGCCTGTTAATCCTAGTGATTTCCTGGGGATCTCCTGGCTATATCACATCACATTTCATGCTTAGGAATAATAAAGTAAAACAAGTGGTAAAATGAGTTTACCCAATATCTGATCAATGATCAGCACAGGAAATCATCCATTCCTAGGCCTCTTTGTACATCAAACAACGTGACATTTTTCTGACATTGTTTTGGGACTCTTTGTACACCAAACAAACAGTCCCAAAACAATGACAGAAACATGTTTGCATTCAAGCAGTGCCAAGTGGTGGAAAGCCACGCCATACTCAAAAGTTGCACTAGGAAGCTGCTCTTGTGCCCTCATTGGCCCTCTAAAGTGCTTCTGATTGGTGAGGGATACTGCCAGACTTGCTAACATGGGAGGAAATGACTGTAATTAAATTGCTGCAGCCTTGGATTTTGCCATGTAGTGCTTTGCCTCACATACACGCTGACAAATGGCAGCCAGCCACAGCGGAAGTAGAATGCTTCTTCTGTCATCCAAACCTTTCAGCCGGACAGGGTGTGAAGGGGCTAAAAAGCAGCAGGAAGCAGGGAATGAGTGAGAGAGAAGAGTGTCCCCAACTAACAAAGGGGCGCTAAACACATGTACACAATTGCATGCCTATTGCAGAAGGATGGCCAGTGTGTGGGGGGGGAGGGGAGGTGGAAGGCCCCTCACCTAGGCCCCCCTCAAACTTGACAACCCATCTTTCAACCACATGATTGTTTGCGACTCCTGACGTCATGGAGGATTGTTATAGCATTTTGTTCGACACTGGTGCAGTTAGTTCCTGCAAACACCAGAAGAGCAGGGCTGGATGGACACACACATGCCTGTCATCATTCCATGCACTGTATTTTTAAATGCCTGAAGCGGGCTGAATTGGTGGCACAAGTGTGGAATTTAAGAAAGACAGAGGGAAAGAGGAAGTGAGACAAGGACCAAACTAATCAGAAAGCCAAGATCCTATGGGTTCTCTGGAAGTCAGGCAGGAAAGAAGTGGGCCAGCAAAAATGCCAGGAACTGTGGGCCATGGAACCACAAGGATGCAAAGCTCAGACCTGACAAGGTAAATTCTGCCCATTATAGTTTCTACCATTGCCGTACCATTGTGACCTGACAAACCCAAGACAGCAACAAGGGCCAGGTTGCAAGTGCGTGTGGCAGGTGCTAAAATGCTAAAAGGTTATTTACTAACCAAGGGATTCAGTGGTTTTAGGCTACCAATTGTCATGTATTGTGAAACTGATGCAGCAGATCACTGGTACAATTCATCCTGAGTAGAAACAGGCGAAACCACTTCACTGCATTCAAAACATATTCCAGAGTAACTCAGATTTTTATTAGATCCCATCATAACCCTGGACAGGATTGTACACTTGCTCATTGGCTTCGGTGTACAAACAGACAACTGGTGGTGCTTTCTGCAGATCAGTTATATTACCATACACAGGTGCTTCTGAATATGCCAATCAAGGGGAAAGCTCAAATCCATTGTTAAAATTTCACTTAATAGGAAAATATGATTTAAACATTCAAATTAGGCTCTATTTGGACAGCTCACATTTTCAAGGTTGCTTATATTATTATCATTGGAATAGCATTTATTACTGATTTGGGTTTTTTATTTATTCATAACCCTTCAACATTTTTCCAAAAAGTTAAACTTTATGATAAAATACCTTGAAACGTATTAAAACAAAAATGGTTGAATAGCATAGCAGAGAGGTTTGACAGCAGACAGTAAGTTTCACCTCGCTGATACGGTGTAATAAATACTGCACTAAACTGAATTTCTGACTTGGTTGAATCTGATTATTTTAATTGCATTAACAACAACTCTAATAATGTGTTTTGATGGGCACTTCATTCATGAATAAGGAACTAGATAGAACAGTGTGAGGGCAAAGTAAACAAGATTAGTTCATAGGACTTCAAGAAGCAGTGACTCACACATTCAGGAAGGGTCTGCTGACAAGATATTTTGGAACAATTTGCTCTTAGGAAGGAAGTATGAGTGGGTGGAAGAAGAGTGGTTGATACTCATATGACACACACACACAAACACACACACAGAGTGTTCAGTGATGTAGAACATCAAGGTGTACTATAACATAGCTAACTGTGTTTCCAGATAATTATTCTTCTTTTAATACAAAAGTTTATGAGTTTCCCTGTTAATGAATGGGTAATATAGAATCTTTTCAAGCATTTATTTCACTAATATGAGTGACTGGGAAAATGTGATTCCCCTCATCCTGAGCCAATTGCAGCTGTGTGTGTTCAGTATCAAAGTGGTTACACTAGCATCCCACCAGTAACAACTAGTGGCCAGATCCCATGAGGTTACTTCTCAAGAATGTTACAACACCCACTTCATTCCCACGCATTTTCTCTCTCTATATGTGTGTGTGTGTGTGTGTGTGTGTGTGTGTGTGTGTGTGGCGGGGGGGGAGGGTACAGTATTTTTCCCCCTCGGTATTTTTTGAAGTTAAAAAAGAAGTGGTATTATATGGCTATCTGTTTTTTCTTTACTGCATTTCTACGATGCCCAATATCCAAAGCTCCCTGGGTGGTTCACATACGGGGAATTTCTGGCATGCTGCTGTGATGAGAGCATTGCTTTAATGCCTTTCCACTGTTACAATTGACAACTAAAGGACCCCCCCCCCCTTTTTAAGTACCCTGAGCAATGTCTCATGTAAGGCAACATTATACTTTCACTACATGCCTCTTGATGCTGCTGCCCTGACAGGTATTTCTGTGCCTTTTTTGTATGTGTATTTTTGTGTATATGCAACCCAGAATCATACTCTGGTTTTGCTGATTCTGTAACCCTTGTGATGCCCCTCATGGAATCCATATTTTACCAAAGTACCTTTAGTTACTTCATGATTGATTGAATTCAGCACATGCAATAGACACAACTAAACTCCCCTTCTCTTGGTATGCCGTTTTATTCACTCATTTGTCATATGTGGTTGTTGACAGTTATATTTGCATCACATTGTTCTTTTGACCACAGTTATAGGACTTAATTTTCTCTCATGTTAAATTATTAGAAAGCATTGTAAGTGAACTATGTTCTCTTTCCCTGTGTGTATGCATTCTGTATATTTTGCAAGATAAAACAGCAGGAGCTTCTTAGGAAAAGAGGGTTGTTTCACAGAAGAAACATATATTATTATCCAAGCTCTCTGTGACCCTCTCATTAAGGCTGAACTAGTCTTAATTGGCTCTGTTAGCAAGGGGCCAGTCAGCACAGAAGTACCTTCTTCCTCTCTTTGCTACCATCTGACACCTTTAGACAAGTGTGAGTCATTCAAAATGCCATCCTTCCTCCCAAGAAGAGCCATGAAAACTTGCTGCAGCTAAGACAGAACCTATTTCTGAGTACCATTTGATTTTAGAGTTGCTTCTTGGGACCAAACTTCTATGCAGATTGAGATGGGGGCCCTTCCTTTCCTCCTTTCTTTATTATCTTTCTTCCCAGGTTGTTTCCCCACCTCAACCAAAGTCCCCATAGTAATGAAGATTTCATAAAGTTTCCATTGGGGAAATCTTGTCTTGTTGGGGAAATCCAAATAAATCTTTATAGAGAAAGGTTGTTCATGTGTACCTTAAGTGATATAAAATCACACCTGCAGTGTCCCTGCTCCTCTTGCCCAGAAAGAACCAGAATTCCAAGTCAGGCTCCTTTTCCCTGAAGCGTTATTGGTCAGCTGTCCCTTTAAGAGACTGAGACTCTCTGCTTGCCTGCGGTGGCTGCTACATTTAATTGCAAAGTTAATCCTCTGCAGAATGTTGCTCTCAAGGAAAGCTACTGGATGTCCATTCTTCTGCTAGCGGCAGCAAAGCTGTTCTGACTGGTTTTTCTCATCATGTAGAAATCAGACTGGTTTAGTTGTTCAAGCTCACACCCAAGACCTGTAATGATTCATGTGCCTTTCTGATTGTCATGTGAAAATCCTGTAATCACCGATATTTGCTGTACTATTGTTTGTCTCCTCTGCAGATTTCTCACATTGTTTTGACTAGGAATACCTTATGTACCCACTGTTCGCTCATCATCAACCCTGCTCCTGCATATGTTACTCAAAACCTATAAATCTCTCTGTATATGTTCTGGAATTTTGTAGCTGGTGGACGTAACTCTACCCAGCAGCACTGCTGTAGGTTTGTACTCTGCAGATGGGTTTGCCTGGATTATTCTCACCAATAAAACTGCTGAGGTTAGAGGCAAAGGTGTCTCCCTGTGGATTCAAGCGTACATTCTCGCAGCTGCTCTTCCTGGAGCCCCTGACAGTATCCATGGAAGCTTTTTAAAAAGCTTAATTGCCACATGCAGTCACAGCATTGGGGGGGGGGGGTTAATCTTTTCCTACTCCCAAATTGCCCTCCCCTAAAATAAGACTTAAAACATGAGTTCTGTTGTTACCATTGAATTGTATTCATTGTGCTCCATTAATTTTCATGGAGATACATTGCACTTTTCCCCCTAGCAAAGAGTTACAGGAACATTCCAAGCCATTCTTGAAGCTTGCCCGTGTATGTCAGTCTGTACTTAATAGATTTATGGGTGCAACTTGATTCTTTGCTTCGGGAAAACGTGACTGACTCCATTTTGAACTTTTTTTGAAACAAAGGGTCTTAAAAACATGACCTTATTTTGGCTGCATATATACTTGTATATTTTCTGCCAGTCTGTAAAACAGAATTTGCCTTAAAAAAAAAGTTTATATTTCTTCTCCTTCTAGATTTTGACAGTTTTCAACCATTTTCTTCCTTTTACTTTTCAATGCCATACTTTCCTCCAAGATAAATACAATTTTACTTTTTTTAATTAGAATGTTATACTTCTGTTGTTTTGACTACTGTGGTCCATTCATACAAAACTCATGCATTTCACTGGGATTTCTTGTGCACCAGGGCTGTTTACTGACAATTTCCCTAGCTTTATTAACCTTTTTGGAACAAAGAAAGATGGGGTGTGGAGCAGGAGGTTAGAGGAAACGAATCTGCATGTGCTATACTGTGACAATTACTGCAGTTCAGAGGGTCCTTTAGGGCAAGCCTCAGAACGTAACATGGTATGACACGGCCTTATATTCGGACTGCAGATGTGACCCCAGAGTCATTCTGCTCCTCAAATCAAGGAGGTAGCTGAAGAGTGACATTTTATAGTTGCTTTTAGACTAGTTGCCTGTGGAATTCAGGTTTTGCAAATTCCTATCAAAATGACACAACCTGCAATTCTCAGACTAATGAGCAGATCAGAACTGTGATGTCTGGGTCAGGGGATGGTGTACTTGTGTTCCCTGCAAAAGGTGCCAGATTCAGTCTCTCACTTCTCCAGGTAAGGAAAAGTCTCTTGCCTGAAATCCTAGACAGCTGCTGCAAGTCCACGCAGACATTCTGACTACTGCAACCTACTACCCACCAGATTTCACAGTTTGCTAAATGTTAATACAGTTCTCATCAGTTTAAACATATCAAAATGCATACTACAAAAAGTATTCTGAAAGAAAACACACACTTACATAGGCAGATAAACATATATTTTGATTTTTTTAAAAAAAAATCAGATTAATGTGAGAATGGAACAGAATGCAAAATTTATACAGACTTGAAACAGACTGATTTAGCCACCCCTAGTAGTAAGCAGGGGTAGTAAGCTAGCCACCATTTTAATAGGGTTGGGCAGTGACTATTGTGTAGCTTAGTTAATGTGAGACATGGCACCACACCTTGTTAGAGGTGCAGGGAAGACAGATTGAGATCTTCTGGCTGAATTGTGGTGGAACAGCAAGGATTCCTGGCTTATAGCAGCCAGGAGAAATTCTTGCTGCTTAAATTATAGTGCTGAAACAAAGACAGCCTGACAGTGGTAAGGGACAGGGAATAGGCTCATGTCTGGGGAATCAGAGACAGTGACCAGGAGTGAATAACAGTGTGAAAGGCTGCGTACGTCATTCAGTGCTGCTCCTAAGGGAGACACATCCTCGGCTCAGGACGTGTTCACACTATGCAGGTTGCTTTTGCACCAGACTCCAGCAGGGTTGGGTTTCTATGAAAAAGAACAAAATAGCCTGCAAGTCTGAAGCCTGCCAACCCCTGCCTTGCAGGACCACACATATGTCAGAGTAAGTCTGCAAATTGTAGTTGCCTTTAATTTCATTTTGGATGATGAAATAAAGCAATGCAACTTTAAAATTAAATACAGTCCAGCTAAGTAGGACTGGCTGATGTTTAAATAAAAACCCAGAAATTATATAATAGTGCAAATTTGGTTTTCAGTGAAAAAAATGCTAAAAGCCTTGAAAGGTCTGTCCATCATTGTCCTTTTAGAGGCTTTTAAACAAATGAAGGAGGGGGTGGATTGCTGTTACAAAACATACAGTAAGTGAACTAATGACCCACTTCTACACGGAATGCATACTATTCACTGGCACTTAGGTGTATCTAGATTAACAAATGATACAAAAATATATGAACAATTTACAAAGCCATTCTGGATCATGATTTCCACTTGCAATCATAACCTCATAATTGAGATGTTGGAAAGGGATAGTGTGAAGCCACAGGGAGCCTAAATGCTTCGTGCAATCTAAGTCTCAAGCCTGTCTATACATAACCTTTCAGTTCCACTGTCTAAGTGCTAGGTGCTCTAGTTAAAACCTTGTGTTTATCTCAAATGGTCTCCTGTTTGGGAGACTGCTGTTCATCTCCTCCCTCCCCTCTTCCCAGATTACACCATATGCTAGAATATAGAAGAAAAACTAAAGTAACTGGCAATATCTGTGCACAATTCAGTTTTGGTTGAGCTAATGTCTTTTGCAAGCATTTTAAATTGGGAACAATAATGATAATAATATAAAAAGCAGCAGCAAAGGCACTTGTAAGACATTTGCCAGGGCTTTATTTTGCTGTATTTTATTTTGTTGTTTATTTATTTTAGGACTTCTAGAAATGATTGATGGAATGCGCTCCGGGGCCAGCTCAAGACATTTTGTTGGCAAAGCCAGAGAACAAGATTGTAGTCTGCTCCATTGCATGTGGAAAAGCCAACTGAACTGGCAATTGAATCTTTCCTGGACAGCAGCACTGGGGCAGCATCCTTCCCTTTCTCTCCTTTGGGGTGCAGGGTAGGTCACTTGGCACACAGTTCTCTCCTCCAATGCCTTGCTGCGGCCACCCAGTCTCTGCTGTCTGAGGAGAGCACCTCACTCTGGGTAATGACAGAGCTGAACCTGAACAAGGGAAGGTAGACATTTCTCAGCTGGCTTGTCCTCTTAACCTGACACCTAGCCTGTATAAGTGAACTAATGGCATTAAGTCTGCCCCCATCAATCTTACTTTGCTCCCCAAAAGTTCAGCCCCCAAACTTGAGATTGTCTGGTTCTCAGTGACTCCCTGACCTATCTCTCAGTCCACCTGCCAATTCCAAGCCCACCACTTATTTCAGTTCTGGATCAGGATCTGAGTAAACAAGCTTTGAAGCCTGTGATACCAGAGGGTGGACCCAATCCCCTCATCAACATCTTGTTCTCCCACCTTGACATGGCCTTTCTCATGCTTTTGTTTTTCCATTGGTGGTTTTGCCTGTATTTATGTGAAGCAAACAAAAAGTTGATATATTTTCTTATGTTTCAGCTGTGAACCCCAGATCATTAGGAAACTGGAGAGGGATCTTTGTCCAAACTGCATTTGCTCCAGTGCTTTCTTAAATACCTGCACTTTTTCACCCATGTTCCCTGCCCCCCAGTAGCTAGAACTATCTTACAAAATGCCCAACAATTCCTCTTCCCTTAGTTCTTCAAATTATTTCACAAAACCCAACTTTTGAACAAAAGCTTTGGCGCAACCCCTGTATCCTCATACCCTAAAACATGGCCAAATCTGAGACTTTAATCATAAACACACATCAAGAAGCCTTGTTGGACATAATGGGGCTTATTGCCAAATAAGTGTGAACCAGTTTGTGTTGTACACACAACTGAAACAAATTCACTTTACCTATCTTCCCTTCCTTTGCCATCTCCTCTGCAGCAGAATTTAGACTTGGCAGGTAGGGAACTGTCTTGTATTTCATACAATGTCAGCAAGCAGTTTTCTTGCTTGTGGGATGCCCACTGCCATTTTTGCCAGCCGTAAGAGCTGGTGCAAATTATTGGTGGGAGGAACAGTGGAATTAACTTCCTATAGTACTTCGTGATCCATACATTTTAGATACAGCTGTACATTTGCATCTGGAATACTACGGATTAGGGATTCCAACCTGAAATTCCTAAGCAGGTAGTAAAGCTTCT
The DNA here is from genome assembly GCF_004798865.1 of Varanus komodoensis. Lineage (NCBI taxonomy): Eukaryota > Metazoa > Chordata > Lepidosauria > Squamata > Varanidae > Varanus > Varanus komodoensis. Next base: position 19,371,083 of record NW_025336087.1, on the reverse strand, counting down.
TAAAGAGGGGTCAAAGGCAACTGCTTAATATTCATATTGTTCAGATAAGGAATGCTGAGGTGGAAGGGTAAGCAGTCAAAACAAGACAAGGCAGCCTGTAGAAGAACCAGTAGATCCCAATAGCAATGGGTCTTGGGCTACAATGGGGTGAGAGGAGGGCAAGAAGAAGACTCATTGTGCAAATGAAAATCTGTTCATACAATGTGGGATGTGGCCCATTGTTTTTCCCCAAGTGTCTAAAAAAAGCTTGCTAGAATCATGGCCACAGATGACAGCTCTGTGTTCAAATCGTAAGGCAAGATTTTTCACATATGCAAGGTTTTTATTATTTGCTCCCCCCCCCCCGCCATGACTTAGCAGCCATAATGATCAGAGGTGAGCAGTGCAAAAAATGGGGAGTTTGAAAGAAACATTTAGCAGGGAAAGATGATTTTGGTAACTCAGCTGATAAATGTTTGAGAATTTTCCAGTGTTAAGTCAGTTTATTCTGAATCTTGAGAATTTCTAAAAGCTTGCATGAAAATCTAAATGCAAGTTTGTACATATTTCTCCTAATATATTAAGAGTGCAATTTTATAATTGTTCAAACAGAAAGTTCTACAATTTCAACAGGCAGCAAGTAATACATACAGCTTTGTAAGCAATTTTCCTAATAGAAGGTTAATTAATTTAACCTTTTTTTCTATCAAGAGAGAGAGAGAGAGCAATTTTCCCAGTATAATGCATTTTAATATGTTTGCAAATATATACATTTTATGTACACTTTTCTAATACAAGCATGTGTTTATTCATTGTTTGATTGGAGAACTCCAGTGTGCAATTCAGAAAAGTGTACATTTTCAAGGATAACTGAACTTCAGCTTGCATATTGATTTGACAGTGCAAAATGTGCTAAGTTTGCATGCAAATGTGACCTGAACACATTTCTTTCTCCATACCTCCATTATACTTGCCTCTCTGTTTGGACTTGGTTTGAGCTGAAGACAAGGAACTGCTCAGCATGTAATATAAGCAAAACATATCCCTTACACCATCACAGTCAGGCTGAGGGTTGTGTTTGCTGTTGAACAGGGCTGTAAATAGCTGAAGTGGAATCATCTCTAAATGAAGAAATCCGAGAAAATTAGAATTCTGCCTGGGGTGATACCTGACAGCCAGAAGGAAAGTTGAGTCAATCATGTCATTTCCTTCAACACAGTGGGAGCTCAGGGTAAAAACATTTTGAATGGGTGAAAACAGCATTTTGATAGTAAAGTCTGTGCACAAGGAGATGCTTATTGTGTTGCATAGGTCACAAATGATTTGGTTAGCAAACTTCATTACATATCATGAGTCAAATAGAAAATGTGGTGCTGACATTCCACAGACTAAATAGAAATGACTGGTCCAAGGTGAAGAAGAAGGCATTCAGACAACTTCCTTGCCCAACGGATCCTTCCATGTGGTGGAAAAGATGGTGCATATCCTCTCTTTCAGCATAAATCTAAAGTACCATTTAGGGCTGCATGAGTGGAGTGTGCTGAGGTTGTCCATCTTGTGCCTTGGCGTTCTTTCCTGCTCATCTCCATATCACAGTGACTTTCGTCTCCTTTCCTTTTTGCACAAAAGCCATGTTGGTTTTCATGCATATTTTCCAAATGTGTATCAATTTTTACATTTTTAAATGTACTACTTTTCTCCCACTGACTAAAGTGAAACTGTGCACATTTTTCAAAAGGGCTCCTTTTTCCATGCATGCTTTTAAAGGGTATACCTTTTTCACAGCGTCCTCAGTGCCCTACAAATCACATCACATGCTCATCAACCAACAAATTTTGACTACAGCTTGCATTAGAGCGCACACAGCTCTGTCTTCCAACACCTTCCTGCTGCCTCCCAGAATCTGCTCCCTAATTTCCTCACTCTGTCTGATCTCTTCGTACTGTGGAGGAAAAGCAGGCCTGGCCCTACCATTAGACAAAGTGTACAAGCTGGGACCAAGTAGATATCAGGTATAGGAAACCTGAGTCCTTCTTGATTTTGTTGGATTATAGCACCCATCGCTCTTGACCACTGACCATGGTGGCTGGCTGGAGCTGATGGGAGTGGACATCAACATTATTGGGACATCTACAAGTTAACAACCTCTTCTGCACAGGGATGTCAGAGACATCTGAAATAGATTCAGATTACTACTAATTTCTATGCATTCACAGGAGTTCAGATTTCTGTGGCTTTAACCCACAGATTCCACAGTGCACCAGCATCTTTTAAAGTATGCAGAGTCTGTGGACTTGCATATTATTTTGTTTTGTTTATTTGTTTACTTTCTGCAACTGTATGCAAGTTTAGTTATGTAGAAGTAAGTGGGAAATACACTAACATACGTATGCTTTTAAAACATTTTATGCATCTTAAACTGCTCTTCAGCCTCCCCTGTGCAGATGTGAGAAAGATATGCAAAAGTTATATACCACCAAAAGTTATGAAAACTGTGGCTATCATGGAGCAGACAATGAAGGAAAAAGATGCCTAACAACTCATGAACCACACATGGAACAAATTAAACTAAATCCATAGCTTCCTAGTTGTACATCCTTTATGTGGTGATCTCAAAGCTTATGACAGACAGTACTTGCTGCTCACATCTACTATTTTGATGGCTATCCTGTTGATATCTCATTTTATTTTAATTTTTTTTAGCCCATCCTCCCTGCAGGGGTAGTAAATTCCAGTACTCTCATTTGATCCTACTTGTATCTACCCAGACACTGAAATACTCTTGAGACATGCTTCCCTGAGTGCCCCTGCCAAACTAGGTGTGGCAGCAGACTTGGATCAGCTGCAGCCCAGCCATGGAATTGCCTTTGGTGTTGCCATGAACTCTACTGCATTTCTACATTATTTATTTTATTTAATTTATTAAAACCTTTTGTATGCCATCCTATTATACAAGATCTCAGGATGGCTATAATACACAAATAGCCAAAGTTCTCTCTAAGAGTAACATTTTCCTTTGTTGACATTGTTGTTTATTTGTTTTTTGTTGATGTACTTGATGTTATGCAGTTGTGTGTTTGTGTCTGTATTTAATGATTCTAACTTCTACTGTAAATGACCAAGAAACTTCTCATTAATACTTCTGGGTAGGCTTGGAAGCTAAGCAGGGTCAGGCCTGGTAGAAATCTGGATGGGTGATTTAATGTTGTGAACCACCCAGAGAGCTTCAGCTATGAGCTGTATTGAAACGTTATTATCATTAATAAATGGATGACTCATAAATACATAAATGCTACAAAAGCCCCATGAGGTAGGCTGTGCTAAAAGAATGTGACTGCCTGAAGGTCAGCCAGTGAATGCCACAGCTAAGCAGGGATTCAAATGTGGGTTTTCCTGGTCTGCTCTGTCCACTACAGTATGTAGAATAGTTTGTCACACAACTCTTGGAGAGAGCTGCTCTGCTTTCCTTGCTTAATATTGAAATTGAAGACCTTCCTAGGTCTCACTCCTTTCAGTCCCCTCAACCATGAAAACATGTACTGAATCTTGCTGAATGTGAGTTGTGTGAGAGAGGAAAGGCCCTCTTGAGAAATATACTTGTACATGGAACAGAAAATGCTGGGTAAGAAGCAAATATAGCTGATATGGAATGCGGAGTAGGGGGACAATAAAAAGCAAAACAATAAGTATACTCATATTTCTTGGAAATGAATATAATACATGTTCGTCTGTGTGCACCAATGAGCATTCTAAGTTGCCAGATTTTTTGCAATTAATGTCGGCTTCCCATGTTTCTCCCTTGATTGAGCTTTTTGGGTTGGGATGTGCTTAGTCTGTGAGAACAAGATAGCTTGGAATATAGTCAAAGGTGGCAGTCAAACGGTTTGCAAAACATACAGGATCACCTATCATCTGATGCTCTGAAGGCCACCGGTTTTGAGGCTAGGTTTCACATCCCCAACAAAAGAATGCAGTAATTACCTGCAGTTGCTTTGCCTGGTGTGGGGAGATGCTGTAACCGTGGCCGTGGAGCATTTTGTGTCATCATTTAATTTTGTGATTAAAGAAACCCTGCCAATTTAAGGCTGGTCAATGATTAGTGATACAACTTGCTTAAACCTACCCACCTGCAATGCACCTGAACTTTTCCCTAGTCTTTTAGGCCCAAATCCAGATGGGAGGATGGAATGCATGGAACCACCAAAGATGCCCCATTTTGCCCTGGCCTTCTTTTGCGTTATGTATAACTGAATAACTTAGTAACTGTGTCACCAGAGGACTTTGGGCACAGTCCATGAGATCTTGGGCAGCTTTGAACTTCAAAGCCCTGTGACCAATCGTGATACCTTAGAGATCACTGCCTCACCATATGTATTTGCATCCCACCTCAAAGTAGCTTGTAACACTAAAATAAAACATGAGAGCTAAAAGAAGGGACATTTAAATAAGCAAATTTAAAACAAAGCAAAAATGCCACAGATTCTTATAGCTGGCACAGTTTTTAGTTAGAATCAGACCTTTCCAATGAAAAAATCAGTCTAGGGTGAAAGGAGTAGACTTCTCTTGGCAAGAAGTGGCATTGTTCTAATGCTACAGCCAAAAAGGCCTTTTCCCATCTTTTTACTTTAAGTCACTTGTACCTTTGCTAGTGATGGCAAACTTCTTATGATGATGAATGCAGTGAACAGACAAGTTCTTCTGAGAGGAGGTGGTGCTTAAATATCCTGGTTCCAAACCAGGGAGACATTGCTAGGGAAAAACCAGTACCTTTAATGAAGTCTGGAAATGACCATCTGAAGCAATTCTTGTAGCTACAGATAGCATTAGCAACAGTGCAAAGGGGAATGGACAAACCAGTTTCTTGGCTAGTGTCAGATTTGCATGTTTTCTGCCATATCTTGTTTTCTGCTGCTATCATCATCATCATCATCATCATCATCATCCGATGTTTAAAAATGCAGGAAAATTCACAGATAAATTGTACATCTATGAAATATGTATAGTCACACACATTTTTCCATAAAAATATGTAAAATCTATATACATTTTCCCCTGAAAAATGAATTTTGTGTGCATTTTTGAATGAAGAACTGTGTTACAAAATGTGGATAGTCTGTAATCCAAAGGATGTGCATTCAAATCCATGTATTAGTCCAGAAAGTGTGAATTAGGTTGAATTGCTAAAATATACAGTCTGAATTAAATTCTAGCATCCATGGCAGTTTCTGAAACATATTATGGTCTTTTTCCAGGCATCAAATGTCACTCAGAACAACTGACTTCAGGTCAATCCATATTTACTTTTACCCACTAATGTGTTCATTTAATAGTAGTATGAGGAGAAAGCGTTTGTGGCAGTTGCAATTCCCAGGAACAGAGTTTCTAATTTACACACGTGTGCACACACACTACTGAAGCTGGTCATGTGGCATTGTGTGAGGTACTTCGCTGCTTGTTACGCTGCTCACATGCACAAACAAGTGGGTGCCCGCAGCAGCGTCAGGAGCAGACTCATGTACCCTGTTGGTGATTCGAGGTAAAGATTAGAAGATACCCAGAAATGATGGAGAAGGACGAGGAGGAGATTTGTTACTAAAGCACATTTCTTGAAATGTCCATATACAAAGGGGAAGTAATACAAACAATATCCAATAAAACAAAAACAGGTCTCAATCTTAACTTAATAAAACAACAGTTCCAATAAAACCGCAGCAAAATTAGCACACCAAAACAGGAACAAACAAGTATTTTGAAAACTTTTGAAAGGGAATTGTCTACAATGGTCTATGAAAGATCAGCAGGGAAGAGACTAAATAAAACTCTAGGAAGAAAGTTCTGGAGCTTTGGGGCTGCCATAAAAAGGCCCTGCTCCTTGTAAAAGCCAACCTGGTTCCTATATATGATAGAATCTGGACTGAACCTCTGTGGGAGAACTTTAGTGTTGGAGTAAGGATACATGGAGATATTCCTTGAGGCAATCAGGGCATGAGGATCTTTAAAGATAAAGAGGACCATTTTGAATTGGTCCTAAAGGCAAACTAGAAGCCAATGTAAGACATAAGGGAATATTGTATTGGCTTCAGAAACCATCCTTCTGCAAGCAAAATAATTTGGTGTGAGATGTAAAATGTGGATGACGTAACCAATAGCCATAGTCATTGTCAATGATAGAAAACTGATTACTGCTTTTATATACAGCTGTCTGAAACAAATTTGTATTATATAACTACAGTACACAATAAACTATTAATGTGATCATTAAAAGAAAATGAAAGGTAAAGGTTAAATTACCAAGCAATTGGGATCATAAAGTTTAAAGATAAGCAAGAAGCATGAAAACAATTTGGAATCAGATGTATCCAAAATATGTATCCCTCTGCTTTTCCAAAGTTTTAACTAGAAGAAGAATGAAAATAATTTGCATAGTGGTCCATTATCAATGTGCACTAGTGAACATGTACTTTTTAGAGTACAAGCAGATAATAGCAGACCACATGAAAATTCCCCTTTATTCAAGCACATGGTTACCAAAAGATTCTTGGTTGAAAACTAGAAATGAAATCCTGGGAGGATACTGAATGCCAAATCCAGTAGTTTCTAGGAGAACATCTGATAGGATACTGGGTAATTCATATTTCCTCTCCCCGAAGGAACAAAGGTCACCCTGGTGTGTGTGTGGGGAGGGGAGGTATGAAATTGTAAGTGTCCCTCAAGCCTATACTGAGATTTGCTTTTTTGACATCAGAACTCCAATGCCGGAAGAGGCAAAAAGTTGATGGGTGGAGTTCGGTCATGGGCAGAATAGAGGAGACTTTACATCCATGAGATCCAAAGCCCTCTCAGTCCTCAGGCACAGACGGACTGTATAAGAAATCAGTTTTAGATGGACCAGAATTTATCAGTTTGCAATTCCCAGACCAAACACAGACTCAAATGCAATCTGCAGTTAAAGTTCATAAGAAAAATGCATTTGGAAACCGCACACATTTAAAAAATTCTCACATGTGTTGCTTTCATCAATGAGAGTAAATGCATTTTTAAACGTGTAGATTTCAAAATGATGCACAACTGGTGAGCATATCTGGGAAAATATGCACAAATTATATGCACATTGTTGTGCAAAAAGAACAAAACCAAACTTGCAGTCTGATATGGACATGAGTCTGAACAAGATTCAAGATGAGATTCAGAGAACCTCAACAAGCCAAAGTCCTGCCAATTCACAGGCAATGGATGCCAGTCCTGGAGCTGGCAAATGCAATTTTCCTCCCATTTGGTTTCAATGGAAGGGAAATCGTTTAAATAAGAAAAAAAAAAAAAAAGGGCAGGGAGAAAGCGGGGGAAATGTCACTCCACCCTCCCTTTCTTCCACCTGGTGCAAATCCAGCAGGGCATTGGGTAACATACTTCATCAGCCTTTGAATGTCCCCTCTGTAGCCAGGAGAACTGCTTTGTCGAGAAATGTCTTAAGACAGCAATCAATAATTTCCCTTTTTCCATCCTCTGTTTGGCTGTCTATAGGCACAGATAGCAATAGTCTAATATAACTTTTTGGGTCTGAGCAGATGTGCATAATAACTCTGGCTGCACTTTACTGTTGGGAAGCTGCTCCACCATATGTTCCATATAACCTTGAGTAAATTGACGGGCACATGCTTAAGCTGTTTCTGGATCCGGTAGCCCTCTCCATCTCCCACCAATGCATTAAGCTAAGGAAAAGTAGCCCCACAGAAGCAACACAGATGGAAGTGATGCTAACGGTACAATGTCAGCGGTATCCGCAGATTGACAGCACGAGTTATGTTGCCAGATGCACAGAATGTTGCACTACTTGTTCTTTATAAACGAGACTTGATGGAGTATGTCAATGTCAAACTCCTTGCTGATTTACACACGAACATACAGAGACAGGCACACTGACAGTCACTTGCGTTCCTGTGATCTATATCAGCTATACCATCTGCTTTCTGCTTTGCATGTGGTAGCGAACTAACTATCCTACTGTGCCTGGTTATCACAGATTACATGCTGTGGAAGTAAGCGACAACAGTGTTTCTTCTCCTCCTTTTCTCCCTCTCTCTCTTCCCCTATTTTATGGTTAGAAAATGAGCTGTTTATCATCTATCATCCATGATGTACATATATTTGACATGTATTGCTAAAAGTTGGTTTTTGTTTTTTACTGTTGCCTTTGCCAGTGCAGTTTAATCACACAGACAAGGAATTTCAATCTGTGCTTAACAGAAATTCCCTTGCTTCTAGCACACTTTCTCTATCCATTTCAGCACACCCTGATGGAGCGCTAAAAGAAAAGCGGGGAGAAAACAGCTCCTCTACAGCCCACAAAGTCAGAAATCACACAACCAGCCCTCACCTTGAGGAAGCGATTTCCTGCAATTACCTGAAGACTGACTCGACGTCAGAGGAGGCCCTGGGCATGGTGCTCCCGGGCAGCACTGACATTGCCTTCATCACAGTAGCTGGAAGTTGGCTTATCTTACTCATTTCTTCCAGAAAGGAACACACACAGAGCCCATTAGAGAAAAGGATGGAGATGGCAGCACTGGGGGTATTAGCCACACACTTCCTCTAACCACCATGTGGCTACTATTGTAATTGACCACAGTACACTGGAGTGGTATAGCACTGACCTAAGGAAGATGTGCTATGTCTCGTCCAACTCAGGAATTCAGTTCTGGAGAAGCGCTCAGTGGCTGCATTGACTGGTTGCTGCAGCTGAAAGCAAAAGGGGCAGGGCCAAGTGCCAAAGGAACTGGGACTAATTCCCAACATTCCAATACATCTTGGATTAATGCTCTCAGGGCCAGCACTGGGAGGACCATTCCAGTCTTTCAGAATGAGGGAAAAGCTGCACAAAAGCAAGGGGAAATCAAATAATTAAAAGGTTAATCAACTTAAAGAAACTCCATCTAGGCAGTGATGGGAGGATAGACTGGGAACCCAGGCGGGCTAAATTTGCCCCTGGCCCTCAAGGAATTTGTAGGACAATTCAGTGACAACAGCCCTCCACACAGGACCATCATGCAAGATGAGGTGGCCCCTTTGTAGTTGCCTGAAGTTGCCATCTGCCAATATTGGCCTGCACATCATGGGATGCAAGTCCAAGGCAGCGTTGTCAATGAATCCAACACATCAGTATTCCTGCTTATCTACACTTGTCAAGCATTAACCAGCATGATGATGCACTGAGCTGCAGCCCGACTGCACCACAAGATGCTTTCATCCACTTCAGGAGGAGCATGCGCAGAAGAGCATAGCAAATCACACTTATCTGGGACAGCAGTCACTTTAGAAATTGATTTTTATAGCAAAACTGAACCATAGAATACCTGAAGTAAGTACCAGTGAGGAGCATTATTCTCAACATAAGCAGAACAATCTTCTCTTGCCAACTGAATGCAATAATCAAACCTGTAACTTAGGCCATCACCACACACCCACTCACACGCACACCCCTTTGACTTAGAAGATATGACTTTCTGGTAGGCCTAATCCCAGAAACTTTCTTTTAAAATATTGAACCCTGTAATTCAACCCGGTGGCATTAACCCTGATCCTTTCATCCAAAGCTGTGTTCAGAGCCCATGGATGCACAAAGTGTATGTGGGCAGGCTCTACAGGCACATGGGAAATCCAGATGTCACAGTGAGAGGGCCGTACTGCGTGATAAACTGATTTTGAGGCATGCAACTGGGCTAATTTGTGATTTTCGTCAGAGCAATGTTATGTGGTCCTACTGCAGTTCAGGGCCAGTGTAAACTGGAAGTGGAGGATTAATCCTGCCCTCTGTATCGATTTGCTTCCTAAGATCCCACAATCCTCAAATAAAACAAGAAACATTCTCCATTGAGTCAGTGGAGGAATTTCCCCCTCTTCTTTTAATCCCCACACAAGGGAAGTGGGTGAATTTCAGGATGCAAGTGCATGGGAGAGTGAGTCCTCCCCTGTTGCTGCGGCTGCTGTGAGCCAGGGCTTCTTGATCTGCAGTGAGTTCAAAGTAAAGACAAAGAAAAGGTGCAACAAATGCCACGCAATCAATGCCATGCACAGTTCGGCCCAGAGCCTACATGGAACAGCCTTTTATTGGAAGGGCAGACCAGGTTAGGTCTAAAGATAAAGAACTGGAAGAACGGAAAGCAGCAGCGACCCTGAAATTTCCCTTCGACAGTTGCTATCTGGGCTGCAGACCCAGCAGGCACACAGATCCCCAACTCACAATGTACCCCGTTATGTTGCAGCACATTGTACTTATATTTAAATGGTAATAATTGCATCTTGATGTGCACCCATGCATGCAAATGAGCATAGGCAATTTTACACAAAACCATATCCTCTTTCAGCTGATATTTTAGGGAGTGGTGCGCAAAAGAGAAACAACTTTTAACATGTAAGGGAATGGGGTGTTAGAAGTTGTGGGGAATTGTCTCCAGTCTTGCTCCTGCTGCTTGCATGGCAGCTGCTATTAGACATTCCCCGGCATGCCCCCTCAGAACAATAGCACTTTGGGCCCAGTCATGGCACAGCAGATTCCAGGCCTTGTCTCCATGGCACAAGGCATCCATGCTTTGAAGAAGTCTACCCATGAGCAGTTACTTGCATTCCCAGATATTCTGATGAGAAATTCTGGCTATTCCAGGGAAAACAAAGCAGTGGCCCTGTTAATGTCCTGCCTCAGAATAATTCAAACCATGCTTCTACCAAGAAATTGCTGAAATACACTCCCATTTTCATGTCCTGTTGATGGAGAAGAAAGATTTCATCCCAGTACTACTTCCTGCATAAGTTTAGATGGGCACACAGCAGTAGTTGGAAAATCCATCAGGCAAGAAGGAAATCTGTTTCCATTTCCAGCACATTTTAGGATAATTTCTTAGGTACAAAACAAAGCAAAGGGATAGATTTACCTGGAATAAGTATGAAGACAGGGTCTGGCATCCATCATACTAATGCAAATTCATGCAAATGACACCACAAAACTCACAGTAACCATGACCTTCCAGCTCATTATACTTTTGGAGGTAGGCTGTCAGTATTTCACTTCCTTCCTAGATACAATTGTTTGCCCTCATTTGTGTACAGCAAGATATGTACAGTGTGTGTGTGTGTTACCTTGTAGCACATAACCAAAAATGTTCCTTTTGGTTTTCAAGAGCAGCAGATAAGTCATGTAAATAAATCCTTCTGAGCAGCTTCTATCACAAATGCATTTCTTTAAAATGATGTCTGATGGACAGACCCTGCTCATGACTCTCCTGAAATGTCTTCGTCTAACATCCCCGTTGGCTCCGGGGGCAGAATATCACAAGCAGGAACACTGCTGGAAGGGACAGAGAGCTGACCTGGTGACAGCCAATGCCTGAGGTCTCTATCTGACCTATTTCCTTGTCTGGCACCTGTCCTTATAAAAATCTCTCTTGGAAGATCTAAGGAAATTATACTTATCCTCTGGTAACTAGGTAACATAATCTCCCAGAGGCTAGCTAATTGCAGCCCATGATAACTTCACATACTGCAACTGTTAAATTTTTCATTTCTTTCAGATTATTATGGATCAGTGGAGAGGGTATTGATTTGATTCATTAGCTGATTCCCAGTCTGTTCCAAGGTTAATGATTGCATGTATCTCAATTACATCTTTAACAGGTTATACTCTATGATTTGTTTCAGCTGCACTGTACATTGCGTATTGTCCACAGCTGAAAGCCTTCTTAGCACTTGATGATTTAACAAGGCATTTTCTTTTTCCATTACACTGCACATGCCTAGAAGAGACATAGACGCTTTGAGAAACACTGTGAAAAAAAGAACTTGTGTCCCAATTTTGGACAATGGTAAGAACTATAACTTTTAAAGGGGTGGAGAATATTTTCAGGTGGCTGGTACTGCGGACCAATTGAGATTACACTGAATGTGGAGGCATGATTGGGGGGTGTGAGATTTGTGGTTTGACCTTTGCTATCCACAGAGCTATGTTCTCACCTTCAAGACAGATCTGTTGTGTGGTTGGTGCCTGATTGTCCAGATCATTCACACACAAAATGCAGGGGTACTCCTTCCAATCAATATAGAACTTTATTTCAAACCAACACAGAAGAGGAACAAATTCAGAGCAGACTTTACCATGTTTAAGGCTAACTATTCAGGATATTACTATTCCATGCTTATAAAAAGAACAGCGGTACAGTCCCTTTGTGGTGGGAACAGTTGCTTTGGCTGCTGCTTCCTAAACTCCCTTAGCTGAGAAACATGTTGAGTAGATCTGGATGGGCATAGGAACTGGACCAAAAGGAACCTAGGTATGGTCACCAGAGTCAGAGCTGGAGAACATTTATATACCTTTAAAATCACCTGATGATGGGTAAGGCAAACAGAGCATCTCCTACCCAGTCAGATATGTCAAACTGAAAGAGAGAGAGGTAGGTGAACAATGGGATAGGAACAAAATCACCATGAGGAGCGGCCACTGCCTAGTGTCCTCTTATGTTAGGTGATATAAAGGCATAGGCATGATTTTCAGCTTTGAATCCTACAGTAACATTGCTCAAAGCGTATTGGTAATGCCAGAATCAATATGGACTGGGTTGCAGCTTGGTCAAATGGGGAAAATCCAATAACCAGCATGTTCTGACTTCAGCATGCATTTAGTATTGCTAATTTATTTGTTTATTTGTTCATTCATTCATACCACCCACTAGGTGAAGCTCTCTTAGTGTTTCACAAAATTTAAACATTAAATAAAATAGAAACATCCCAAAACACAGCACAAAACCTTTAACAGCTTAAACTAAAGTATAAAACCCAAGGAAAACCCAGAAGCAGTGAAGATCTGAAAAAACAGTGACACATTCAATATAGTTAAAACTGAACAATGAACCGGCCCAAGAGATCTTCATTTGGCACCAAAAAGAATAGGCTGTAAGCACCAGAAAAGCCTTTCCGGAGAAGACATCCAGAACTCAGAACACTCCATCCTTAGTAGCCACCTGCTTCACAGCATTTCGCAGTGGCACCCAGAAGATGATCAGAGGGTTCAGGCCCCTCTTTCACTCACTGTTAATTACTTGCTTAATTGCAAGAGTAATTTAACCAGAGGCTTCCCCTGCCTGCTACTTGTCGGAGTGGGGCAACTTCCTTTGCAGATGATTTGGGGTGTCATGGAAGGTCAGGATACTTGTCAGTATTATTATTTATTCCAAAGTGGAATGGCTACTTATGCATATCAGGATGCATATCACTTTTTTAAGAGATGACAGAGGAGGACACCATTTTACATAACACTTGCCTATGCTAATTTTACAAATAAATGCACAGGAGTTAAATAACTCCTATAATTTAAAAGAAAACACTACACATCTAACAATAGTGGGGAAGACTGTGACCAGGTGGCATATTCAGGCACCTGGCTGGCTTGCCCTTGGGTACTACATCCTTTGCCCTGAGCACAAGGTACAGACAGAGTGCCTTGCACTGGCCTTGTCTGGAAGAACAGACGGGTGAGTCAGTGTGTGTATCTCAGCCTCTGCTCTGCCAGGCTTGTGGCTGATCTAGATCAGATGCTAGCAATTTTGCCTGCCTTTCAAAGCACATGAACTAAAATGTTTGTCCTCTAACCTGTAAGGCATCTCGCAGCAATGCCTCCCTTGAATGAAGCCCAAATTCTTCTCATAGTGAGAAACTCTGAAGAGACAGAGAGACTACCCTCTTCTCACAGTCAAATCACTGCTCCGATCTTAGCACTCTCTTTAATCAGAACGCCTGATCCTGTCAGTCCATGATCTGCTGCCATGATTGGTTAGGTTTTTAGTTGAAACGTTCAGGGTGTAGTAGTTGCATCATGAGTGAGGATGTTTCCCTAGTGTGCCCTTCATTGAAACCTCTGGATGTGGAAATGCACATCACGGTCACCATCAAAGGGCATCTTTTGAAAAACCATGAGCTTGAAGCCCAGTTTTATGCATATTAATGTGGAAATGCTTTCAATTCCTTCTGATATATTAATTCTTGTACAGTATTGGACAGAAAGCCTGGATATAAATACTGCAAATTCAAAATAAATAAGTCTCCAGTGAGTTCAAGTTTACTCCTAGGTAAGAGTGCCCCAGATTGTGTCCTAAATGCTATATCCAAAATTAAAAACCAAATAAGAAACACTGTTGTGTAGAGACACAGCTAGGGTAGTTTAACTCCCCTTTTGCTGCTCCTGCTTATGGTTGATGCTGCCTAGAGGTAAATGATGTTCCAAAAAGCAAAAGACATTTATCTCTCTTGCTTCCCTGCCCAATTTTTCCCTTTCTTTGGAAGCCGAAGATACTTCAGTTTAGTTTAGTAACTAGGAAGCCAAATGAGTATAGTCAAGAGGAAAGACTTCAGTTATACAATCCATTAAGTAAAACAATAGAGCCTGCAGCTGAGCTATTAAAATGAGTAGAGCAATTTTTATTTCAATGCCTACATTTTATTTCCTCTTCTGAGTGACTGTTAACAAAGGGCTGCTGAAAGGACTGGATAAAAAGTAGACGTCAGATGCAGGATCCATGAGTTAAACAACATTATTAGATACAATTTCATAAAATCTAGTTGCTTTTCTGCTACCAGAAATCATGTCCTTTTGTCAACTTGTGGTCACATCAGCACTTCTGTTGATATAATTTGCTCCAGCTGCAGAGTGTAGCTGGCCTGCAAATCAAGGACTAGAATAGGGACAGTCAGGAATAACTCAATAGCTTGGATAATGTGCAAATCACTACACATCTTGCTATTAGTATAGTTTATTTTCACTCTGAATATTTGGAGCATGAAAAATTTATCTTTAGCAAAACAGCCGATCTGACACTTTCACAGAGCAGAACAGGGCTGCATAGAGTATTGTGGCCCCCTCCCCCATGACCCCGTATCCACTCAGCACTCTGTAATCATTTAAGTGGGATTATCATATCAAAACCCTTCATTAAGTTTCATTCAATTGAAACCAAACACCTCATTTCGTATATTGTTTGAGGTCTCCCTGTATCACCGCTTGCATCCCTTCAAACTAACTCATCAAAGACAGAAAAGGACCATTTTCTATTCCCCATTTCTTCTGTTCAGCTTACCCCCTTCTTATCCTTTGACCTCAAGGTACATGGGGGGAAATAAAACAGTTTTCACTTTCCAGTAACAAGATCTTTCAAATGCTAGATGTAAAGAGAGATGGAATGCTAATTTGAAGAGCTGAAATCTGAAAACGATGGGTTTTAGTGGTGCTCAGAAAGAATGCAGAAATACTGTGCAGAAGTGAAGGTAGCAGATTTTAAGATAATTTAACACACCCTTTCTGAATGAGAACCACAAAGAGTGAGCAGAAATGAAATTAGGTTGAATTTGTTTATAGGAATTATTTTGTAGAAGGTATTTTTAAATTGCTGTGGAAAAAGCAATTTAAGGAAAGGAAAGGATGTCCTCATAAAATGGGTAATGGTACACTAGCTCAGCTATGCATTGATTCTCTGGGTAGACCTGCTGTTATGAGGATTTAAGAGGTAGCCCTGATCTTCTTATAGATTTCTTTGAGGAACAAACAGAAAGACAGCTTTTGGATAAATTGATGGGGAATAGACACCTCGATGTCTAGCAGTTGCATAAGCTGTAACAGGATGGTCCTTTTCAGAGGCAGTGTCTCTCTTCCTAGCACAACCTGGAGACGACAAATAGTTGCATCCAACCTGTCCTGTTTATGAGCATCACTGGTGCATGCGTTTAGTCATCTGCAGAAAAGCCATGGGTTGAATGGAATTTTGGCCTGACCTAGAATGCCTATAATACCGGGAACAATAGATGGCAAAAGAAGAAGGGGACGGCAGAGAATGAGGTGGCTAGATGGAGTCACTGAAGCAGTTGGTGTGAGCTTGGGTGGACTCCGGGGGATGGTGGAGGACAGGAAGGCCTGGAGGAATGTTGTCCATGGGGTCGCGATGGGTCGGACACGACTTTGCAGCTAACAACAAAAAGCATGCCTATTCTTAGCAAGCATATAAGAAGAATCCTGCTAGATCAGACCTACCTAGCACATCAACTCCATCATTCTGTCCCCAGAGCAGCCAGGCAGATGCTTATGGAAAGTCCACAAGCAGGACTTGTGTGCAATTGCACTCTCTTACTCCTGCTCACCAGCAACTGATTTTGCAGAGGCATACTGCCTCTGGTACTTTTGCCATCATGACTAATAGCAAGCCATGGACAGCCTTTTCTTCCTTGAACTTGTACAACAAGAGATTCTGAATTTCACTATTCAAAGCCATAAGAACATTGCAGTATACAGCATCTCTCTTAAACACTCCCACCCTGCCCAGCTCCATGGCAAATACACTTGTAACTCTGTTTGATCTCACACATATTTCCCAAACAGAGAGCCATAATTGGCAGCCACATATGCACATACTGATCATTTAGCTTGACCTGTGACATTGGTTATGGTGTCCTCTTCTATTCGGAACAAATATAAATGCTGGCATATTGATCAGGCAGATATCAAATGAAAAGTGGCTAAATAGCAACTTGTGAAGCTCAACCCAGGAGTGAGTTGGAAGGAGGTAGGCAGGAGGTTGGTCTCATTGTCTAAAAATTTGATCACCAACCATTAGGGCACTGTTCCATCTTTAGATTGCACTTGTTTTGTGATGTCTATAAATACTAATCCTTCCTCTGAGGACAATAATAAATACCCAATTCAAAGACATGAATGGGCTTAATTAGGCAATCAGGATGCATCCAGGCCTAATCATCTTCAGTGTATCGTTTCATGGCCCACTGTTTATTCAGGGTTTTCCTACAATGGCACAGCACAAGAACACATGATGTTTCTCATGGACACATGGCAAAAGTGTAGATGTATATCAAATGGGAAAGAAGCAAGGCACCTTCTCTGTATTGACTACTGTGCTTTGTGCATAGTTGGCATAATGGTTACATTCTAACTGTGTGATGCTATCCACCTTGTGTCATATTCATGCTTTGCAGAATGCTTCTGGGACCCAGAACATCAGTTACACGGTTCTGCAGATGCTAATAGTCCACACAGTTTTTTTAAAATCTTGCTACCTGACTATCACAAGAGAGGAAAGGGCAGGTGAACCTCTCACTAGCACATGATGGAAAATGTATTAGCAAACTATGCTGACCTACATGCATGTTGGCCATCCAACAAGATCCTGACACCCCAATAGCTTTGTGGTGTCTGGAACCGTTGCCAGACAAAGGTTAACTCTTTTTTTTTAAAGAGAGGGAGAGACAATCACTTTTAAAGCTGCCTTTCTGGTTATTCTTCTCCTTACTTATTTTTAAAAATATGGGAAAACAAGTGAAATTTCACATGCATTTACTGTGTGCAGAGGCTTACTAGGTGATGAGGGACCGTCACCCAGATGGGGTGTGTGTAACATTGAATGTAAATAGGTTTTGTTCCTAGAATCCTTCCCTGTTTCAGCAGCTGGGAGGAGGAATTTGGCTGCCTTGGCTACATCTTTGTTCCCAGCCAACCTGGAATTGAATCGGTGTGGGATGGGATTGGGCAGAAAGAAGATGCAAGGAGAACAGAAGAGCTGGCAGCATTCTGTGCTGGTTTTCCTTAGATGCATCCAAAGTGGAGCATGTGGTGGAGGCAGCATGGCAACACTGGATGATTAGGCCGATGATGGTGATAGGCAGCAGCCTGCCCAGACCCCCTGGCAGCCCACCTACCCACCTGCAGGAATCCACTGCCCGCCTCCTTGGTTGCATTCCCATCTGCCTCTTCATTGCCTGAGGTCCCTTTGGCTTGAATTTGGGATTGGCAATGAAGAACAGAGCAAGGCACACCAGTGTCAGATAAGCAGAGTGCTGCACCTCCTAGAAGAGCAGCTGCCAGTAGCAGCCACATGAAAGATAGCATCCCCTCTGTCTGTGTGTGTGTGTGTGTGTGTGTGTGTGTGTGTGTGTGTGTGTGTGTGAGAGAGAGAGAGAGAGAGAGAGAGAGAGAGAGAGAGAGAGAGAGATTGCACATTGCTTGCATTTGTGTTTGCTTGGGGTTGTTTGCTATACATGGGGATGTTCACTATGTATGGAAAGTGCCCATGTGTGAAATGCATACATGTTCTCCTAAAATGTTTTTGACATGCTCACTTCTTTGATCATATAATGGATATTTCCAGTTAGATTGTATATAGAATCACAGAACAGTAGAGTGAGAAGGGCCAGAAGGTCATGAGGTCCCACCCCTGCTAGTGCAGGACACCAATTTACACCATCCCATTCAGATGACTGTCCAGATGCTTTTGAATGTCTCCAGCAAGAGAGAGCCCACAGCTTCCCTAAGTAATAGGTTCCACTGCTGTACTGCTTTGACAGTGAGGAAATTCTTCCTGGTGTCTAGTCTAAAACTGCTTCTTTTAATTTAAGTCTTTTATTTCATGCCCTGCATTCTGGAATGAATGAGATGTCTTGTCCTTCCTCTCTGTGACAACCTTTGAGGTACTTGTAGAGTGCTATCATATCACCCTCAGTCTTCTCTTCTCAAGGCTAAACATGGCTACTCCTCTCAGTCTTTGCTCTTAGGACTTTGCCTCTCCCTGAATAATCCTTGCGGCCCCCTTCTGTACCCTTTCCAGCTTTTCTGCATCTTTTAAAAACATAGGTGCCCAGAACTGGACACAGGACTCCAGAGTACTAATATAATGATTAATAGTCACTTGTTTCAGCTTGCCTCATTGTCTCATGATTTGTTTCCCATGTATTTTATGTTCCATGCTGTGATTTGAATTTCTGCTGACTGTCCTTGGTTCTAGTCTCTTAACCCTGTTACATGTCTATCAATGAATTTTTCAGTATCTTTTAAATGTGCAAGTCCTAATAATCTGCTGTATTTCTGCATGTCATGGAGGTGACTTGACATGTAGTTTGTGGCCTGGTTCGTCTGTTTGCCCTTTTACTTCTTGTTTTTCACCCAACTGCTTGTTATCTGGATCAAGTAGTATTGTCTTGACATCATAAAGGGGGGCATTCTTGGTAGCAGAGAAGATGTAACACAAGCAGTAGCCATATACTTTTTTAGATTAGATCAGGTAACGGGAACCACTAATCCATTAAATTTCTGTTCCTTGGCATGACACTTTCCGCTGCCACAGTGCCAAGAGAGGAAAAACTCAGTGGGATTTGCTTCTGAGTAGGTACATATAAGATTTCACTGCTGATCTCTTAAAATATATTCCAACAACCAAGAGTCTTACGAGAAATGCATTAATCACAATGACTGAAGTCAAAAGTGTATACCAGCTTAGCCTCAAACCAGTGCAAGGAGAGAAGTGAACATCAGTTCTACTTGTGTTCATTTTCTTTTTTTCAACTATACATTTGTTTAATCCTATGCCTGCATGCGTTTGTATGAAAATTTGTATGCATTTCTCATAATGTGCACAAGGTCTGTACTTTTGGCCAAAAGTACACATTTTTGCAAGCAGTTTTTCTCAGCATTATTTGTTTTTGAACATTATTTTTCCTAACATGCACATTTTCTGAGCACTTTTGCTTAAAAATGCCTTTATGTTTTGAACAGAGATTTACACTGGATAAGTGTGAATTTATTATATTTATATCCCACCTTTTTTCCTTTCAAAAGACTCAAGGTGGCTTACATAATTCTCTTTCTCCTTCTAATCTTATTCTCACAACTACAGCCTTATAAGGTAGCTGGACTGAGAGTCTGTGACAGGCCCAAAACCACCCACTTGGCTCCATGGACAAGTGGGGGCTAGAACCCAGAACCTTTGAGTGTCACACTTTTGACCACTACACCACCCTGGCTGTTAATATCAAAATATAACTGCATTTCAGTTCATTCATTAGTTCAAGAAGTTCAGATTAGCTAAATTCAGTTTAGAATGGAAACCAAGCAAATTCTTACCCATCCTTTGGGGAAGCTAAACAGGAAACCCATAGTTGGAGCAGAACCCAGCTTTGTTAATATCATCTTCTTAGCATAATGTGGAACAGGGAGAGTGAAATGAAGGGACAGTCATGTCTCCTGTTCCCTCAGGATTAGGGTTCAAAGAACTGACTCTGGGCACCAATATTATGTGATAAAATTGACCTTAAATGATATGCTTTCCCTTCAAATTAAATTTTCTTATTGTGTTGACATTACTTAGTCCTTTTGTAACAAAGCTGATGCTGATGGTAAAACTGAGGGCTGGGTTAGAGAAGCCAGAAACTTGCAATACTGCTGTATTCAAAAGTGTAGACAAGGTACAATTTGTGACGTGGCTCTCACACAGGGAAGGAACATTTCCTCAGACTTTTTTTTATGGCCTTGGATCTTGTTCCTGAAGCAAAAGTGACTTTCCTCTATAATAGTTCAAGCATGAATGCATTCCTGGAGGCCAGGAAAATATCCTGGGTATATCCTTAGTGATGGTGTAAACACACACACTTTGCCATTCAAAGTGCAAAGATTATATATTACCTTCAGTTAGATCTGTGACTAGAGGATACAATCATGCCAGCTACGTTTTCCAATAGTTCTCTCATCTAAAAGGAAAATATTGTTTTGCCTGTTCCAGCTCAAATTAAAAGGAAAGGATACTGTATTTTGGAAATACTTCTCTTTTTGCTTGACAATAGCATGCCTTTGGACATGATAGGACAGTGGAAGTGTATTGATCTCTAGAAAGTTGCTTACTGCCATGGTTTTCTATAAAGCAAAACTTGAGATTTGGTCACCTGACACACACATAAAGAATATCTATGAGCAGCAAAAGAGCAACTGCTGAGATTTGGTTTCATAAGGTGTAGACCCTGCAGTGTAAAGAGAAATTAATGCTTTTCGATCACTTCACATTCAAAAGAATCTTAGTATGAAAGATGCGGATGAGATTATTGCTAGTTTGCAAGCTGGTCTGCTAGTATAGGAAATGCTTTTGCTGGCAGTAGGCCTTTCTTGTAAAAGATAATGCTTGGTACAAAAAGAAAAGCTTTTCATACCTTTTAATTTTATTGCCTTTCCTTCCTGCTTCCTCTAAGCTCATAATAATACACCCGAGATGTCAGCTGACCACAAGAATATGATAGGGAAAAGAGTCCGTATGCTGGGACATTTTTGATGGGCAGGAGGAAAAAAAAAAACAGCTGCAATGTGCCACCAAACTCTTGTGGCTAATCACAATCCTAGAACTGACACTGAAGGAATCTGGGACAGAAAAGAATTTGGAACTCCTTATGCTATTCCATCAGTTGTTTCGTCTGGTTGCAATAGCTTATCAGTTTGTTCCCTCTTTGTTTTATTTTTGGATACTGTTCTTTTTACTTGGTTTACAAGAAACAAAGTGTAGTAGCACAGACAAAGCACCAGAAGGGACAGCACTTGTTCAACTTTACAAGAAAGAGGTTCATTTATAAAAATTAAATGCTGAAATTTTGTCAGCTGGCCTACAAGTCATTTCATCATTCTTGTCTCTCCCTTCCCTTTCTAGGATGGTCATGCTTAATCTAATTGCTAGAACATAGACATGGGATACTTTCAGATTTGTCTGTTACTACCTTAGTTCTGCTCATCTGCAAAATGGATATTATAATTGCCTCCCTTCCGGAAGCAAAAGAGTAAGGTCTAGCTTTAATGAGGCATTTGTTTTGACAAAACAATCCTAAATCCCAAACACCAAGTCATACGCAAATAGCTCAAGAAACAGGTAGGGGAGAGGGTCCTCCTTTGCTATGTTCTTCAGCTCTTTAACACTTAACAGCTTACTATGGCAGAATACTAGACAAGCCGGCCTATTCCAGTCCGGTGCGCTCCAGATGTTTTGGCCTACAACTTCCAGCATTCCTCACCATTGGCCATGGTGACCATGACTGATGGGAATCAGATTGGGAATGGCTGATGTATATGAAGAGTGTGACATCAGAGAAAGGAACTTTTACAAGATTGCTTCTCAGCTTCTATTAAAAGTGCACTATGAACCCAGAAAACCTGCTTTACAGAATCTGAACTGGGATGTCTCACAAGTTTCCTCCTCTAGCATTTGACACTCTATTTGAGTGCCTCACTGGTTTTACCATATAAATATATCCTTGTCACTTTTGCTAGACTTCTCAGCAGTATTCAATATTCAACCATGGTGCCACTCTGAAATATCGGGTCCGGACTGATGAATTTTTGTAGGTCATTCTGGCCCTTTCTTGAGGGTCATTTCCAGAAGGTGATGTAGGATCACTCCTGCTCAGTGCCTTGGCCATCAATGCATCCCAGGAATCAGTTTTGTCTCCCGTGCTATTGAATAGCTACATGCAACCACTAGCAGAGATGTCACTACAACCCGTAGCAAAGAAATGGATGACAAGGCAGCTGCATCTTTTTTTTTTTTTTTTTTAATCGGATGCCAGGAAAACTGTTGAAAGGCTGTCTCGAGGCAGTAATGAGTTGGATGAGGGAAAATAAATTGAAGTGCATTTCAGACAAGATGGTCTGGGTCAGGAAAGAGAATGACTCTGAAACAGTGACATGCTCCAGTTTGGACAGCAAAGCACTCCCATTGAAAAATCAGGAGCACATCCTGAGAATAATCTTGCCTCCAGCTTTGCAACCAGGCAACCAAACATGGTGTGGTGAGGACCATTATTCTCCATTTAGGCTGGTGTGCCAGTTGTGCCTATTCCGTGAAACATCAGACCTGGCCATGGCAGCCTTTTTTACACCCAGGTTCGATTCCCACTCTGCATTCTACATAAGGCTTTCTTTGAAGAGTCTTCAGAAGATCTAATTGTTTGGAGCAGGAATGGGCAACACAGAGCCCGCAGACCACATGTAGCTCCTCATGGCCACTTGTGTGGCTCCTAGCATGGGTGGCTCCCTGTCACCACTCCGCTGCTGGCATCAAAAATGTCATCTAGAAGCATTGGACCCTTGACAGCAGGAACCCAGTGCTGCAATGAAAGAGGGTGCCTGAGGAGTCATCTGTGCACACCCTACTTCTCTGGAGAATAGTGTTTCCATCCGCCTTTCTAACAGATTCATGGCAGATAAATGGAAGGCAGGACACAGGTGGAGTCATTCCTGCATTTCTTCATTTACTGCAGAATTGCTGTGGCTGGAATGACAATCAAGTCTTCTCTACATAGCATTAGAAGCTTCAGTAGCATTCTTCAGTGACATTAAGCTTTAACTCCAACCCATTACAACTATACTACTCAATATTGCTACAGTGGAGGGACAGGCAGATGCACAGCCCCAGATTGCTCACCCTACAACCTGTTTGGACCTCAGTCAAAAGGAAGATGTCCATCCCTGGTCTTGACTGATAATGAGCACATACCCATGGGGCCATATCACACCTCTTTTTCACTGGCTGCTCTGGTTGCCACTTCTTCCTAGCACCTTTCCAACTGTCTTTATTTATTATATTTACATCCTGCCCCTTTTTCTTGTAAGGGACACAAGGTAACTTACCTAATTCTCTTTCTGCTTTCCATTTAATCTTCACAACAGGAAAGCCACAAACAGGACATGTGCAAACTCACTTTCTCACCTGTGTTCCCCACCAGCTAGTCTACATAGCCATACAGCCTGTGATACTAGAGGTAATGCACAGCCATCAGGACTAATGGTCACTGATAGCCTTCTCCTTCTGTATTTGCCAATCCCTTTTTGAAGCCATTCAAACTGGCAGTCATCACTAAATTGTGCAGAAGTGGATTCCACAGTTTAACTCTGTACCTCTTATTTGTCCTAAATTCAGATTCCTGCTCCGATCCCATTCTAATATTATGAGAAAGAGAGAGAGAGAGAGAGAGAGAGAGAGAGAGAGAGAGAGAGAGAGAGAGGCCTCCATCTGTGCTTAATATTATATAGGGATAAGAGAAGAATTCAAGATGGTACTCTCAGCTTTGATGAGAGCCCCAAATGTATTGTAGTGTTTACTACAGGAGTATAAAACAAGTGTAACACCTAGTTAGATTCTAAAATTCATGTAACTCAAGGCCCCTTCAGATAATGAATCACCTATTTCAGCTTTCTCCATCCTTGTGCCATTCAGACATGTTGATCTAAATTCTAGCCATCAGTTCTAGCCCGCATGGCCAGTGGTCAGGAATTCTGGGAGTAGTAGTCTAAAACATCTGGAGGATACCAAGTTAGGGAGATCTCGCTGAAATGGGGAATTCTGGGATATGAATTGGGCCAGTGCAAAATATGTTAAAGGAACAGAGTAAAGTTCTTGTTTATGTGCTGTCAAGGAACCTCTGACTTATGGTGGCTCCATGTGCAAAAGAACTCCAAGATGTCCTGTTCACAACAGCCCTACTCAAGTCTGTGGCTTCCTCTATGGATTCATTTGTATCTCATAAGTTGTCTTTCTTAAGCCTGTGACTTTTTCCAGCATGATCATCTTCACCAGGAAGTTTTGCCTTCTCTTGATGTATCCAAAGTATGACAGCCTCAGGTTTTGCTTCTAGGGAAAGCTCTCGTTTGATTTGATTGAGGACTCATTTGTACATCTTTCTGTCAACCTGGGATATTCACAATGTTCTCCTCCAGAACTATGTTTTTAATGCATCCATTTTCTTCCTGTCAGTTTGGTAAAGTGTTGTTGTTGTTAGTCGTGAAGTCTTGTCCGACCCATCACGACCCCATGGACAACATTCCTCCAGGCCATCCTGTCCTCTACCATCTCCCGGAGTCCACCCAAGCTCACACCAATTGCTTCAGTGACTCCATCTAGCCACCTCATCATCTGCCGTCCCCTTCTTCTTTTGCCATCTATTGTTCCCAGCATTAGACTCTTCTCCAGGAGTCCTTCCTTCTCATTAGGTGGCCAAAGTATTTGAGTTTCATCTTCAGTATCTGGCCTTCTAAAGAGCAGTCAGAGTTGATCTCCTCTAGGACTGACCAGTTTAATTGCCTTGTGGTCCAAGGGACTCGCAGAAGTCTCCTCCAGCACCACAGTTCAAAGGCCTCAATCCTTTTCCTTATGGTCCAGCTTTCACAGCCATACATTGCAACTGGGAAAACCAAGGCCTTGACTGTATGCACTTTTGTTGGCAGGGTGATGTCTCTGCTTTGTAGTATGCTTCTAGATTTGCCATAGCTTTCCTCTCCAGGAGCAAGTGTCTTTTAATTTCTTGGCTACAGTCCCCATCTGCGGTGATCTTGGAGCCCAGGGAAATAAAATCTGTCGCTACCTCCATTTCTTCCCCATCTATTTGCCGGGAAGTGAGAGGTCTGGATGCCATGATCTTAGTTTTCTTAATGTTGAGTTTCAAGCCAACTTTTGCACTCTCATT
Organism: Varanus komodoensis; assembly: GCF_004798865.1. Lineage (NCBI taxonomy): Eukaryota > Metazoa > Chordata > Lepidosauria > Squamata > Varanidae > Varanus > Varanus komodoensis. The sequence continues at coordinate 19,345,802 of NW_025336087.1, read as the reverse complement.
CTTCACCTTCTTCAAGAGGCTCTTTAGTTCCTCTTCACTTTCTGCCATTAGAGTGGTATCATCCGCATATCTGAGGTTGTTGATATTTCTCCCAGCAATCTTAATTCCAACTGGTGATTCATCTAGCCCTGCCTTTCTCATGAAGTGTTCTGCATATAAGTTAAATAGGCAGGGTGACAGTATACAGCCTTGCCGAACTCCTTTCTCAATTTTGAACCAATCAATGGTTCCGTGTCCAGTTCTCACTGTTGCTTCTTGACCCGCATATAGGTTTCTCAAAAGACAAATAAGATGGTCTAGTACTCCCAACTCTTTAAGAACTTGCCACATTTTGTTGTGATCCACACAATCAAAGGCTTTAGCATAGTCAATGAAGCAGATGTTTTTCTGGAGCTCCCTAGCTTTCTCCATGATCCAGCATGTGTTGGCAATTTGATCTCTAGTTCCTCTCCCTCTTCAAAATCCTGCCTGTACTTCTGGTAGTTCTCGGTCCACATACTGCTGGAGCCTAGCTTGCAGGATTTTGAGCATAACTTTGATTTTTAAAAATGAAATAAAACTTACCAAAAAGCGTCTTTATAAATTGGATGGAAACATCTTAAGATTTTTTAGAAGTTGAATGTGGGAGAAAATGAAACTGTTAGATCGGCCATTCAGACAAAAGACTCTGAGTACTTAATTCTTAAAAGTCTGGAATTAAATCTTTATGCAGTCTTTCACATGTTGCCACCTGGTTTTCCTGATAGGCTTCTCATCTTTAACAGCTGCATAGCCAGCAGGTACAACATGGGCCTCTAAGGTTAGGGTTGAATTTGCTGGTGGGGGAAAGATAGATATATGCATTGCCCACATGTGAGCTTGCTCTTACCTTCTGTCTTTCCACACTGACCTACAGCATTTTTTTTTTAATGATTGGCTACCTGGATTCTCCTAATGTCATAGAAAGTGTCCATGTTGTTCTGAGCTCTTGGATGTCTCTAGAGTTGGAATGTGTGAATCAGAAAACTCAAGGTTACATCCCAAAGCATGTTCCCCCTGGAGTCCATTTCAGATTGCAAGCTTTATCTTTTCCCACTTCACATGAAAATCCACTTAACTTTTCTGCATATTGTTCCAAATGTACAGAAATTCAGCCAAATAAAAATGTAATTCCAAATTTGATAGAAGTCACTATCTTCATTCCAAATGTATCAATTGAACATATCTTTGAAATGTATGCATTTGCTTGCATTGATTAAGGCATGATTCTGTGTATATTTCAAATCATGCATTTCCCACACACGTTTCAAAGAGACATTCAGTACTGGTGGTAGAGAATCAAATGTATGTATAATTACATAGAATGGGATTGCTACACATATCATGTAGGTCTGATCTACCAAGCAGGTAAAACAATGTATAAAGCATCACTCCAAGAGGGGAGAGGGAGGATGTCAGTAAAATGATGATCATGTTGGTGGAGATCTGATGTGGGTTTACCAGAGAAGTTTCATTGGCATACAAAAATATTAATGCACAAATTCAAGTTTTGTTAATTTAAAAGTGCTTTTATCCTACCTTCTGAAAATTGCCAGTATGTAATTTTCAGTAATCCCAAAAGAAAATCTAAGACCATGAGAAGATGGAGGGGGAAATGAGTATTGCGTAGGTGGTTTTGATTAGAGTTGGCAGCAATTTAAAACAAGATGCATTTTCCAGAAGAAAAGACAATTTTATTCAAGGAAAATAAAGATAAGACCTTTGAAAAGAGATCAACAAATTAATTGAAAAGGAGTGTTTTTAGGAAGAGAAGGGACAGATTTTTTTAAAATTCCAAATAACAGGCATTTATTCCCACTGAGTTTAATGTGCATTTAAGAGTATAACTATCTTCTGTGATTGAGAAAATTGCCCCCTGTATTTCAAGCATTTTCTGATTTTACTTGATCTTTCATTTCCTGCATTTCACTGGGACAAGCTGACTTGTTATGCTTTTACATCCTTTATCTCTGGGACTATTATTATTGCATTGTTGTGGATGTGCAAAACATTATATTTTATTTTTCCTACTGGCCACTACAGAATAAATTTACATATGGCTGCTTTGCTGATGCTGAATTGATAACTTTAAAAAGGCTTACAGAGAAGATTGAACTTGTTACCCTAAAGTCATTGGAATGCCCTTGCTATTTTTTATTTGAGAAAAGAAATGTCAGATTATCCCACATCACCTTTCATGCCATGCTTTTCAAAGGGTGCAGTTCATTCATTTATTATTATACTTATTGTTATGTCTTGCTATTTTTCCCTTTCATGGAATTCACAGCAGCTTACATATTTCTCCTCCTCCTCCCAATCTTATCTTCACTGCAATAACACTGTGAGATAGATTGGGCTGAGAATCTGTGTCTGGCTCAAGTCACCCAATGGGCTTCATGGCTGAGTGGGAACTAGAACCCAGTCCTGGATTCCCAGTCCAGCACCACCTCACCATACAGGTGCTCATGTTTCTAGGGCAGAGCAAGTATGGCCTTCCAAAATTCAGCATGCAGAGAAAAGAAGGTGGGCAGAAAGGTGAAGTTGTACAACAGCTTGGTTAGGAACTAATCTCTTCCATGACATTTCTACATAGAGCCACCAAAGAGGTTGTCCAAAGGGAAGGACTTAAGTATTACTAACATGTGGATGATACTCAGCTGTACTTCTTTTCATTAAATGCAGGTGAAGCAGTGATTATCATGAAATGGTACTTGGACTGGTAATAGGCCAGATGAGGTTGAGACTTAATCCAGACAAGACAGAGGTTCTTTCAGTAGGTAATTGGTCTGTGCAGTTAATAGCCTGTTCTAAATGAGCCTGCATTTCTCCCGAAGGAGCAGGCTCATACCCTAGACTCTTATAGATTCAGTTCTTTCACTTCAGGTCTAAGTGGCCTCAATGGCATGAAGTGCCTTTTATCAGCTTAGGCTGGTATTCCAGCTGCAGCCCTATTTAGATGGCAATAGGTAACCTCTCACATGATTTATTGCAATACATGAAATGTGGGACTACTTATGAAGATAGTCCAAAAACTTCAGTCAGTGCAGAAAAGGACAGCAAGACTTCTAATTGGGACTGACTGTTTCAAACTTAGCACTACAACACTGAGCCAAATGCACTTGTGGGCTTGAACTTCAGAGACCTAAATGGCTCAGGACCAATTTACCTGAAGGATCACCTTTTCTGATATGTTCTGTGATATATCTGAAGAAATGTTGCTCTCCATATACACCTGTCCAAACCTTCAGATCATCTGCTGAGGTCCTTCTCTGGGAGTCCTCTTTCTAAGAGTCTACAAGGGTAGTTACATGGGGAAGGGCCTTCTCAATGGTACTACCTGCTTCCCAGAGAGGTGTGCCTTATCTCTTTCTGCACCAGGCCAAACCCTTTTTAATTTGCCTAGTATTTTAATGGTTAGAATGATTTTACTGCATATTTTTATATATTGTTGGTTATGTTTTATTCAAGTCCTGTTTTAGTTTTTGTTGTTTTGTTCCATTTTTAGGTAAGCTGTTTAGAGATGCTGATTGGATATAAGATGGGTTGTAAATGTGTTAAATAAATAAGTTCTTGCTTGACAACTAGAAACTTAAGATCATCTGTGGAAGCTCTTCTCTTGCTCAGTTACTCACTTGTTTCTATTTTAACAATTAGTATTTCTAATTTTGCACTAATACTTCTATATTTGAATAGGCAGATGTTAGTGCAAATTGGTGCTCATGTCTTTGGGTGATGAATTTCCTCATTTCAACAATGTGTAAGTGGCCATCCTGGTTTCTGTGGACATAAGCTCTTTTGTAAATCCTGTAAAATACAGTCAAATCGCAATTTCCACTCAATCAGTATCTTCCCTTTCTTACAAAAAAAGAGGGGGTTGCAGAAAATGAATGGCATTTTCTCCACTGAATTGTTCCTTTGGCCATGTGTGCAATTAAGAACCAACTCACTAAACAAACTGTAATTACTGCAAATTGTACTAAGCGCTGGGTAACTGACAAACTGCAACCCAACCAGATTTTTTTAAAAGTAAAAACTGTGTGAAATGAAGCAGTGACAAGAAGAAGTCATTCTCCACAAACCAATTTCTTGGGAGCAGTCCTTGTGTATTAATAGGAGTGCTCCAAGCTAAATAAGTAAGCTGCAGCAATGACTGCAACTTAAGGTTATTGACATTAGAAGCAAAACACCCTCTGAATCTGGAACAACTTCCTAACTTTTAAGGCTAAAGACGTGCTAAGAATAACATTGTTTAAGAAAATGTGCCAACATATCATGACAACTGGGGACCAGTTCTCTTGTTACATGTTGAATGGAAAATAGTCTGTGGGCTGTCATTTCTTCTGCTTTTCATAATCCCCCACCCCCGTTACTGACTATAACTAATCAATGGTTGTGAAAGAAAAGAAAAAATAATAATAATGATATTATTATTATTATTATTATTATTATTATTATTATTATTATAACATTTCTATGCCGCCCCTTGCTGAAACCTCGGGGCGGCTTACAACATGATAAAATACATTGAAATACAATAGTACATAATAAATTACCATTAAATATAACAATACAAAAAATACATTGATTTACAAATACAAAATTAAAATTATCAGTAGTGGTGGCAGTATTTAACTAGGGGACAATAATTTGGAGACAGCAATTAATAAACACTACCAGTATGTATTGGCTACTTTGTCTACTGAAATGGGCAACTTAAGACCGTTTCACATGTGATACATTTTCTACACTCACCACATTCATCCAGGAAATGGTATACATCCTGCAAGTATACGATTACATGTGATGAATGTACTTGGCTAAGTCTACCTGCTGCAGAAATATATAATCTATCAGCACTTTCCACAATGTGTACACATGCAGAAGTAGAAATATATAATTGTTACATGTGGCAGTATTCTCCTGGGGTACCTACCATTCCCATTTTTAAAAATTTCCACCTGTGTGTTCCTTCCAAGGATGGAGACAGATTTTGAATAACGATGCATTTTCTGTTTTCAGAAATTGGCAATTCATTTCTGTTGTGTGTTTCCTTCCAGCAATCCTTGGAAGGGTCCAAGGTGCAAACTGGAATTGTTGCTGTTTGATAGAACTTAATTTGTATATCTTCCATTTCCTCCCATTTTCCTTCTCAAGACTGAAAACAAATGTAGGTTTCATGGCCTGAACATCATATATTTTTATAAATATAGAAAGAGAGGTGGGGAAAGACAGAGAAACTCCTTTTGGCTCCTTCTGAACATTATTCAGTTGCTTCATGTGGTCAGAACTCTGATCCCATGGGAGTGGAGGCAGGAGTGATTGGGATCCTGAGCTATCTCAGTCCTTAATACATACCCAAAGGAAAGAGAGGAAAACCATTTAACTTGCTCAAGACTACATCTAGATGTATCCTTCCTATTCTCAGTTATGGGCAAGATTGATTTTTTATGTTTCTAAAAACATAAGAAAAAATTAGTAAACCCCACCACCTCCTGACTTCTACCCAGCTGGCAAGATTGGAAGGACATAAAAAGGAGTAGAGTCTCTGTTATCAGATGTTTGTTCTGAGAGTCCAAGATTGCTCTCTTAGTCCATTTAGATGTGAAGAAAAGCAAGCGAAAGCCCTGTTCTGTGCTGCAGAAAGTTTCCTCTTGATTTCCATCATGTAACAGAAGCCCTTGGTACATTTATGTCAAGTTTCTAAATATAGGAAAGCAACTGGAAAGAATAAGGCTAATTTCTCTTAACAGCATTAAACATATTTTAAAATGCAAATGTTAGAAGAATAGTAAAAATTCCGAAGAGCAGCCAACTTCCTTCAATCCCCTTCTACTCCCCAAGGTAGTCAGAGCTACAGGAATTGTGATGTGGCTCAGATTTTGAAAGGTCTCCTTGGAGTTGTTTATAAAGGTATATGTATTTCTGGTCTTTTGGAGCACCTGTAAGAGAAACAAGCTTTCAGCTTCTGGTAACTCTAAATTAATAGATGTGTGAGTGAAATGCCTTTTTTTCCTTTTTTTCTTTTTTGAGGGGGGAGTCCAAATTTTAAGCTCTGTTAAATAACCACCTCATGAAATACTTCCAGATGGTAGCTGATTGACCAGAACCAGAATGAATTTTGGCTTGAAAGGGAAATTCAGTGTTAGGAGCTGACAATATTCTGTCTCAGGGGTGAGTTGTGGGGTGGGGGAGAGAGATTACAGTATGTAGTTTGGGTTCCTTCCCCCCGACTGTTTTGATTATGGTTTCATTTTAATTATAAGCATTTGTTCTACAACAGAGACTAAATATGGGGGGAATCTCCTTTCATTCCTACTGTTGCTATTTAAACATTTGGAGTCATATTTCATTCTGCTGTGATCACACAAGGAGTATGTAATGTTCTTTCTGCAAGTACACCCTGACCTAGAGAAGGTCCAAGAGCAGAAACAAGCTTCCATGCATGGATTTCCTTCTGTGGATTGGAATTGCAGCACCAGAGAGGCTATACTGGGATGCATATCCCATTTTCTCTTCCAACATAGGTGTTATTTACAGTGCATTGCTTTAAATAGCACCCATGTGCACATGATTATGTTTTTTGTGTAGTTGAATTCGAACAGTTCCCAAAGTAGGATTTCATCTGGAAGAATCACAACTGTGTGGAGAAGGAGCCCTTGGCCATTCATCTGGACCCTCCCAGCCTGAAGACATGGCTTTCACCTAATCCTCAGACTCCAAGGATGACTTTCCAGTGCACTCTGAAGCTCTCTTACAATAATATGAGGTTATCAATCATGAACCCTACAAGAATGGCAAGCATCTTTTCCAGGGGAAACAGCTACTTAGAAATGAAGCCCAGCCAGGCTATTCTGAGGTTTCAGAAGACTCCAGTGCTCTGCTGAGACAACTTATTAACACAACTCCACTTGCTTAGAGGGTCGGGAGCTAGCCAGGGTCCTGATTTCTGCTTACCAGAATCTGCTGTGGTTGTGCCAGTGCGAACTGACTTACCTTGATATAATTTATCATACTTTGCTTTTCCTCAGCCTCACCAGCCTTGCCTTCACTTACTTGAGTGGACCTCACTTGCTGTAATTGATTCACTCAGACCCTTCTTGTCATAACCTGACTGATCCTAGCCTGATTTGCCACACTGGTCCTGCCTTACTCCAATCTGTACCTGTTTGATTCTTCGCTTGGGCACCTTAAACCCTGATGTGAAAGGCCCATGCCCCATTAACATTCTGGTACAACTAACCAACATGAAGGTGCAATTCCACACCAGCACAGCTCACTTAGATGCCAAGTGTTTATCATACACCTTCTAATATTGTTTCTGCTTTCCTACCATCTGCAGAGCAAAGGACTGACTACCAAAAAATGCTGGAAATGATGTCTCTATTAAGCCAATTAAAAAAATAAAATGGGTCACAGCAAGGACTATGACATTAGCAGAGTCATGTGATGGATCATTTTTTTCTTCTTCTATACGTATTCCATTGAGTAAAGTTCAATATTTTCAAAAGCAGATTGTTGACTAAGTATCTTGAATTACAAAATTGCTATGGAAATAAGATCATGCCATCAGAGGTTGTGGCTGGGTATGCCACCACAATTGTATTTCTATTTAAACTTCTATAGAAAATCCTTTTCCATTATTTTTCTCATTGAACAATCTGCACTTGGAAGTGAAGATTAAAAAACAATCTTGGATATGTTTTAATACAAACCAATCGACAGTCTGCCAGCATATAGACTGTACATGTACTAGAATATGAGAATGTATCTTATCTGGGCTTATCTGTGTCTTTACTATGTACAGAACGGCACTTGTCAGATCTGTGTCTGAATATAACCAATTGTATGTCTGCTGTAAAAAGGAAATGGAAAGAATGTGGATATACAGATACCTGCCCCAATGCTTGCATGACTCAGGATGTCACCTACTCTCAAGATCTTGTCCTGCAGCTCACCACAAGTAGAATCCCCTGTAAGGGGAACTCTGTGAACATCTCTGGGTTATCCTGTGGTATGCCCATAATTTCTTTTCTCTTCTCTTCTCTTCTCTTCTCTTCTCTTCTCTTCTCTTCTCTTCTCTTTTCTGCAACCCAACTTCCAAGTAATGGAGTCAAGCAACCACTCACTGCAGGTCATTAAAACAAATTGCTGCAGCCCCTATAGAAGGCAAGAAAATGCAATCTGGAGCTGTGTCTTCTGCACTGGACAAGTGTGGGGGGAGGATCAGGGCTCTGGGAGCAGGGTTTTAGAGATACTGCAGGGACTGACAGGACTCCTACAGAGAGGGATCAGGGAAGATGGGAGGAAGGAGGAGGCTTGGAACTCCAAGGAAGGGAAGTGGTGGGAAGGAGTTGAGGTGCGTGTACACCAATGCTAGGAGCATGGGTAATAAGCAGGAAGAGTTTGAAGCTCTCCTGGGAATAGGGGGGTATGATCTGGTGGGAATCACAGAAACTTGGTGGGATGAAAGGCAAGTCTGCAATGTGAACACAGAAGGGTATCACCTTTTTAGAAAGGACAGGAAGGGAAAGAGAGGTGGGTGCATGGCTTTATACGTCAGGGAAGGGATAGGATGCAGTGAGATAGAATGCAGCACAGATGGGGATTCGGTAGAGGCAGTCTGGGTGAAACTTAGGGGTTTTGACAGAGAAAGAGACCTGACAGTGGGGGTATGTTATCGCCCTCCAGGTCAACTTGAGACCCTGGATGATGTCCTGACAGGCCAGATTCTAAGGATATCTCGGGGGAGAGACACAGTAATTATGGGAGATTTCAATCTCCCAGATATTACTTGGGAGACTCATTCGGCGGTGACAGCCAGGTCATGTCGCTTCCTAGAAGCTATAGAGGGAGGGTTTTTCACACAGAGGGTCCGAGAGGTGACGAGGGGGGGAAATATCCTTGACTTGGTCTTGACCAATAGAGAGGAGCCGGTAGATGAAGGACAGATTAGGGGAGCTCTGGATGCGAGTGATCACTCCATCCTTTGCTTTGAGTTCAGGGGACTGGGGACGTGCAGCAGGTCAAGCACTAGAAGCTGGGACTTCAAGAGGGCCAACTTTGGCCAACTGAAGGCCAGACTGGGGAAAGTCTCCTGGGATAGGTTACTGGAAGGTAGGCGAGTTGAGGAGCGGTGGATAGTACTCAAAAAGGAGGCACAAGCCTTGACGATACCTCTAGCCAGTAAGGTGGGGAGGCAGAGGAGAGTGCCACCATGGATGTGAAAGGAGGTGGATAGAGGGATTAGATGAAAGAGGAACCTCCGTAGGAAATGGGTACTGGGGGAAATAGATAAAAGGGTATACCAGGAGGAGGAGGCCCATTGCAGAAGAATTCTTCGCAAGTCTAAGGCTGATTATGAGCTGAGACTTGCCAAGAATAGCAAGAGCAACAAAAAGGGCTTCTTTCAGCATGTAAATAGGAAGAGGAAGGGGAGACAAGTGGTGGGACCACTAAATAAGGAGGAAGGAGATCCAGTGACTGATATGAGGGAACAGGCACAGATGCTAAATGACTATTTTGCCTCTGTGTTCTCCCCAAAGCAGGACAGGGGATATCCACATAGGAGATTAGATGAGGCTGGGGACTTAGGGGCATAGATTAGAGTCACCCCCCTTGAAGTCGAGGGGCTCATCAGGGCATTGGACATTACAAAGGTGCCAGGCCCTGATGGGTTACACCCAAGAGTACTTAGAGAGTTGGCAGGGGTTCTTTCACGCCCGCTGGCCCCCATTTTTGAGGCCTCATGGAGAACGGGTGAAGTTCCAGAGGACTGGAGGGTGGCATCAGTGGTCCCAATTTTCATAAAGGGTAGTAGAAAGGACATGGGGAATTATAGACCAGTTAGCCGTACGTCCTTTGTAGGAAAAACAATGGAAAGGCTCACAACAGAGAGACATCTAGTGATGCTAGATAGGGAAGGGAGGCTGACAGCCACACAACATGGCTTCCGCAAAAACAGGTTCTGCCAGACAAACCTTGTGGAATTCTACGACAAGGTTTCGAGATGGCTAGATGGAGGGGATGCAATAGATGTGGTGTACCTGGATTTCAGCAAGGCCTTTGACAAAGTGCCCCATGATATCCTGGTGGAGAAACTGAGGAGTTTTGGGATATACCAAAGCACTGTCCAGTGGATTAGGGCATGGTTGACTGGCCAAAAGCAGAAGGTAATCATTAGCGGGGAATCATCGGGATGGCGGCCAGTGACAAGCGGGGTCCTCCAGGGCTCTGTCCTGGGGCCGATCCTGTTTAATCTTTTCATTAACAACATGGAAGAAGGGGTGAACAGTCTGCTGATCAAATTCGCAGATGACGCTAAAACTGGAGCAGTGGCCACAACTTAGGAGCAGGTACTCCAGATCCAAAAGGATCTGGACAGACTATGGAAGTGGGCAGGAGACAACAGGATGGGGTTCAATGTGGATAAGTGCAAGGTCTTGCACTTGGGGCATAGGAATAGCTGTCATGAGTACAGGTTAGGTGATAAGTGGCTGGAGAGCAGCACTTGTGAAAGGGACCTCTTGACCACCGC
>NW_025336087.1:19098463-19335150 GCF_004798865.1 Varanus komodoensis | reverse complement strand
GAGGTACTCCAGATCCAAAAGGATCTGGACAGACTATGGAAGTGGGCAGGAGACAACAGGATGGGGTTCAATGTGGATAAGTGCAAGGTCTTGCACTTGGGGCATAGGAATAGCTGTCATGAGTACAGGTTAGGTGATAAGTGGCTGGAGAGCAGCACTTGTGAAAGGGACCTCGGGGTACTGGTTGACTGCAGGCTAAACATGAGTCAGCAGTGTGATGCGGTGGTCAAGAGGGCGAATGCCACCCTTGGTTGCATAGCCAGAAGTGTGGCTTCTAGATCAAGAGAGGTATTACTACCACTCTACACGACTCTAGTGCGTCCACAACTGGAGTATTGTGTTCAGTTTTGGGCCCCTTGTTACAGAAAGGATATAGCCAGGTTGGAGTCAGTGCAGCGTAGGGCCACAAGGTTGGTGGCCAGTTTGCAGGGGATGCCGTATGAGGCGAGACTGAGGGAACTGGGTCTCTTCAGCCTGGAGAAGAGGAGACTCAGAGGGGATATGTTGGCGACATACAGGTTTGTGAGGGGATGTCACATGGAGATGGGTAGAGACCTGTTCTCCCCTGCAGAGGAAGGCAGGGCACACTCCAATGGAGCAAAGCTGAGGGAGCCAAGGTTCCATTTGGATGCCAGGAAGCACTTCCTGACAGTTAGGACTCCGAGGGTGTAGAATGGGCTTCCACGAGAGGTTGTTGAGGCCCCATTGGTGTGGGTGTTCAAGGATAGGCTGGACGTCCACATGGTGGGCATGTCGTGAGCGGAGCCGGCTGGTGCTGGAGGTCAGACTAGATGGCCTGGGAGACCCCTTCTGACTCGCTCTGTTTTCTATGTTTCTATAAGAAAACTGCAACTTCTCCGTGGCCAATGCATATTGGAATCCTACTTGCACAAAGATCATGTGAGTGATTGTGTTTGTGGCATTGCAAATCCATGACTTGCTAGTGCATTACTGCACAGGAGTTGTACACAAGTGCAGCAGGTTGCATGTCACTATATTGTCTAGAGATGTATACCTGAGATCAACTATTGTTTGAAACGAGGTATAACAATGGAATCAGGATCTGCACTGAGACACAGATTCTGAACAAGGACCCTGCACTGTATGAAAAGAGCTAAGTTTTAAGGCCAGAAAGAACTTTTCTAATGGAAATTACAGGGAGACAGATACCCTGATCATGGACTCAGCACAGCAAGTTTTATTCAAAATATTTGGGAAGCATATCTGGGGCCAGAAGGTACAGCTAGGACAAGATGTACCCTGTGTTACTACTTGCCCGCTATTTGTCTCTAAGCAGGATTTTTTATGAGCCAAAGCACCCAGCTGGGATACATTCATCCAGAATGTGTGTCAACCGCAGCATTAAAATTTCAGAGCAAGATGCACTCTTCAACAGAGAAAAGCCAAGGCACCTGAGATTTGGTCTTCACATCTTTTGCCATATGGAAGAATCAAAAGCATCACTATGGGGCATACACAAGCTGTGCTGTAATCACTGCCACTTGATTTAATGGTCTAACATATTTGAGTCTACAAAAAACCTGGGCATATGATATCTTACACCTAACAGAATGGTCCTATCCCATAGAAAGATGAAACATTTGGACTTTATTAGCTAAATGTGTCATTAAACTAATCAAAGTTAGTATGCTGAAAATTAAAGGCATTTTATGGAATGCCAGCAATACTGGATTTTTTTTATAAAAACATAATGCTATTAAATACTGTTTTAACAAAGTGCATGAATTTGACTGGATTTTATACAAAGGTTCAAATCGCAAAATTAGGCTCTGCTTGTGTTATCACACTGTAAGCAAGGCATTTAATGAAAAAGGAAAGATACACACTGCAGTAGTCTAGAGTCAGAAGCTGGGAACTGGGCGTCAGAACCAAAAAGCAAACTTAAGAAGCCAAGAAGAGCCATGGATCAGGCCAAGTGCCTTTCTACTCCAGCATTCTATTCACAGCAGTAGGAGAAAAGTAGAAAAGCCACACTATGCACTTTCTCCAAACCAGGAGTAATTTTGCACACCTTTATTACCTTTTTTTTTTTCAAAGCAACACATTCCTAGATGTTGTAACCTTAATAAAACAGGTTGAGAGGGGAAAATAGTTTTTTATATGGGCAGTAAGATATTGGCCATTTTATTTTCAATTCCTTCCTTAATCATGCCTTATATGAAATGTGCCTTTTTCACAGCAACCAAATAATGGGGTGACACATTCATTGAGCTACAACTTCAAGATCCCTTTCTTGAACACTGTAAGCCAACTCATACCACAAAAGTTTATACTTGGACATTGTGATTTATTTATTTATTTGTCCTCAAAGTATATGCTTTGCTTACACTGAACTATGCTTGTCATTTTGATGTCCATTATCCCAGTTTGAAGAGACCCTTTTGGACCTTTTGTTCTAAGTGCACAAAATATTTTGGTTTCATTGCTCACTCCTAATTTTACAACATTAGGAAGATGCTGAAGAACACTGGTCCCAGTACAGACCCTTGCAGGACTCCACTGTTAACCTGCCTCCACTGGGAGAATTTATAATTTATTCTCTTTTTCCATTCTTTAAACATTTAACAATCAATAAGAGGATCTCTTCTTTTATTCCATGACAACTAAATTTGCTCGAGAGTCTTTGGTGAGGGATTTTGTCAAGTATATAAATAAATTGAGAGTCCAGGTAAGCAATGGTCTATTGGATTACATTATCCACATATTTATTTACAGTCTTAAAGAATACTAAAAGATTAGTGAAAGGGGGCTTACTGTGGCAAAGGCCATGTTAGTTTTTTTCAACAGGATTGTCCTCCTATAAGCTTACTAATTTTATCTTTAATACTGTTTTCAAAATTTTTTCCTTGGACAGAAGTTAAACTAACTAGCCTGTAATTTCTCCCTATTTAAAAAGTGGTGTTAGATTGGACATTCTCCATTCCTCTGGTTCAGAACTTGATTTTAGGGGGATGTTATTTTTAATTAGAAAATTGGAAAGTTCATATATGAGTTATTTAATAACTTTAGGAGGGTTACCATCTGGGCCTGGGAATTTATTAACTTCAATTTGTTGGTAAGATCGAGATTGCCACCACTGTTTACCTCAGTGTTTTATATGTCCTTTCTGAAAGCATCAGTTCAGGTACAGGTATTTGTCCTCTACCTTTTACAATGAAGTCAGGTGAAAATAATTCATTCAGCCTCTCTGTAATCTCCTTATCATTCTTCAGTACTCCTTTAATAATTCCATTACAATCCTATGATCCTACTGCCTCCATAACTGGTTTCCTGCTTCTGATAAATTTAAATAAATATTTATTGTTGTTTTTGATGTTAGTTGCATGCTCTTCAAAATGCTTTTTTTTTAAAAATCATATTGTCTTGTTTAACCTCCCTTGTGCAAGCTTGTATTCTCATTTCTTTTTCCTCACTTAGATATTTTCTGAAGGAAGTCATATTTTCTCTAATAGCTTCATTAACATTGCTTGTCAACCAAGGTGGTAGCCTCTTGGACATGGTGCTACTGTTACTAACCTTTGTTAATTTAATCAGCAGTGTAAAGCAATCTTTATAGACAGCTGTATGATCAGCGAAGAAAGTGGTTTAATATATTCAGTTCAATTACCTGTTGAAATTTCCGATATGGCCTTTAAAAATTTATATAAATAAACTTGAAAAAGTATGTATTATCATACACACTAATATCCCAAAACTGCATAACTTCATTATGCTTGATTGCAAGCAATCTCCATGCAATGATTAAATGGGATGTCAAAGCTATAGATAATTTAGTAGAAAATGACAAGATCTCAATATATGTGTTGTCTTATATTTTAAATTATTGATTAAAATGCCTACTAAGTAAAATTTGTTCCCACATTTCATTAAATAAAAACTTTGTGCTGTAAGATGTCAGTGATAGTCTACATTCAGTTCTTTGATATCATACCAGTTCTAATCCCTAGGCTTGTGAACCAACTTCTGAGCAGAAGATCTTCTTGTAAACTAGTTTAGATAATATATATCATCCCACTACTATACTGCCTAAGTCAGGTTTTTCTAGAAAATGGAACTTCTTTCTCACTCTGTTCAAATATACTTAATATTGAGAAGTCACAACACATGTGAGTTTCTTCATCGCATCAATATGCTCCTTGATTGATTTAGAGTCATGGAATCATAAGGAGTGGCCCAGTACCATGTGAGCAAAAATCCACTCATGCAATGGGTCTTCCCCACACTTTCCTCCTTCCTGAAGCTCCCTATATGCACCTTCAACCTGCTCCAGATGGTCTCCAGATGCTTCAGAACAGATCTGAGAGCACACAGTGGGGTGAAGGGGAAGAAGGAATTAGAGGTGACCTTGACTCATTCAACTCTCTGGTCAATCCAGGAAAACCAGAGCTAGAGCAGATAGATGGCTGACCAGTTTCCGCTCAAATTCTTCCAGCAATGGAGACTCTACTACATCTCTGGATAATCGCTTCCATGTGGAATCTTCCTTACCATCAAGGCATTCCTTCCAATTGTCAGCTGAAAACCACACACCTTCAACTTAAGCCCATTAGATGCAGCCCTTCCACCTGGGACATGATAGTATGTCTTTGCCCTCTTTTGTACAGCAATATTTCAGAGATTAAAAGAATTCTATCATATCCTTTCACCCTTTCTTCTTTTCTCCATACCAACCATATCCAGCTCCTCATCTTTTCTTTAAAGAACTTGTTTTCCATACCACTGACCATCTTCATTGCCCCAATCTCTACCAGCTCCAATTTGTTTATATGTTTTCTTAAATTGTGATACCTGAAACAAATAACCTCAGGCCAAGTAGTAGGTCTGTCCGGCCCACAATAAATGCAATGTAGACATCCTCACGAACCATAGCAATTCAGTATAAGCGTGGCCAATATATCGGGGTCAGTTGTGGGAGGGGAGCACCATCTCCACTTGTAATTGCACCAGATTCCACTTGTGCCATTCCGAATATTAGCATTTGGGAGCTGTTCATAAATGCCAGAAGAACTGGGGATGATGTAGGTAGAGAATTATATCTGAGTGTTTGAACAACAAATGACCAACATAAAATTGCCTTGACTTGCTGGTCTGTGTGTGTATGTGTGTGTAACAGCAGTTTGATCTGCCAAAATTGGCAAGGAAAACTTTTCACAACATGGAGAGGATAGGCACTCTTAAAAAGTTGACAATCCTACTCAGAACATTTGCAATTCTTTTCTTCTGGTGCTGAGAATATTTGATAAGAAAAGCAGTAGTAGGCAAATTATTTGCATGCAAAAGGACTCATATTCAGGCCCTGGTTTCTACAGACAGAATTCCAAAACCCTCTGCCTGAAAGCTTGGGGAGCTGCTAGCAGTCAGCACTGACAATACTGGGCTAGGTAGATCAATGATCTGACTCAGTATAAGAAAGCTTCCTATTGTGACTTTGTTGTTTTATGTTAATTTTTTGTTGTGTGTGTGTTACAAACTTTTGTTAATTGCCCTCAGCTACTGGGCAGTATAGATATAGGTAAATAATTAATGTTGTTGTTAGTCCCATAGTCCTGTCCAACCCATCGCAACCCCATGGACAACATTCCTCCAGGTCTTCCTGTCCTCCACCATCTCCCAGAGTCCACTTAAGCTCACACCAACTGCTTCAGTGACTCCATCAAGCCACCTCATCCTCTGCCATCCACTTTTTCTTTTGCCATCTATTGTTCCCAGCATTAGGCTCTTCTCCAGGGAGTCCTTCCTTCTCATTAGGTGGCCAAAGTATTTGAGTTTCATCTTCAGTATCTGGCCTTCTAAAGAGCAGTCTGGGTTGATCTCCTCTAGCACTGACTGGTTTGATTGCCTTGCAGTCCAAGAGACTCGCAGGAGTCTCCTCCGGCACCACAATTCAAAGGCCTCAATCCTTTGGCGCGTGGCCTTCCTTATGGTCCAGCTTTCACAGCCATACATTGCAACTGGGAAAACCATAGCCTTGACTATACGCACTTTTGTTCGCAGGGTGATGTCTCTGCTTTTTAGTATGTTGGCTAGATTTGCCATAGCTTTCCTCCCCAGGAGCAAGCTTCTTTTAATTTCTTGGCTGCAGTCCCCGTCTGCAGTGATCTTGGAGCCCAGGAAAATAAAATCTGTCGCTACCTCCATTTCTTCCCCATCTATTTGCCAGGAAGTGAGAGGACCAATGTTCTTAAATAATCCAGCTGAGATGGCTTGAGCCTGGTCATGGACCACTTTTTCTCCCTGTCCTTTTATTATATAAATAATTACTTTTATTATATAAATAATTATAAAAAATAATTACTTTTATTTTTGCTGGATGGGCTTTTCAGGTCATCTATCAAGAGTGTTTCAGAATGAGAAGGACATAAGCTGTAACAGTCTCAGGGTAATTTATATCCTGGCTTCTTCTCTCTCCTCTCCCTGCACCCAGAACATGTCTTTTACCCCTCTCCCCAAGGTAGATTTTCTGACCTCAGAGAGGCAGCTGGTGTGGTTCTGTGCAGCTGGAGGAGGATCTCTGACTCCCCTTTCTAAGGTCAGAGTACAGCTTCTGGAACATTCCATGGTCCCTTGGACACTTGTTGAGAGACCATAAAGTTGCTTTGCAAGACATATAGAGTGTCCAGAAAAGCCTGCATAAAGTTTCCATATCTGTGTCATTCATTTAAAACAATGCCATTGACCTTTTTTTCTGTCCAGGGACATCAACTCCCCTTTGCTAAACAACATCAACCAGAGCCACACAATTTTCCGCCCAGTTAATTTTCTCTGTCAGCTCACCCCTCTCCTACATCCAGCCCACCTTTTCCTCTCTTCCTACCACCCATACCTACCTCCCTCTCTCTTCTACCCCTTCTTCTCTTTCCCTCTGGCCAACAGTGTCAGACACCACTGCTGGAAGAAGCTTGGAGCATCTAAATTCAGCAGTGCTCAACCGACTACTCCCTTGCCTCATCACCCTATACGTGCAGACATAGGGTGTAAACTAGGCTGTAAACCATATGAAAGTTAGCTCTGAGTCCGATCCAGCCAGCAGGCCATAGATTCCTTGCTCAGGATTTAAGCCCAATGTTTGCATACAGAATAATGTTAATGCAACTTGCCAGAGCATGCCCCATAGCAGAGAAAAACTCCTGCTTTTTCTGGTACTTGTGAAGCACTGCCATGAGGTCGGTATGTGTCTCATCAGGAGGTAGCAAGGAAGAGGGGGAGAAATATTGGGCAGGGCTACTCCAAGATACTTTCCTACCTGGAGCAACAAGCTAGTGGTCCCACACATGAGAATCCAGGTATTCTACTGTTAATCTTGGCAGCAAATCCCATATTCAGCTCTCACCCTCTGGTAGTAAATATGATGATGTATGATGATTTACTGGTAGTAAATCTGAACATGATGATGTAATAAATAATCTGCTGATTTTTCATGGCAGCCATCATCAACTGCCTCAAGCTGCCATCTCTCTCTTCCTAAGGCCGGGGCTGGGCTTAGCAGAGGCAAGTCAGTAGATTTATGGCAGCGTGTGGGAAGAGTGCTCAGAAGGAGGGAGGGTGCAGGCTTCTGGGGACAGAGAAAATGTCTCTGGGGATGGAGAAGGCAGGGAGGAGTTGGGATTACAAGACTGCAGGAAGGGGAGGGGGAGGGGGAGAGAGAGTAGTGACTAAGAGGAAGAGATGATGCTATTACGCATCAGGAGCGGGGGAAGTATGAGCATTAGCAGTACCTTTATTACAGACTACTTGACTCTGTCAACCTAAGCCATGTAACCATAATACATTATATCTTGAAAGTGCAGCGCAGCAACATCAGATGTTCACCTATTAGAATAAAACACTATGCTCACACCAGGATACAGACAGTCTATTCAGAGAGTGCCTGTAACGCTCTAATGCTTGTTTTCCCGCAGCAACATAATGCATCTCTGATATCACTAGAGTCCTGCGAAGACTTGTCCATTAATAATCAATGAATGAATAAATACGTTTCTGAAAATACCATCATTTCAGGGTTAAGTTGGCTTCATTCACTGTCTTGTCTGGCAAACTGTTGATCATTACACCCATGCCCTGAGTATCAAAAAGATATTGAAGCCACGCAATCACTGCTCTGCTTAATTCTCTGCTGCGATGGCCCGCACGCTCCTCCACTGACCCCTGCTCGTGCTGTGGTGACCCTTCCAGTTTTACAGCTCACGAGCTGCCCCGGCACGTGGTGCTTTTTTAAATTTAGCTGCTTTGTCCACAATGCAGTGTCCCCGGTTAGAAATATGGCAGAATTCTTCATAGTTCAGTAGGTTAGAGGCATTCATTTGTACTGCTGACAAACACACATGTAGGAAAATTCCACTGACCCTTTGCTCACCCTCTTGCTTTAGAGCTCAGGCCTCCTCCAGGAAAATATGTCAGAGCAAACCTCCACATGGGGTGGGCATCTTTACTAAGGAGACTGTTGTAGACCTAATCAGAATGAACACAGCAAAGCCAAGCCTAAACAGAAACAGATTCAAAGGAGCCCCACAAATTAAGTTCCTGGGAATGTACTCCCTTTGTCCAGAAGTGTTACTTACATGTCCATTCATTGCACCAGAGTTCCCAGACAAAATCCTCCAAAAGGGTCTCAGTTTATGCTGAATTGTGGGAGTTTTAGTTCCACACATCTGGAGGGCACCAGGCCGAGGAGCACTATGCTAATCCCGCATAGTTTGGCTGTTTTTACAGCTGCTCTGCATTTCACTTTTACCCAGGTAGCCCAAACTGGCATCTTCACTGTGGCATGTAGGTCCAAGGATTCACCTGCAGCTGTCCCCTCCCATGATAAATATATAGATTTAAAAATGCATCCTTTATTCTTTGTTTTCACTTTAAGAGGTGACAAACAGATTTCCATTTCCTAAGGTGGGTTTTAAGACAGCTGGGATGCTTTATTGCCAAAGACATGCTCTTTTGGAAACATTTTCATCCACAGTGAAGATTCCATTGCCTTCTCTTCTCTTTCTCCCCCCCACCCTTTTTTTTTAAATCCTTTCAACTCAGACAGAGTCCTCATTTGATCTCAGCAGGGGGTCTGCTGTTAACTGCTTTTGAGGAGCAGTTTCAAATCAGCAGGTCAGCCAGATCTTTTGAAGATAGAGCCATTTATTCAGTAACTAGAAGAGCAACCACAAGCAGACAGAAAAGCATAAATTTTATGTCTGGCGTTGGTCATTAAATAGGGGTTTACTGTCTATGGTCTTGAGCTGACTCACTATCACCACAGCTATAGGGAAATGCTAGCTGTACAGTCAGTGCAGCTGCAGCTTCGTTATGAACGAAAGAATATCACGGAGCAGTTTGAGAGTAATCACTTGACCGCAAGACCGTCCTGGCTTTATTTGGAGACAAGGTCTGCAAGCAAAGATAATGCCCTGGCTGTCATTGCAGTTGCCCCATCGGTTGAAACAAGTGAAAAGTTGTTTCAGACAGGGAGAAAACCTGCACACCCATGCATTGGCATGAGTGTACATCAGGGAGGCGTACACAAAAATGTATTTCAAGGGGAAATAGTATTAAAATGCATTATATTATCACTTGCAAAACTTGTTTGCAAAAAGCTTGGAAATATTAAGCAAAATTTGTAGCAAAGTACATCTGTTAAGACACATAATACCTCAATAGGACTCCAGTGACATTATGACTGCTCTACTGTAGTGTATCAGTTAGGCAGAGATGGAAAAAAGACAGAGATGCAATGAATGGAAGAAATTGAAAGCTACATTGCAGTTTTTCTCCTATGGGGAAAACTTGTTCACCTCTATAGTGCACACACGCATACATGCACACAGAGCTCAGCGACTCCCTCACCTAGGCCTTATGGTTTGTCTATGACATTTCTCAATTTGTTTCATAGTAGCTAAAAACTTGAAATATTGTACACATCCTAGTTCCTACAGAATCTGAAAATGAGAAAACCATTACCTTCATATTCATTGTTAGCACTAGAGCAAGTTGGATCATTTACGGCTTGTTGTTGCTGTTGTTAGTTGCGAAGTCATGTCCGACCCATTGCGACCCCATGGGCAACATTTCTCCAGGCCTTCCTGTCCTCCACCATCCCCCGGAGTCCACTCAAGCTCACCCCAACAGCCTCAGTGACTCCATCTAGCCACCTCATTCTCTGCCGTCCCCTTCTTGTTTTGCCGTCTATTGTTCCCAGCATTAGGCTCTTCTCCAGGGAGTCCTTCCTTCTCATTAGGTGACCAAAGTATTTGAGTTTCATCTTCAGTATCTGGCCTTCTAAAGAGCAGTCAGGGTTGATCTCCTCAAGGACTGACTGGTTTGATCGCCTTGTGGTCCAAGGGACTCACAGGAGTCTCCTCCAGCACCACAATTCAAAGGCCTCAATCCTTCGGCTCTCAGCCTTCCTTATGGTCCAACTTTCACTGCCATACATTACAACTGGGAAAATCATAGCCTTGACTATACGCACTTTTATTGGCAGGGTGATGTCTCTGCTTTTTAGTATACTATCTAGATTTGCCATAGTTTTCCTCCCCAGGAGCAAGCTTCTTTTAATTTCTTGGCTGCAGTCCTCGTCTGCAGTGATCTTGGAGCCCAGGAAAATAAAATCTGTCGCTACCTCCATTTCTTCCCCATCTATTTGCCAGGAAGTGAGAGAACCAGATGCCATGATCTTAGTTTTCTTAATGTTGGGTTTGAAGCCAACTTTTGCACTCTCTTCCTTCGCCCGCATCAAGAGGCTCTTTTGTTCCTCTTCACTTTCTGCCATGAGAGTGGAATCAACTGCATATCTGAGGTTGTTGATATTTCTCCCAGCAATCTTAATTCCAACTTTTGATTCATCTAGCCCAGCCTTTCTCATGATGAGCTCTGCATATAAATTAAATAGGCAGGGCGACAGTATATAGCCTTGCCAAACTCCTTTCTCAATTTTGAACCAATCAGTGGTTCCATATCCAGTTCTCACTGTTCCTTCTTGACCTGCATATAGGTTTCTCAAGAGACAAATAAGATGCTCTAGTACTCCCATCTCTTTAAGAACTTGCCACTATTTGTTGCAATCCATTTATGTCTAGGGCAGAACAAATCTGCTGATTTTAGTTTCTCTTCCTTTTAAATTTTTCTAATATGAAGTTCATGAAAATGTCACGAGAACCTTTGAAAAACATAGGAGAAACTGAACTATGGCCCTGTTTCCCAACATCTTCAGCACCACCTTTTTCACCCCAGCCACCACATGCCCAGCTTTACTGGTTTGTGGGGGGAAGTCTATGCACATTCCATCAAATGCAGGGAGAAACTCCCCCCAGTTCTTCTCACACCTCACAGAAGAGGCTGTGGCTCAGTGGTGGAGCACTCGCCGTGCATGCTGGAGGCCCCAGATTCAACTGTCAGCATCTCCAGCCAAACCAGGAAGGAATCCTGCCTCGAAACCCAGAGAACCACTGCCAGTCAGTATCAAATATACTAGGCTGCATGGATCAGTGGTCTGAATCACAGTAACATGGCTTTGGGGGTATTGTGCACAATAGTAATAGCAGAAGGAAGGTACCAATAAACTGAAGGAGCTGGAAGGTGTGGCAAATGGCGTGCAACAAGAAGAATGCAACCATGAGGGATTGTCAGTGCATCTGTCTCACTGTAGGAAAGCCACAAGTGGATTTGGACTGCCACAATGGATTCACAGAGCTGACTTTACCACCAAAGAGCTCTATGTATTAGTCCAGGGTACTTGTCGCTAGCTTCACTGCAGTTGGTTCTTCAAGAATGAAATGCACTTTCCATTCTGGAAGAACAGGCTCAATGAATAAGGGCCAGGGCACAGGGAAAGGATCCCTGGGGCAGCCAACATATCCAATGCATATCATGATATAGCTCAGCAGGATCCATTCAAGGACAATATGAAAGTGCAAAGAGGGGAAATGCCAGCTTGGGACCCTACCAGTTAGTGCAGTGACAAAAACGATGGAGTTAATGCTTGGTGAACTCCTTTTGGCTTGCTTTGAAATCCATTATGGCTGGGGTGGTTTGAACTTCTCCAGGAGATTCCTGGATTAAAAAGTCCATGTGTGAGCTTGTTGTTTTTAGAGAGCTTGCCAAAAATTAATGGATTGAGGTACTAAAAAAATTAATGGATTGAGCCGGGAGGTACTAGCCATTAGATTTTCCTCCAGCTCTCAAATCCTATGGGGAAAACAAGGGATGGGAAGAGCAGGGATACTTGCGGTTGCTGGGTTTTGCCAGTTCACCTGGCTTCCATTTTCATATGTAACCCATTTTCTTCTTTTCATTCAAACAGGAGAATTAGACAAAAGTGGCCTACAACTCTCAACATGATTTAGTGAGTTATGTAGCTTCTTTGGGCTGGTGCATACTGGGAGTAGTCAGCCTTTTTCCTGTCCGTATGTGTATAGAATTG
Organism: Varanus komodoensis; assembly: GCF_004798865.1. Classification (NCBI taxonomy): domain Eukaryota; kingdom Metazoa; phylum Chordata; class Lepidosauria; order Squamata; family Varanidae; genus Varanus; species Varanus komodoensis. The sequence goes on along the minus strand of NW_025336087.1, from coordinate 19,322,723 downwards.
CACTTTTAGTGATTTTATTATATTAAGTGGTATAGAAGTATTAGAAATAAATAAATGTCTTTTGAAAAATACTGTGTGTGTGTGTGTGTGTGTGTGTGTGTGTACGCGCATGTGTGTGCGCGCGCACGTGCTATTTTCAAAGCATTGCTTTAATACTTTACCTGGAGCATTATGGTACCCAAGGACCAAACTGCACTTGACAATACAATAATGTAGTTCTTGTAGCATCATGACAGAGATTAACAAAAATAATAAAAAAATTACTTAGTAGGCATGTGAAAGTCTGTTTTAAATTAAGAAGCAGCACACAGAAAGGGGCTTGGAAGGGTGGCATTGGCAGGTGGTATTGGGCTGGAAATAAGTGGCAACTTTGATTTTGGACATATTGTCATCCAAATGAAGCAATGATGCAGTCGTTAACTTGACAAATGTGGATTAAACCACAACCAAGTTTTATACACACACACATTAAGGAGTGTGAGAATTTTTTTCCAGAACAGATTTATTTCCAGGTGCATTCATGTATGTCTTTGAGAAAGTACTATTTGCTGTAGTTCTTACGTACGGATTACACAAGGGAAAAATACTGGTTCACACATTTTCCAAAGACTTCCTATTACAAATGTCATTGTAACTTAAACTATTACCATTCACTAACTAAAATGACACCAAGGAACAATTCCATTATTAAAAATTTATAAATGGGAGATCAGAAAGTTAGCATTATGGAAAGAGAAGCAAAATAAAAATGGAGGTATCAGTCCCTGGACTCTAGTCTGGGCCGGGGTCCCAGCAGATCCTGACTAGAATTCATGTCACATGAATCATCTGAAATATTAGTGAGGGTTTTAAAAAATAGAGAGTTCAGGGATTCTCATTCTGAATCAGGATGTCCATATGTTAGAAAAGGAAGCTTAACCTTCCCTCCCTGCTATGATCCTTTAAAAATTCTCCTTGTCTATCCTCAGTGACAGAAACAAGCTCCCACTGGGACCAAAGAAAACCCCAATCCAAATGTGAGCCAAACAGTATCCGTGCCCATCCATACCATCGAGAGGGCAAAATGGTGGGGTTGCGAGGAGCATTGACCTAAGATCCTTGGAGACAGGCTGGGACAAAATCTAATGGTCCAGATCCATAATTGGCCTTCTGTGAGGGAACGTGGCTTTCTGTGAGAGGAAAGGATCTGCTTGCGGAAGGTCCTGTCCAACTAATTCTGGGGACCTCCCCCTCTCTCTTACACCACAGCTCAGCTCAGTCCCTTCAGCAGGGTCTCCTGACTCTCTCAGTATTTTCAGGGGGTTGGAGAGGCTGCCATGACAAGCAAAGGGCCAGAAAGTCCACTTCCTCTAGCAGAGTTGATCCAACTTAAATCTGAAGCCAATCAAAAAATAATTGCCATCATCATAATCACTTTGTGGCTGCCTGTGGGTCTTTTGCCCCCTCACACCCATCGATTTACAGCCCTTCACATGGAAGAGGCGATCAAGAATGATTCACCCTCCCAGAAAATGCAGGAAACACAATGCACATACACTCAGGCTTCGAAATGTTTATTTCAGAATTCCACCAGGGGAAAAGAAAACGAGTTGCTATTTCATGGAGAAGGCAAGTCTTCTTCCTGATGTGCTAATTTTCCACCTGCAGAGATTTAAAACATGGGGGAAATGCTGAAACACGAATTCCACAACCTACATTCCAAAGTCTTATAATCCCAGGAGGACTGCACTGCTGTCTCCTTTGAAAGTTTGAATCAGCTTTAAGAGAGGGGATGGCATGTGAGGCAGTCACTTCTCCAGCATGATTGCCAAGAATAGGATCACACATAGCCTGCGACTGCACATGTCACCGCTTGCACTGCTGCAATTTCAGCTATTCTCCAGGATCAAGTTCGTTCATATATATATATATATATATATATATATATATATATATATATATGGAGGGGACAACAATACTACTACAGCATCACATCTCTAATATTGATTGAATATGCATCTTGATAATCCTTAAATATGCAACTTAATGTTAAAGCAATAATTTAAAAAATAGAAGGGAAGGCCATGTATAAGAGTCAGGTTTTTTAGAATTAGCAGAGATTTTTAACATAGTTTTAAATGATAAAGGCAAATATAATACCACTAATACCACCCCCCCAAAAACCCCCAGATGATCACATTTAAGGAAAAGTGTGCTGTTTGCAACCTTTGCCAAAAGCCAAGCTCTATACACTCCATAAGCTGATTACATCCTGATGGAAGATCATTTTGCATGCTAGAACTGGTGTTAATCCATAAAAAGATTATAAAAGCTGATAAGTGGGCAGCAGTGGCCAATTCTGGGATGGGGTCAGGGGAATCCTAATCAGACTGTATGTTTTTACAGCAATCAAGAATACTTTGAAAACAAACATGGGAGGAAACAGGAATTCTCTACATGACTTGCTAATTTTGGATTGTGTTATGCAGCTATATTATCAGAGACCACGTTCACTTTTGCACTCCTTAGCTGCTGTAGCAAAAGTCTCCGTAGAAACGCGAGGAACCTTGCCCATTCACTGCAGAAATCTGCTTCTTCCCCTGTGACAAAGACATCAGGATGTACCCTAAGCTTGCAACACCAATTGCTACTAACAAAAGTGTCCCACCATTTGGTTTTTGAGGAGGTCAGTAAAACTGCCCTGTCCTAATACAGGTTATCTTGATTGCACACAATCAAGATAACCTGCTGCTGTTGCAGTGAGTGCATCAGCCCCTATAAAATCACTGGGAATCTAATCATTCCTGGAAGTGCATTCAGCTATTAAGTCCAGTAACTTGTTGCCCGTGAATTATTTAGCCATATTTTCCTTTCATGCAAACATTATAGAACAAAAGAATTAAGTCCAGATCCCTTTATGTCTCTGCTACTTGATCTTGTTCTTTCAGCAGCAGCTGCTTCTTCCTCTTCCTCCTCTTTCCCTTCTCCTTTTTAAAAGAGAAAATTTGTAAAGGCTTTTAGGTTTTGGTCTTGTGCCTAATGTCTCAAAATTGTGACTTTAAAGAGCTTCTGCAAACAATTGCATTTCTCTTGTTTTGACATTTATGCATGTAACCATGCTTTAACCTATTTAGCAAAATACAAAAAGGAAGACACAAAGGACAAGAGGTGCTGAATGTATAAAAGAAAGGACATATTAAGATGGGATTAATTATTCATTCTCTTGTTCGGTGAATCCGCCCCCCCTCCACTGCATCATCTTTACTTGGATTACTGTCATTATTTTTAGCAAGGATAGAAATAGGACATTAGTTCAGTCCCAGCTATAGTGTGCACCCATCTATGAAATATGCTTACTCTTTATTTCAGGATATATCGGATTAGTGTCACTGGGAAGGGAGAAGACTAAATAACTAGATCTACATTCCCAAACCTGCAGGTATCAAGCAGAGAGAGCAACCAGATTCTTCCACTTTCCAATGGCAAGCTGGCAGCAGATTAAGCCTCCATGAAGCAACATTGCACAAGAATCTTTAGTGCATGGCATCTCCCTATAGAATGATTATCTACCGTTACAGTATGTATATAATGAGAATATTTTGCTCCTTTTGTTCTTGAGCCTTCTCTTTGTGCCTCCTGCTAATTTATTTTGCTCTGTTGTTCAACTTTTCTGAAAAGTTTATTTCCTTACAGTCTGGTTCTGTGAGCTGATCTGTTGAAATTGGCCGGCTAGGATGGGCCATAGGAGTCCTCACATGAAGAGAAAACAAGTACTCTTGTGTCTGGCAGAGATCCAGCCAGGACACTACTGTGCCGGTGTTGCTACTGGTCTTTCATGTAGAATTGTTATGAAAGAAAGCCTTACTGGCAGCACAGCCTAGTCATATGATACTGTTCAATTATGCCAGGAATTAAGATTTTCTGCACCATTTTGTAGTAAGTAAGATGAAGTAAGACTTTTGAAGTAAGACAATTTTTATGGGCAGGTGAGCTGGTGAGTATTGCCCCTGTGTAATTTTTCAGCCTGGTCTGGACCTGATTCAGCTAAGACAAGATAAACTAGGACTGTTGCAAATGTTCCCTAATTCAGTAATCAAAAGTGCTTTCAGGGGACAGAAATTTTACTGAGGTGGGGAAACCCCATATCCTGTTTTCCAAAACACGTTTCCCTGCTATTCAAATCCATCCTTGTCTTCCTGGTTAGGACTTCTTCCTCAAACAAGCCCACTCTATCAGGCATTGCATCATGACCATAATGCCATCAAGAAACTACAAAGCCAGTAAGTTTTATCTCTGGCTGGAGACTCAGAACATTTTCAGCCTGGGGGACAAATGCCACTTTGGGAAAGGTCACTGAGAACTCACTCCAGCAGTGGTGGAGCTGAGGGGACAAGGCAGGGCCAAGTGGGCAGGATGAGATGCAATTCTTACTAGGTGTAAGCAAACCTACTCTATAGGAAATGCCAGTGTAGCAGTTCTCCTGCCTGCAGAATGCACACCTGTGGAAGAGATTTCTGGACTACCAAATCTAACATTGATCCTGCACAAGTTCTTTTAAGGTTAATTGCCTTCATCTGTCCTCTTCTCTATGAACAATAACTGCAGATAATACGAAAAGCAGCTTGCTGGACAGAGAGAGAGCTCATAGACTAGAAGTTCCTCATCCCTGGTCTACATGCTTACATTGGCAAAACCACTCATTGAATGGTTACTTGAACAAGTGAAGCCTAGTCAGAGTGAAAGAAGCACTGCCTGAGTGAATATTTTGTCCTTTTTTGCAGCCATCACCAAAATGCCGTCAACAGGGGGAGATCTTAAATGCTGGCAAAAATGTTTAAAACCCTCCCCACCACACACACTTTGCCTGAGCCATCCTTTTCATAAACTGCTTCTCATTTAATAAAGCCAGATATTAGTCCTAATGCCAGCTCTCTTCTCTCAGTGCCTCACATTAGGTTTATCTTTTTTTCCTAAGTAATGCTAACATTCCTCTCTTCTTAAATTGTCCTGGAATGAGAATATAAAGCATAAATTGGCAACAATGTAAATTCAGTCTCTTTTCCTCGTTCAAGTCTGTATTATTATTTGTGCATATTCCACAAACTATGTACAAAAGACTTCAAGATGCTGCCAGTAACAGCTTTCTCCCCGAGAAAAGTAAAAGAAAAGTGTCTGTGTCTGTTATAGACAAGGGGGACTTCTGAATCAGGGCCATGTTGGGAGCAAAGGGTTAAATCCCCTCTTCCCCTCCCATCCCAGTCCAAAGCAGAGTTCCCCACAGCTGCTGGGTATTAAGAAAAAACAAGCCCAGAGGGGCCCATCGGAGTTTTCAGTCATATTGAGTCTGATCCTAAATTTAAAACATGGCTGACACAGGATATGGAGAAGTCATGTGTGTAAACTTCAGAGCATTGGGTAGGTGTGATCCAGTCCCTCAGTGCAATGCAACACAACAACTGCAGTAATCCCTATATATATGGATTGCTGCACCGAAGTATTTTGTGTTTCTGTGGAAACCATTCCATATAATGAGGCTAATCGCAGCTGGGATTGCTTATCTCGTGTCACCTCTGAGCTGTGACTGTAATTAAACTTCCTATGATAATGGCTCCTGACAATATTAAGCACCAGTTTACTTGTGCTGGCATAATACAATTGTCCAGACATTTTCATCAGCAAATGAGAGTATCTAATAATGCTTATTAGACTGTTACAAGTGGCACCTACAACTAAATATTGCCATTCAGAGTACTCCTGCTCACTATTGCAGTCAGTCAACCTCCTTCAGGATACTCCAGTCCACTTCACCTTCCACCTGGTTTTCCATCCTCCAGTAGCTTAGGAAACATTCAATACTCATTGGGCCATGGGGCAAAGGGGATTGCAAAATACGTTTTGTATTCAGAACTTGGGATGCTAATAGTCCTGTCTTGGGCATGGGGGCTACCATTTAGGATATATAAGTTAAAGCACTTAGGCCTGATGCTAGAAACAGAGAGGATGATGGTGCACTGAACCTTGTTGCCCTGGGTTTCTTTAGTATGCAAAAAGTACTGAATTCCTACTTCCTTCCCATTTATGCTAATCAAGCCCAACTACTTGGTCCTGTCAATTTTACCCATGTTTGGTGGTTTTTAGGCTTCTGCTTTCTTCCCATAACCCTCACAATCTGTGCTATGGATTATTTCTGGTGTTAAACAAAGCTGTTCACTTTATTTGTATTATATCTTTAGAGCATTCTTATCCTAACAATGCTGGCAACAATACAGTTTCTCAGATGCATTTTCTCAGTATGTGTTATCAAGATACCATTGAATTATGCTGTTCAGTTTGCATATTTATGGCCAGCACTAGGTCTCGGGGCCCTTAACAAGACTCACTCTGTTGGGCCCTCTCCCTGAGTGGGGAAGTCACTGCTGTCTTTTGTTTTTATCATCCTCTGCCTCCTCACCCAGTGCACACAATCACCCAGAAGTGTGCACGCAGATAGAGGAGCAGCACCTGGACCTGAAGGGGACCCTAGAGATCAGCAGATGGTCCCCTTTAGGAGTATGAGCATCTGCAAGTGCCCAGCAATTCTGACCCCTCACACTGGCTCAGCTCAGCCTGATGCTTTTCCAGTCTGAAGTATGGTTCATCCCAAGCTTTAAATAATTTTCCTAAAACAAAGTCAAGAGAATTCACAAGTATTTTTCACATGCATTTCTCCTAATGCATGCGCTGTGTGCATATTTTTACCTAATATATCCATTTAAACCTTTTTTTTTTCTAATGTAAAACATTTTAACATTATTTTCACTATTATATGAATATTTATACATGATTTTGGATTGAGAACTCTATTCCAAAATTTGGAGAAGTGTGAATTTCAAAGGATAATGGAGTTTCACCTTGTTTATTGATTCAAAATTAGATCAATTAGGATTAAACTATGATCCCAGTTAATTTCTCCCCCATTCCTAGTCTGAATATCCAATATCTCTTATGCTGTATGGCTGCAGTGCTTACAGTCAGCATCAGACCAGCTTACAGAGCCAGCTCTTACAAATGTTGCAAGTCTTGGTTCCTCCTTGCCATATGTCTGGATGCGGTTTCTTTCACTCTATTCATGCTGTAAAAGATTTGGCTCTGGAGGCTTTCTCTAGACAAAGTGTCTTTCAGAGTGTATAGGAGATGATGCATCCTGAATCAGTGGGGTGTCTGGCTCTGCGTTTCATCACTCCTTAGCTGCTATTCAGTTCCTCATGCTGACAGTTGAATTGGACATTGGCTTTGTTAGACGGGGGAAATTATGAATAATAAATGTATAAGAGCCAAAGGTGATCCAGTCAATATAGGGCTGGATGTGGATTCAGTGGAGTTGGCATTACATTCCTCCTCTGTCACAGACTAGAGATGGATGGATCTGTGCATTTCCAGTCTGTATGACTTTTGCATCGGCTTATGCAAAAGTTCATTCCATCCAGTTTCTGTGCTTTAAAATGCACACACAGATTCATGTTCAAATAACTATGTTTAATAGTTAAGCATGAGCAAGCATAAGTGTCAGACTTACAAATTCCCCCTCCTTCCTAATACTGGTTTGTGACAAACCACAGTTTCCTATTTTATCCTATGCAAATAGCAAATTGTGATTTTTCACAAACCACTTATTAATTGTTTGGTGTTTTACAGCAATATTATGTCACTCTTCAGCTAGAAAAGATCCCAGAGTGGCATACATAAATTAATTATAGGGTACAGTCCCTGCCCTAATGTTTACAATCCAAAAGGTATAGCACAAAAGGAATTGAACAAGGAGGAAAGAAAGAAAGCAAAATTTAGCCACCAGTTCTTCATTTCAAAGTTATTCAAACACTTGCATTTTTATCCTTCATATTCAGAGGGAATGGAAGAAGAGAATGTGCAAACTCAAGATGGCTTGTGCTCATAACTGCAAACCATAGTCGTTTGCTACTTCTGAATGAAGCCATTATACAACCATGGGCATGTTAATATGGCTGCAGCGCTAAAATTAAAGCTTAATTAAGGGTATTGAATGAATTTGCCAAATAAAAATTAAACCTAGAACAGGACAATAATTGGGCAGAAAGCTGAATCCTGGGTTTAGGATCTAGGTTGTTAAATAAAGGCATGTAAGCCAACAACTGAGAACCCTAAGTGTGCCAGATGAAGTAAGGACGAGACCATGTTGCTTAATTGTTATACTGAAAGTTTTCACAATCTATGGCTCCTCATTTATGGACTGAAATTATTCCTCTTAAGTAAACACATTCATGCATCTTTGTAGCAAAAATCTATCGGCCCTTATCTTTGCAGGAGTAGAAGAGTTAGACTTTCAAAATGTGTCCAAGAGAATGATTTGCTTTTCAACTTGATTCCCAAACAAGTAATCTTTGCATGTTGCTTTTGTTGTTGTCACATTGTTGCTGAAGTCCTGGGGTACTTTTGCAGGAAGTTACAGTTAGGCTGATACATCTGTAAAGCTGGTATTCAATTTTCACCCTGTGTTCTGGAAACCAGAGTAGAGGTTTGTCGAGGTTCCTTAGTTAGAACCTGCTTTCCGAATCTAGTCTAACCTTTTAAGAACAGCTTGTCCATCTACTACTTTTTCTTCAGTTTCAGGGGGTGTTTCTGACATATTTGGGACATAGTATTACTTTACAATGGGCAAAGGTATGGACCACCAGAGCTGGTCAGGGTATGGGTGATCTGAATATGTTATCCCTTAAAATTCAGATGATATGCTAAACTGCAGGCAGTTTGAATGTGGAGGATTCCCATGTCACTGCTATTTTGGAAGGGAAGAGAAGAGAGGTAGGAAAGAACATGAGCCTTAGACTTGCTGTGGTGTATTCCCATAATGCTAAATAACTGTTTAGAGCAGGGCTGGGCAACTTCTGTAGGAACAGGGCAATTTTCGGTCCCCAGACCCTGACCTCAGGCTACAATGTGTGGGACATCATGCAGTTCACAAGACCTCTCTCCAAAAGTGCTGCTTAGTCACCTAAATTTCAGCAGCAAACAGTTAAATAGTGCTACAAAACAGTGCAGTTTTGTTTGCTTCCAAGTTAAATTAGCAGCCTTTTTTGGACTGTGGCAGCTATGCACAAATGTTTCCCCTATTTTTGCAAGGGGGATATTTTAAAATTAAGGGACAGAGGAGTCATATCTGGAGCAGCAGTGGCCAAGATGTTGCCTACTCTAGATTCAGCAATATATCCAACCTGACTCAGAAAGGAAAGAGTTCTCTGAAGCTACAATACTTAAAAATTACTGCTATAGAGCGCATACTTCAAGATTGCAGGTTCTACCTCTTTTTTACTAGAAACATCTGGAGCTTACCACAAAAGACATGAACTTAGAATTAAAGGATTCTGAGCCAAGGAATGTATTTTGAATACTGGAACTGCATGGAGTTCACACTCATTCCACAAAAGAATCCACTTCTGGATTACCCTCGAGCTTTCTTCATTTCACAGTTTGGGAAGGGTCATTGTATGGATACTGCAAAACTGTTGAGTGTCAGAAATCCTTGCTGTACATCAGTCAGAGATGTACCAGTTGTTCCAGAGTTAGCTTCTGCCCATCCTTGTTATGGAGTATTATATTGTCCTTAGTGATGGTCTTGGGTCCAGAAAGGTACAAAGAAAGTAGATATTGAAACCTCAGCTGAAGGATCTCTCAGATGAGCAAGGTGGAGCTTAAAAAGTTGCATTCACATCACAGGTTAGCATACTTCACATTAAAACAGCATGAGTCACTACTAATTCAAAATATAGTATAGAAAAAAAAGTGTGGATTCGTGTTGACCACCTGCCCCTGTAGAAGGTCAGCCTGTTTATTGATGGCTTATGGCAGCTGCTATTTTGCTTTTGGTACCATAGAATATCTCCATATCTAGTATCTGCTCATTACAGAAATCTGCTTTTTATATTATTCTCCATTTCCATAAAGCTTTCCTTTGACATTACAGTCAGAAGAATCATAGTCCTGATGAGGCCTGAACAAGGCTAAAAGACACGTGAGATTTTCATTAAGGAAAATTTAAGATAGATAATGGAAAGCAATTGACCAAATTATTTATTTACATTTATATGCTACCACACCAACATTCAGGGCAGCCCACTTAGTGTTCCTAGCAGATCTCCCATCCAGACCTGCTTAGCTTCAATAAATCTGCTGCAGCATGTGCCATTAGATGATGTTAGGACTTGCAATCTAGCAATCTCTTGTAGCTGTAGAAATCACACACCTGCAAGAACTTCTTGTTCATTCCAACAGAGCTCTCTGAAAAAAGAGATTTGTTCCTGGCATTGGAATGAATTAAGGGTGCACACATGAGGAACAATGCTTCTATCTGATGTATGTTAGATCACTACAGAAGAGCCTGCTTTCCCACATAATGGCCACGTTTGCATGAATGCTAGGGGAAAGAAGCCACGCCAGCTTCCTTTTCCCACCCTCAGTTGCATGCTACATGACTTCCTAAATGCCCTCTCAGTGTGTGGCTTCTTGTGTTGTCTGAAACCAACAAGCTGTGCAGCAGGGTGTAGCTGAAAAACCACCCCTGAACCCTTGAACTCACCCTCAAGAGTTTCTGGGGATGCTCTTGAAACTACCCCACAGTACAGCTCATCAGGCTCTGTGACATGGAAACCCTTTGTGCAGCAAGGGTACCCAAGGAAATTGCACAACATGCAGGCTGGGGTAAAGGTACCACCGTGAAAACCCAGTCAATATTTTCTTTCCTATACTGCAAGTGAAAGAAACATATCGTAGTTGAGTTCCTGTTGATGTAGAGATACTTTTAAAACATTTATTGGTTAGGAAATCAGGAAAATTCATACTATGGAGTCTATGAATACTGAGCAATTGTAAAGGCATCCACACAACTGCAGCATTTCTGAAAAGGCAGATGAAGACTAAACTGTGCGCTAGATCACTAAACTGTGTGTAAGAATCTGCTTGTGTAGGAATCTAACATGGACGCAGCTTACAGTCTGTGGTGTCTCCAAAGTACACACAAAACTCTGTATGAACAAAGGCTGCCCTATCCTCTTCAGTGTTAAGGAATGCTCCATTTATAGCCCAGTATTTCTGCAAGCTCATCAGCATCACTGGACCAAGGTGTCTATGGGTTGCATTACTAATTCCTAGAAAAGGAGGTCTTTGAATTCCATCCAAAGCACTTGTCTGAAAGAAGAATTAGTCCACCAGGCAGGTTTGTAAATAGATTTCTTCTGCGGAGCAAATAAATAAATGTAGCAAGAGCCCTCAAAAACGACACAGTCAGGGCGGGTTAACAGAATGGCAGGAGAGTTCTCAGTAGGGCAAGTTCCCCGATCCCTTGCCCATTTATGCAAGCACAGCAGCTGCCTTCACAGGGGTGGGGCCTGTGGCTGCAGTCATGCTCCCCCCTTGCTCTAAGTTCAGTCACCTTTGATTTATTGTCTGAAAAGGGCTATAATCGTCAGCTGCAGTTCTAATTAGTGTCTTAATTCTCCATCTGCTCTCAACTAATGTGTTATAAGAGCAGCATATGCACCCCAAAGAACAAACCATTTGCCCTTTTCAGGCATCCAGCCACATTACTGAAAAATCTGTGGAGATAAAGAGTGGGGCTGAACCCATTGTCACAATCCACACTAGCCTCCATCTGCACAACTGGGGGAACATTTATAAAGGCAAACCTGCTGCATGAATATATGTGTTGAGGCTGTCTTCACCACTGGGAACCATACTATTTTTCTCCACATGATTGATATCTGTTTGGATGAACCCCTAAAAGCCTCTACTGCAATTATTAACCATTTAAAGAAATAGCTACTCTGATAAAAGGTTTCATTGAATCTATTTCCCATCATCCAGAAATATCTATCTTTTTATAAGATAGACACCATGTCCATGACAGATTAGAGTGGAAGACATGAGAGAGATGTCTAAAAGGATACATTTCTTTCTTAAATTCATAACTCTTATCATTTTATTTTATTTTATTTTATCTTATTTTTACAGCTAATTCTAAGAGGAGCACTTCTAATATTTTTCCATGATCCTGCTCACTAAACATTTGAAGGCTATCACTAATTAGGTCCCAGAAAATAGAGCACAAATATGGGAAAAAATTAGATTTTTTTTTTATTAGAATGACATTTTTTTTCTGTCTCAGAAAGCCCGAGATTTTGATAACTATTTGATAAGCCATTTAGGTAATCCTGCCACTTTGATGGAGGATTACAATGATAAAGAACTATAGTAGAGCATTATAATGATAAGCATTTTAATGTTTTATACAGACTTGGACAAATCTCCTGGATGAAGCAGAACTAAGGCAAGGGCTTAGATATTGCACTATGGGAATTCAGCCTCAGAAATATGAAAAATCTATGATCCAAACCATATCATATTATACATGTCTGCACACAAATAGGTCCTACTGAGTTTAATGAGGCTAGGTACATGCATATACACAAAGCTCATGGTGTACAATTTGAACAGTGGTGTAGTAGGACCAAGGCTCACAGTGAGGAAACACTGGCACAACTTTATTGCCAGCAATGATGGGCTCATGTACCACCCCACTCAGTCTTCCTATTCACTTTGAGCTTAGCTGCAATTTTCACAGAAGCTAGAGAGAAATAGATTTTCCCAGCGACAATATAATGTTTCCTGCTGTAATGCAGAGTATTATGGGGCAGCGTACTCTTGTATGGGCATTTAAGACCTTGTAACTTTCAAATATGGTAAATGGTTTCTGGATCTCTTACTTTGAAACCTTATGATGAAAGCAAGAGAAGGCAAAAGTCCCTGGAGAAGACAATCATGTGGGTCAAAGCTGAAGGCAGAAGAAGACAAGGAAGACCAAATCTGAGATAGATTGGTTCCATAAAGAAGCCACAGCTTTGAATTTGCAAGAGCTGAGCAGGGCTATCATAGACAGGACATTAGGAAGGGCTTTCATTCACAGGGTTGTCATAAGTCAAAGACAGTTTGACAGAACAGCTCAACAAGCTTTTCAAATGACTTGTTCCTTGTGGAGATGAACATTGCTGGACTTAGCTTGTCAGTATGAATCAGCACATCTGCCTGAATGTCTGAACTCTTTGGGGCATGGCTATTGAGACTTTCATGATGAAGAGCTGCACATCAAAATTTACCATTACACCACTGAACAGGAAAAGTATTGGATTCAGGCTTGGCACTGCTGGTAGATTGGGATTAGGAATGCCAAAGCTCACATTAAATACAGTATGCTCATCCATCAAACACCTGCATTGATCAGAGAATCAGAAATTAGAGAGCAGATTATTGCTCTAATGCCCACATTCAGATTAAGAATATTGTTGTCATTCAGTCGCAAAGTCATGCCCGACTCTTTGCAACCCCATGGACAACATTCTTCCAGGTTCTCCTGTCCTGCACCATCCCCCGGAGCCCACCCAACCCCACACCCACCTCTCCAGTGACCCCATCAGCCACCTCAACCTCTGCTGTCCCCTTCTCCTTTTGCCTTCAATCGTTCCCAGCATCAGGGTCTTCTCCAGTGAGTCCTTCCTTCTCATTATGTGGCCAAAGTATTTGAGCTTCAGCCATCATCTATTTCATTCATGATGCTCCTGAGAGGATTTTTATACTTTGTGAATTATCTTTAGAAGTGAGTATCGCCATTTGGAAAAACAATGGGGGAAGAAGAACAAACTATACAGGCAAGGATGGTCAACAATCTGCAAGTATTAATGTCCAACATGTTATTATTTATGTCATCATCATCATCATCATCATTTGCATTTATATACTACCCTAATAGCCCAGAGGGCTCTCTGGGTGGTTTACAAACATTAAAACCCACCAATCCTAAACAAATAAATAAATTGGCTATACCATGACAGTATAAAATAACATAGTTAAAATGAATTAAATAAATAAATATATCATTACAATTAATTAACTTTAAAATATTGGTTAAAGAAAAAGGTGTGCATGATGTTTCTGAGCAATAGAAGGATTAAAAGGCACCTGTCCAAATTTCTTACAATCTCATTAAAAGAGATACTCCCATCAAAATGGAGGAAAAGCAAATAGATAACACCCTTCATTTTGGGTTGACACCTTTTTTCTGATGAAAGTTCCTTTGCCTTTAGTTTCTGCTTAATAAGCAAAAATTCAGTAGGTATAGTTTTTAATGGCATAGATAAACAATGATGGGCAAAACTTCATCTGCTGAATTTCTGCCACACATTCAATTATTAGAAGGGCACAAGATGGAGAAGGAAAAGTGTCAGTCTTCTTTGTCCTTTAGTGGTTTCTGTTCTGGAAATATACCTGGTGGATTCTAGAGTTGGTTTCTGAGTGCATTTCTGGGTTTTCACTTGAGTGGTTTAAATATACTTTGATGACACATGAAAACAATACAACTAATTAGCTATCATCACAGTATATGTCTGGTTTATATCTTGCACAATGAGGATATTCAGGGAGGTTCATTTGGTAAAACTAACCAACATAATGCATTATGTTTCATTTTCTGTGCTGCTACCAACATTATGTTTTATATTTCTAGGATTTAGAGGTACTTGTTTTCCTTCTGTTGGATTATATCCTGATTCTTGTTACAAACTCTTCAGAACTATTACATTGAAGGGTGGGGTAGGGGGCAACCTACAGAGTCAACAGTGAAATAAATGGGGAGGATTAAGGATTGCAAACATACTTAGAGGTGCTCCTCATCAAGGCATTTTCATTCATTTTTCTAAAGATTAGTGGAAATACTCTGAAGCCTATATGGGACCTTTTCACTCTTTCAAGGGACATTTGGTTAATCAGAATGATAATACTTCTTCTGTCCTTCACATTTTTAGTTTCTTTGATAAAAAGGGTAAAGATAAAGGTTTCCCCAGACATTAAAGTCCATTCATGCCTGACTCTAGGGGGTGCTGCTCATCTTCGTTTCCTAGCCGAGGGAGCCAGCGTTTGTCCATAGACAGTCTCTGTGGTCATGTGGCCGGCATGACTAAACACTGAAGTGCACAGAACACTGTTACCTTACCACCAAAGAGGTACCATTTTATCTACTTGCATTTGCATGCTTTCGAACTGCAAGGTTGGTAGGAGATGGGATGGAGCAATGGGAACTCACCCCGTTGTGCAGATTCAAACCGGTGACCTTTTGATCAACCAGCCCAGCAGCACAGTGGATTAAACCACTGCGCCACCTGCATTCCTGTTTCTTTGGTATTGAAATATACATTATAGTTCATTGGGGGTGGGTGCGTTGGGTAACTGTTTTTGGCTTCTTTCAGTATTTAAACTTTGCAAAATGCATTGGGTGGCTTAGAAGAAAGGAGATAAGAATAAGCAGTTCCACTCTCCCCACAATTAGATCAATTTAACCTCATTGGCAACCTGCAATGGGCTCCTATTGCACAGATAGGAAGTCCTCCTGTGTTCCATTTGCTCTTTGGATAGTTTTGCTTTGTACCTTTGCTTTTGAATAAAATGGCTTGGCTTGGGTTGGGTTTTTGTTCAAATTGGTCCTCTTTTTGTGATGCATCTCCACTGGGGAGAAGGGGTCAGTTCACATGTGAGACAGATACAATACTTAGAATCTGAGTCACCCAAAAATGTACCTTTCCATGTGATAAGCTCTTGCAGAAGCATCCTGTTTTTATTTATTTATTTCGCACAGCTCAGAAGAATACAGCATCATTGCATTAGTTCCAGTTGGCATTTCTGAGTGCATGTTATTTGGTTTTTACTTTTATTTTGTATTGCAAGTTTTCAACTTTTTATACTGTACCATGTTGTATTTTCTGGATTCATTTGTGAGTTACCCAAAGAGCTTCAGCTCTTGGGTGGAATAGAAATGCAATGAATGAATGAACAGACAGATAAGGAAGAACAGCTGATAGGGCCTGGAAGGCGATCAGTAGCAGAGGAAAGAGTCCATGTTTCAGGTTTGTAATGGAGCCAAGATAAATGATGCTAGTAAGTACAAGAGAAGCCAGGGGGATACCTGTGGTGAAGGATGTACTATAGGAACTGAATTTGTTATATAGATTTGAACCGAGCTGAATCTTAGACCAGCATGCCCTTCTGTTTTCACATTTAACTCAGTTTCTGTGCTACTATTGAACTCTGTCTTTTGGCTGGCTGGAAGTGAGGGCTGAGCTGAAATGACACAGGGGAAGATTTTTCACAAAACATGTTTCCTGCACCTAAAAAAGAATGTGTGATTTGTAGGAAGAGCCCAAATTGGAGAATAAACATTCATCTCCTTTAAAGTGGTAAGATGTGTGTGGCATGGTCCTACCCTTCCCTTGGCAAATGTCTTCTCTATTTGCCATCAATTGCCTCTTTTCAAATAGCTGCTTCCTAAAGGGTCAATACACAGTACTATGTACAGCACAGTCTTCTAAATCTTGTGCTAAGCCTTCATCCAGATGTTATGTCTGTGCATTTGGTTTATGGATGGAAGATGGAGCAGGACCAAACCTGAAAGCCCCATCCTTCCATGTTTGCAGCAATGTCTGCAAAAGGGACTCCTGAAGGCAAGAATCATCTATAACCAGGACTCCTTTATGTATAGAACAAAGGCATTGAAAGCTGTGCATGTGCAGGACAGACCTTGCAGTTGTCACCCAGATGGTTCTCATGTCAAAAGGCAGGGACAAATACATGATCTTGGCTCCTTTCCATGCAAAGTCCAAATATGAGGGGTCTTCAAAAATTTTCACACTTTTATGTTTTCGTTGGAAATGGTGAGGGTGGAAGGAGTAGTAATTGGTTGTGTCTGAAAGTGTCCTGTGACTAGTCTGTCTGGCAATCCAGCTGCCCTTGCAGTTTAGTATAAAAGTCGTCACGCTGTGGTGAGGATGGCTGCAAAACTTATACATTGCACCAAAGATGAACAGCGTTCTGCCTTACACTGTTTGTGGGTAGAAGGTGTGCCAGGAGCACAAATTCATCTGCGCATGTGTGCTCAGTATGGGGATAAAGTTCTTTCTTGTAGAGTTGTCTATGAGTGGATTGAAATGCTTGAAAATGGCTGTACTAGTGTGACAGGTGCAGAGCTTTAAGGAGAAGATTTTCATGTGATGATGATTTGAAAGCAATGGTGCATCAGTGGCTACACGCTCAACCAAAAACATTTTTTGCTGATGGCATTAAAAAGTTGGTATGATGCCAGGGAACATGCATCGCAAAGGAGGGTGGCTATGTAGAAAAGTGATGTAATTTGTTTTTGAAATTCTTTATAAATAGAGTTTAAAAAGTGTGGAAACCTTTTGAAGAACCCTTGTATATGGAGAGAATATCCACCTTGCATTCAAGGAAGAGGGCATTCACATGATGCTGTGGATTTTTTTTTTCCTGATTTATACCCTGCCTTTTTCCTAAGGGCTCAAGGCAGCATACATCTCCTCCCCCATCTTATCCCCACAACAACAACCCTGTGAGGTAGGTTGGGCTGAGAGTCTGTGACTGGCCCAAAATCACCCAGTTGGCTCCATGGCTGAGCGGGGAATAGAACTCAGATTGTCTGAGTCCCAGTCCCATGCTCTTAACCACTACACCACACTGGCTCTCAATTTCCCTCCTTCATTTGGAAGCACTCTGCAGTACTGTGTGTGTGATCCTGCCTGACGCTGGGCATTTTCCAAGAGAGTGGATGGGATGGAATGATGCACATCATGCTGCAGATTGCTTCCTTTAAGGTGGAAATCCACTAAGATCACATACAAAGATGCCTTCTGCAACAGGAAGTAGAGCACAGTTTCGTCCCACCTCTTGGCAAATGCAAATGAGGAGGGAGCAGATCACAATAGCACAGATTATTATTTTCCCTATGAAAAATGAACCCCACGAAAATTTGGCATGGCCTTGCTGGAGGGTTAGCAAAATTGCTTAACACTGACTGCATCTCAATGTATTCTTTGTATTTCTCTTCAATTGTGAGGTAATGAAATCAACAAATATTGTTGTTTAAAATTGTTTGTAGATGTTTTTGTGTTAGTGTTTTCATAATACATTATTATACTGTATTTTTAGAGTTTTAGGCTTTTGTAAACTGCCCAGAAAACTTTGACTATTAGGTAGAATAAAGATACAATCATTAAATGGAAAGCAATACATGAAACTGTCTTGAACTTTTGACCAATACAATTGAAAGGTATCTACAACAATGCTCTATTAGAATAATGGTTGTATCAAGAGAAAAGCAAATGACAAAATCCGACACATTCTGTTGCAAAAATGAAATTGGAGTTTTAGTAAGCATTTCGCCTTGCACAAGTACTGGCCCCCAATTTGAGACAAGCAGCAGCATGAAAGCAGAAACTAGTGAGTCAGGGGCACAACCCATGTGGAACTGAATGGGTCAGGAATGGTACCTGTGGAACCTGGAGCACAGCTTCCAATACAGCTGTAGCTGACAGCACAATGTTACTTGGACTGGCTAGTATGCAAAGCACTTACAGCAGGGCAGCCCTGCATTTCCTTTGCATGTATTTATCTAGAAGAGAACATCTTTGTCTCATGTTGGTGCTGGTTTTTCCTTAACTTAAGAAAACCTGTGGAGGAAAGATAAGAAAATAGGCTGCATCTTCCCATGGAATAATCTGTTTCTGATATTACCCATAGATGTGTGGTATTGTCTGCAAACTAAAGGTCTCTTCCCTCCTTCCAGGCTCTGGTAACCTATCCAGAAGACAGGAGCTGGGATGGGATTTGCCTTCTCTTCCCTTCTGTGCATCCAAAGGGAAAGAAGAGGTAAGTTGTTCCTGTTGCTATTTCCTTGCCAAACCACTGGGAAATGAGAAGTAAGGCCTGGGATTCATTCCAGGAAAAAAATCTCTTTAGCAACTGAAGAACCATGAAGTGAAATTTACTTAAGACCAGTCTATTTATGCATCCTAAAGCAAATTCTGTGAGACAGAAGACTTATTCCTGAAGCTCAGACCTTGGAAGTATGTTTGTCCTGCATTATCACTAACTATCTGGATCTTGTTAGGTTTTGCTGCCATGATGAATAAGAATTGACAATATTTATTGAGTTTTTATTTTTATTTTTGTAGCAATATATTCACTTACCAAAATAATATATTTACTTAAATATGTATTTTTAAAATGTCTAAAATTATTTTCCCTCAAAAATACCTATTTTCCAATGTATTGTTGAAATATTTTTTCAGCTAAGAACTGCATCAGAACATTCAAGAAGTGCAAAAGTATGAGAAAGGTAGATTAGATCAGTCTATACCAAGCTGGAATTCCTCAAGTATCCATACGCTAGGCTGAAAATGGACCAAGATCACCCAGCATGCTTCATGGCTGAGTAAGGTTTTGAGCAGAGACCCTTGCCCAATAACACTATGCCATGCTGTCTTATACAAATTCTATCCAAGGTATCCCAAGGTATCCTAAATGCAATGAATGAGCCTAAGTTATCACTATTTGACAACAAGTCAATTACAATTAATTTCTAATTCTAAATTTCAGAAAAGCAAACCATAAAAGATAACATGAAAACAAAATCCTGAAACAAAAATAACTGCATAAATTTGGAAATATTAATTTCAATACAGGTGAAATGCACACAGATACATATATGCAAAAATACAACTTTCTACAAAAATTATACATAAACTTCACCAAAGGCAGGCCAACTATTCATAAATATATCCATACATGAATAGCATCTATATAACTGGCATTATATGCAAATGTTGGAAGTGACATAAAGTCATTGCATTATAGGGGATGAACATTTGTCTAAATTGGGAAATCTAATCTAAGGACAACAGACAAAATATGGTGCAGGTCAACAAATAGGTCCAATGATATGAAGCAAGATCTGAAAAGCCAAAGCCCCCTTTCTTTCATTGAAAGCTGCATGGAATCTTTTGCCAGCCAAAACAAAACAAAAACATAGCATTAAGTTTGGAAAGCATCTGAAAGACAAAGATAAAGGACACCCATGTATACCATAAGCAATCCAATTTATAATATTATATGTATTAGCATCACCTTACAAACACAGCTTTAAAGAAGTCCATCCATCTATATCCCATGCAATCTTATTCATCATCTTATTCAAGTTTAACATGATCAACTGGGCTATGTCTCTGGAGTAAATATCCCCAAATAAATAATGAAATCTAGGCACTATTGAAATTGCCAATTAGCTAATACACTAAGATATAATATCTCCAGCTGGCATCATTTCAGACTTTGACCAGTTAATTGAACAGCCAGACAAATGTCCTAAAGTTTTAATCAGCTGTACCAAAGCTACAACAGATGACTGGAATTTTGAGATAATCTATAAGAGATCATTCACATAAAGAGTAATTTTCAATTCTAAACCATCAGGCACTAAACCATAAATATTGCTACTGCATCTATTAGCACTTGTCAGGAGTTCTAGACATAAATTCCGTATCAGAAGAGAAATGGACATCCCTCTCTGGTACCTCTCCCAAGTAAAAACAAATGTAAGAGAAGACCATTTGTCATAACTCTAGCTCTTGGGGTTGAATATAACACTTTAACCCCACCCCCACCCCAAATTGTACAGCAAAACCAAAATTACACAACATGATGAAAATAATTTTTCGATGAATTTTGTCATTGCTTCTTCCTTATCCAAACAAAGTGGCAGCCCATCTCTTCTATCTGCATTGAAAGCTGTCAACCCAACAATTAATCTAAAGGTGAAATTCTATGACCACTAGATGCTGTTTGGGTGGCTATGGGAGAAGTTGCCATCTAAGATCTCTGAAATGCCCTTAAAAGTCAGAGCTGGATCTCCAACATGGAGCACCACTCTCTACCTTTTCCATGCTGTGGCTCAGAGCCATCATTAGAGGGGAGGTCTTTGATAGGGTGCCCACAATCCTCTTTGTTAGAAAGATGGGCTGCCATACTGAATCACACTACCCATACATCAGCTCACTATTTGTATTTAATGAATTCCACCTGATCTGCTTGAACTAGTCTTGTAATAACTTGTTGCACTACATAAGTAGAATTGTAGTTAATATTTTAATATCTGCATTAATTAATTAAATTAGTGAATAATTTGCACAATAAGTGTGTATTTTGTTGGGCATAGGAATCACAATAACACAAGAGTCATTTAAAAATAAAGAAAGGAAATGCAGTTCAAAGCTATTATTATACAGTTGAGAAAGCTTTGAACAAAGATGCTGGAAAATGTTTTATACCACTGCTTTGGAAAATTGTCCAGCCCAGGTTGATTTCCTAGTATTCGTATTCATAATAGCTTTCATAATTGTCTCCATATGCAGAGGATCTAAGAGAAACTGCCATTGTAAAGAATCCAAACATGGAAGAGTAACATAAGGAAAAGTGTCCAGATAATTTTCTGATGTTGCACTACCTGTTCTGTATAAATCAGAATAAAACTTTAAATCTTGTGAGTTTATATCTATGGGAAATGTGTATACTGTATCATTCTCATCTTTAATATCTGAAATAACATTACAATCTAAATTAAAGCATTTATGATGGACAGGTGAAATAAAAGTATTATCTCTGTTACCAAGGTGCTAAATTCTCCACACATCAGTCAAACTGAGTTTGCCACATAAGGCAGAAAATCTCACCACTGTTAGCCTCTCAAGAACAGGCATACTCCTATCCAGCAAATGGTATAAAATCTCATTAAATTCCCACACACAATCAAATACTTATGCCATAGCACCCAATTTGCTAAAACATTCATGAAACATAATTACAGAACCATTATTAGACCCATGTGCATTAATCATAACAATGACCTTATCAATATATTTCCCAACCAGAATCAAAAAGTGACCATCAGGATCAATAATCATCCGTTGAATTGTGAAGGAGAGGGAATGGTGAATTCAAATTGCACCCATTTTAAATCATGTTGAAGTGTCTGTTATATAGACTTCACAACCCCAATCACTTCTCAGCAAATGTTCATCTACAGCCATCAAATTAGTTTCCTGTGGGGGGGGGGGGGAATCACTTCAGTGTTAAGTTTTTTTTACTCAGAATGCCCTTCTTCTGCTTATTTAAATCCTGAACCACCTTGACATTCTGGGAAATCATATGAAATATAAAGAAAAGAAATATTATTTTCCCCTCTGTACAGATATTGTCGTAATGGGCCATCAAGTCATCTCTGACTTAAGGCAACTCTATGAATGAACCCTTCTGAAGTGTCCTGTCTTTGACAGCCCTGCCCAACTCTTGTAAACTCAAGGCTTGGCTTCCATTGTGGAACTGATCCATCTCATATTTGCTCTTCCCCTTCTTCCTCTGCATTCAACTTTCCCTAGCATGATTATCATCTCCAGTAAGTCTTGCCTCCTCATGACATTCCCAAAGCACAGCATCTTCAGTTCCATCATTTTTGCTTCCAAGGACCATTCTGATTTGATTTGCTGTATGACCCACTGGTACATCTTTTTGTCAGTCCAAAGTATTTGCAAAACTCTCCTCCAGCACAATATTTCAAATGCATCAAATTTCTTCCTTTAGCTTTATTTGCTGTCCAGCTTTCACACACATACATAGTGAAGAGCTCTTACCAATTTTACAACCCTCCCACTTTTACATGATACAATTGCATTTTTAGCTTTAAAAACTCCTTATGTTGTGTCCTAACCTATCCCATAGCTAGTTCTAATACACATTATCTCTAAAAAAAATCAAGGCAGGGGGCAAATAAAAGAACTGACATGTACCATGAAAATTTTGACTATGACTGTCAAGTAAACATGGACTAGTGATAGGTGTCCAATATTTATGGAAAAGTTGTGGTGATGGTGCAGTTCTTTGAAATAGGAGCTAGACCTGGGAGGATCATGGGAATGGGATCCTGTGAAGTCTTTCTAACATTCCAAGCAAGTTATTGACACTGCTGGAACAGTCTGAAAAACTGATGGTGATCTGTTAGAGAACCAAACTACATGCTACACTAATCATGTAACATATAAGTGAGGGTTAGATTAGGTGAGGAACTATTCATGGCCTCAATCTGGATTGAGGCAAAATTCAAAGAGGTGGAGTTGCAAACTCCCTGCCCATTTCTCCTGAAATTCCACCACCTTGGACACACAGCATGGGGATAAAAACGAGAAAAGTTAGTCATTGAAGGTTAATCCTTCCTGCTATGTGATTCGTGTTTCATGTCCAAGAATCTTATACTACCTGTGGGTTGTTTTAACTCCTAATTTTGCATACCTCTCCAAGTGAATTTACCTGTCTGGATTGAGGTAACTATAAGTATTTCCTAAAGCTTAGCTAAATCCATATACAGCTACTTTTTGTAAAACTTAAAGCTTTTCACTATTATAAATCTATGAATAAAACCATTTTCTGAAAGTTGAGGAAAACTTCGAAAGTTTTGTTCGTGTATGTGTGTGACAAACTAAAATAGACTCCATTTGATAAAAGTGGAAAGCCAGGGAAAATGTGTAACATATTTTCCCTTGATAAAAAATGCAAAAAGCTCAAAGTACTCTTGAGGCATATGTAGATCCTTCTGGTGACTGACAGCTGTAAGGGCAATACATCTGAGAGAGAACCTCATGAGGTAAAAATATTTTTTATTCTTCCTAAGGAATGGAAAAATGAGGGACATGCAAAGAACATGCAAACTGCATACAGTTGAGCCTCTCTCTCTCTCCCTCTCTGCCTCTACCTCTACAATCTCTCTATCCCCTTCATTCCCATGAACGAATGCTTGCTTAGTAGTTAATCACCTCAATTCTGGGTTCTGCTGCTATCAGAAGGGCAGGGCTCGCATTTTGTAATGTATTAACATAGAAAGTCTTAGAGAGAGTGTGGAAAAACAAGAACATCAGCTTGGCAACCAAGTACAGATTGGTCTGAGTGATGATTTTTCTTATCGCAACCTATTGTTGTGAAAGTTGGAGAATGAAAAAGCTGGACAAGAAGAAAATCGACTCATTTGAACTGTGGTGTTGGCGTAGGCTCCTGCGCATTCCATGGACAGCAGGAGTCACGAACAAACAGGTGCTGGAGCATATGAAACCAGATGAGTCCCTGGTCAGCAAGATAACAAAGCTGAGACTCGCGTATTTTGGCCACATTATGTGATCAAGTTCATTCGAAAAAGATGTAATGCTTAGAATGCTCAGCAGCAAGAGAAAACCAGGTCACCAAAGAGCAAGGTGGTAAGACTCCACCAAAGAGGATGTGGGCCAGAGCACAGTTCAGCTGGAATTGGTGGCACAGGATTGGAAAGTGTGGTGAGAGTTGGCTCATAGGATCGCTTACAGTCTGACATGGCTGAACTGCTGAACAACAATTAGAGAGAATGTATTATCTTCTAAGTCTACCATGAGAAGGTGAGCACAAGAATGAGGTAGAGATGACATTTAGTCAAACAAGTGTGTTTGAGTCCTTGAAGAAGCCACTTGAATGGAGAGAAAATGAACTTGAAAGAACTTGAGTGGATACTATATATTAAGACCTGTAATTCAAGAATGTTGAAAGGAAAAATACAATCAGAGTCTGAGGCCCAGAAGCTTATGTGGGGTGTCAAGGTTTGGAGTGACTTAGTATGAAACTGCAGGAATAAAATAAGAAGCATTGAAAAACACTGATGTGTAAACATGAAATAAATTGAACCCTAGCTGCTGGGACAAGTGAGATCAAAAACAGACAACAGGGCTTTTGCTTAAGAAAGGAAGCAAATAATATTAGCAACTAAGTTAATACTGTGTGGGGAAGGTTTTCTGGAACACATCCAGAATTCATGAATGACAATGAAGGGTGAGGGTTTACGTCAGCCTTTCAGGGTGTCGGACTGGAGCTCCCACTCAGAACAGCTAGTGGGGTGATGGGCACTACAGTCCAACACATCTGGGGGGTTTTTGGTTAGGAAACATGGGCTTATGTTCATCTTAGGCTCAATTTTAGAGGCTGCTCCTCCTCTGGGGAGGACAATTATACTTGTAGAAGTTGGAGAAAGTTATTTCCCTTCTCTCTTGCTCTCAGGAAGATGAGTGAGAGACGGTTCAAAAACTAGGGTAACTAAGGAGGAAACCCTAATGCACAGTGGAGCTCTGAATTCACTTTCATGAACTATAGTCCATTTACTTCTCTCTTTCTCTCTGTCTGTCTCATGCGGGGATGGGTAACACATGGCCATGGGCCACATACTCCTGTGTGGCTTCCCAGTTTGCTATGGCAGTGGCAGTTCTTGAGTCTGGGCTTTGGGAGTAAGGCAAATTGATGCCTGGAGCCCCCAGAAGTCGCCCACCCTCACTTTAGTGCTTCAGTATAGAGACTTCCCTTGAGGTGTAGCTCAGAAACTGTGAGAAGAGTCTTGCTGTGCTTATGAGCAAGTAGGTAGATATGTATGTGGATCAGAGCCGATGATGTAAAGCACACATCAACTCTCACATTGATGTTCTAATCCTAAGCATCCACAACAGCATTTCTGTCTGTGACACCAAAGGAACATAGCTGCAAGGCTTAGAATTGGGTTTTTGCAATGCAGTGTAAGAAAGAAATAATTTGCCAAGGTCCATAGGTCAGATACGTGCAACTCAGCACCTTTGTGCAATCTCTTCATGTGTCAAAATGTGTGAACATAAAATGCAGTTACTTTAAAGATCCATGAAATTGTTGGTTGTTTGAAGTCTCGGCCTAGTTTGAATTGACTAAGCTTTCTAAAGGAATTTCAGTTATCCCTTAATTATTAATTCATTGAATTCATGAGAATGCTTCCTGGAGGTGGGGGTGTTAATGACTAGGCTAAAAGCTGAAGCAGGGCAAAAATATGTTGTGGGAAAAATGGCAAGTGTTTTTAAAATTAAAAAAGAAAAACAAAAACCTTGACTGCAGCTATGAGGAACACTGAAGAGGAGCAAGAGTGAGTTTAATGAAAGTACATGACAAGCAGCTCACTGAATCAAACCACATGCCTATCTAGCGTTCTGTTCCTACAGTAAAAACTAGGTAGCTATTGGAAGTCTGCCAGCAAATTCACCTATTTTTAAGAACATCAGAAGAACTAAGAGTCCTTCTAGTCCAGCGTTCTGTTCATACAGTGGCAAAGCAACTATTTGCACGATCCCAGAAGCAGAACATGAGTGCAACAGCATCCTACCACCTAAGTTCCCCAGCATATTGTCTCCTATACTGGGGGTGGAATATAGCCCTCAAGGCTGTTAACTATTGATAGCTTTTCTCTCCATGAATTTGTCTAAGCCCTTTTGAAAGCTTTCCAGATTGGTGCCCATTGCTACACCTTGTGGAAGTGAATTCTATAGTTTAACTAGGAACTATAGAAGTTGTACATCCTTTAATCTACCTTGAATGTCCAAGTGCATGGGAGAATCCCCCTGGGTTTTAACATTATGACAGAGGGGAAAAGATCCCTATATGCTTTCTTCAGATCAAACATAGTTCTGCTCACCTCCATTATGTCTCCTGTTTTTCTAAGCTAAATAATCCAAGCTATTGTAACCGTTTGCTCTAGTCCTTTGATCATTTTAGTTGTCCTTTTCTTCACTTTTTCCAGCTCTGTAATATCTTTTTTGGATGCAGTGATGTGAACTGTACAGTTTTCTTAGTGTGTTCACACCATAGATTTCTATAAGGGCATTGTGATATTGGCCATTTTATTTTTAATTATTTTCCTAATTATTCCTAACACAGAGTTTGTCTTTTTCATAGCAAGCACACACTGGCTCAACATATTCAACAACCTGTCTACCACAATCCCAAGATGTCTGTCTTGGTCATTTATTGCTAGCTCAGATCCCATCATCCTATACTTGAAGCTGGGATTTTTGTTCACACATGCATTACTGTACTCTGGACAGCATTTGCAATTTTGATGCCCATTCTCCCAATTCAGAAAAGTCGCTTTGGACATTTTATTTATTTATTTATTTATTTAGGAGACTTCTATGCCGCCCCATTCGCCGAAGCCTCGGGGCGGCTCACAACATAAATAAACTTCAAAATAGAATAATATAAATTAACAATATGAATTAGCAATATAAATTAAGTCACCCTGGCCAAAGAATAAAATGAATAAATAATATTAACAATTAAAATAACATTTGAATAAGAAGGTCTTCGCCTGGAGCCGAAAAATGACAGCGCCAGGCGGACCTCTCTGGGGAGCGCATTCCATAGATTGGGCGCCACTGCAGAGAAAGCCCTCCTCCGGGTACTCACCCTCCTAATATCATTCACAGAGGGTTCCCGGAGAAGGGCCTCTCCCGCAGATCTCAAGGGGCGGCCGGGCATATATGGACATAAGTGCTCCTTCAGGTAACCAGGACCCAAGCCGTTAAGGGCTTTATAGGTCATCACCAACACCTTGAATTGGGCCCGGACTTCAATGGGAAGCCAGTGAAGCTGACGGACAACTGGAGTCATGTAAACATAACGCCCAGTTCCCGTCAGCAGCCTGGCAGCTCTATTTTGAACCAATTGAAGTATCCGGATCATCTTCAAGGGTAGCCCCATGTAGAGCGCGTTACAGAAGTCAAGTCGGGAAGTCACCAACGCATGTGTCACTGTCGCCAGGCAGTCGTACTCCAGGTAGGGGCGCAGCTGATGGATTAGCCGAAGCTGAAAGAAAGCGCTCCTCGCCACAGCTGTCACCAGAGTGAAAGCTCTGGGTCGAGGAGCACTCCCAAGCTGCGGACCTTGTCCCTAAGAGGGAGTGCAACCCCGTTCAGGACTAGGTTCAGTTCACCCTCCCCGAAGCCCGATCCGCCAACCAACAGGACCTCCGCCTTGTCTGGATTGAGCTTCAGTTTATCCTCATAATCCCATCTTGTTTTAACCACCCTCAGTACTTTGCTGTCATCAACAAAGTTGACCATTTCACTATTCACTCCTAATTCATTTATGAGGATGTTGAAAAGTACTGGTCTTAACACAGGTCCCTGTGGGATCCCTCTGTTTACATCCCTGCACTGGGAAAATTGACTATTTTTTCTTACTGTCTGTTCTCTGTTATTTAACCATGCACTGGTCCACAAGCCTCCCCCGACACTCCTTATGGCATGACTTTGGTGAAGAATTTTGTCAAAGGCCTTTTAGATAAGGTTTACCCCTGTTGATGTGTTTATCAGTGTTCTCAGAGAACACAAAAACATTAGTGATATTTGTAGAAACCATGTTAGTTCTTTTTTAGCCAGGCTTGTCCTTCCAAATACTTACTAATTTTATTTTTAATTATGGTTTTAACTAGTTTACTCAGAACAGATGTAAAGCTAACTAGATCCCTTTTAAAAATGCTGTTACTTAAACCATTCTCCAGTGCCCTGGTATACCGGCTGATCTCAGGCACAAGGTATATATTTTTGTAAGGTCATCAAATTCATACTTGTGTTTGTTAAGTATTGTAGGATAATTGTGCTTGGTGATTTATGTCTTTCAGTTTTCCAGTAAGATTAAAGACTTAATCCTTTCTCACCACTGTCCGCCTTCATTCCTCAAACTCTCTTCTTGAAAATATCAGCTAAGGCAGAGACATCTGTCAGCTATCTTCTATAAAGAAGACAGATGAAAAGAATTCACTCAGCTTCTCTGCAATTTCCTTATCCTTCTCTAGTAATCCCTTAACAACATTATTGTTCAGTGGTCCATCTGCCTCTACCTGGTTTCCCGCTGCTGATATATTTAGTGAATTTTTAGTTGTTGGCCTTGGTGCTATTAGCAATATCTTTCCATCACTTATGGTTTGCTTTCCTCACCCTTGTGCAAGCTTGTACTTCCTTTTGTTTTCCTCACTTAGTCAACTCTTCCATTTTCCAAGGAATCCTCCTTCTTTCTAATAGCTTTCTTGACACTGCTTATTGATCTGTGGTATACATAATTTTTGAGTTTCTAGTATTGTGGCTTTAAGATACCATGGGGAAAAAACTATGTGGTCCTGATAGATTTTCCTTTGTGGGGAGAAATGCAACTGAAGAGTTCTGACAGGAAAACATGTTTATGGAAAAAGAATTTAGGACTTTATTCCCCCACATCAGTGGTGCAAACATAGCTGGACTCTCCCACACACACATTTCAAAAGGCCAGAAGGCACTCCATAGATCTTCCATAGTCTGGCCCAGACAAAATGCAGTTGGTGGTCCAAACAGGGCCTATACTTTTCTGAAAACACACAGTGTACATTAATTGGCAGCTTTTTAATGTCTGAATTAGTGAAATATTCCTTGGATAGTTTCATGTTGCTGTTGGTTGTTTTGCACTTTCCATTTTCAGTTCAAAAATGGTTATGGAACAATTGGAAAAGGTTGTTACAGAGTTGTAACCATGACACGGCTATTAAAGGTCTCCCAAGTGTCTTTTATGCTGGTGGTCCTTCTTCAGTTCAGCCAAGTCACATGATTCACACATTGGCCTAATGTTTTCCTTTCTTCTTCTTCTAGAAATAGATTCCATGGTGAACAGACAAAGCCACAGTTGCCAGTTTGTAGAGTCTTGTGGTTTCTGACAAGGCCTTCAGGCTCACACAGAGGTCTACCAGATAATGAAGACAAACTATTTCAGTTCCCATGTGTGTCCATCTGCTCCTCTGCTGGGTTCTGGTTATCACATAAGAAGTACAATAGTGGTTGAAACTGTCTAAATTAAAAGAGACTGTGTTTTGTTTTGCTGGTTGTTGGCGTTTCTTTTCTTTTTTAAAAAAATACCTTACCGTTTGCACTGATGATTCCTTCATGGGTCTTCAATAATTTACATTAAAAGCATTTTAACAGGAAGTCAATTTGTTTGGGACCTTCATGAGAGCATATGGTTTTACCACTTCTTGTGAACAGCAGGAAACATTCTCATTCCCTCCCATTTATTACTTGGGCTCTGCTCTGCTCAAAATCCTTGCTATGAAAACTCACAGGGAGATATTGCTACAAATGACTGATATCTGTCACACATACAATATTTGATCTAGCTTGTCTGAGAAAACAGATCAGAGACAAATCTCTGAGTCTGTTTTCCAGGACAAAATTTTTCAGGGTCAGTAAGATAATGCTTTTATTACAAAAGATGAAAGTTCATATATAGGGTGAGGACTTTCAACCTACAGAGATATTCTTCCTCAGGCTGGATACTGTCTCTTTGTCTTCCCATCTCCATCATAAAGTGTGTCCTGGGAATGGTGAAGAAAACTTTCTCAGTAGAAGGCATGAAGTCCTGATTGCAGATGTTTCTGTGCCAAGGCAGTGCTGCTGGATGGTTTTGCAGAATAATTAAGTCAGGAGTGGGTCTTTTATGAAAGTTTGTGGGTTACACAAGGTATGGAAGTACAAAAAGCACATCGAAACACTCCTTCTGCAAATATAGAGGCATGATATAGAATCCAGGACTGAAGTATATAGGTTTATGACATTCTGTTCCCCTTAAAACTTTCTAGTTGTTGCTTTGGAAGTACCCACATGGGGAAGGGAGTCCAAGGAAAGTGACTAATCTCACACATTAGCAGGTGCCCTAATTTATAAGTTCAGGGAATGAAAATGCCACAAAATTAATGCCTTTAGTTAAGCTTTCTGGAGTTTGGAATTAGGTAGATATCCCTTATGAAAGGATATATTTTTGTTGCAGCTGAATTTTCCTTAGAGATCGGTCAACCATCTACAGCCATCCTAGTTAAGCAGACAGTTGGGTTCAATGGGGCCAAATCAGAATCCTGATACTGTCATGGTGAGTTTTCAAGCTCCTCCAGAACCTTTCTGTGAGGAACTGGTTCTCTCATTATTCATTTCCTGCTTTCAAAATGAGAGACAGTCTCTTTGCAAAATAACTCTTTATTGGCAATTTCCATCTAGGAAGCTATAGCCACTGGAAGACCAGTCTCTGTCCTGTGCATGCACGCTGTCAAACATCCAACATGCTCACAGGGTTATCCAGCTTTGGAGGATGAAATTTCTTGTGTGACTGTGCAACCACAAGCTGTGCCTCAAGGACTTGGGACTCAGCTGGGGGAGGCAGTAGAAAAGATGCTACTCTGATCCCAAGGACAGATGTGGACACAGATCATACCAACCATAGGAATAATGGGGAGTTATAGCCAATGGAAGGGGATGTTGAAATCAGAGAACTCTCCAATGGAGACTAACTCATATGTGGACCTGCTGGCTTCAGCATCGGGAAGCCCAGTGCAACAGCAGTGGAAAACACAACTGGGGGCACAATGGGTGTAGCAGAAGCATACCTGTTTATGCAGTGCACCTCCTCCAGGGTTTGGGTGCAGACAGATTCATAAGAAGAGCTTTGGGAAATGAGCATTAGACAGGGTTCAACATACTGCTTTGTGTATACTCAAGATTTATGTGAAACAGTAAAGGTTATCAAGCAAAGAAATGGTTTGAGACTGTGCTGATTGGAGGGAGGGACATAGTTTCTGACAGTTTCTAAGTATAAACAGGGTGAATCTCTCCCCAAAGAGGTCCACCTGGTGCTGACATTACATGCTTTTTGGCGCCAGGTCAAGACCTTTTTATTTTCCTGTAATTTCAATGTTTAAATATTTTAACTATGTTTTATGCTCAGTTGTGAATTATTATGGATTACTTGGGTTTATATGTATTTATTGGATGTTGAGTTGTAAACCTTCCAGAGATGTACAACATAATTGGACAGGATAAAAATACCCAAATAAATAAATAAATTGTTGAACCCAAACTAGAAACTTCTTCCAAAAACCCTTCTTTTCAGTAACTCTGGGCTCCACTCCTCTGGGCTGGTCTTTCTGGAGAAGAGCTAACCTCCTAGCTCTACATAGACCCTCTATCTGGGTATCTCTTCTGTCTCAATGCTGCAACGTGGAATCAGGGACTGGACAAAGCAAGGGCTCATCTTCCTCATCTCCTTTGTCCCCTCCCTCCTCTTCCAAACGCTGCTTGTTCCCATGGTCTACCTGAGCACCAGGGTGCAATGGCCTTGAGACAACCTCTGCCCTCTCAGTTCCCACACTCCCCATTTTCCAGCCATCCTCATCTTCATCAAGAGTCAGTGCAACCCTGACCTTGGAAGGCAGCCAGTAATTGCCTAGGCCATTGCCAGCACTCTTCCTCATTCTCTTACATGGTCAGTGTTCAAACACCTCCCCTTTCCTCCCACACAGCTATATGGTTCCCACCAACATACCTGCTTCTTCCGGCTCTGCATTTGACAGATGAACCTGTTAAAAATTATGAAGTGATCGTCTCTCCCACTAGGGATACTAGGGAATTTCATTTGATCTGCAATTTTAAGCAAACGGACCCAATTAGCAATTCCAAAATTAATGAGTAGATTGGAATGCAGTTGTCCTTTAGATTTCCCATGTCTCTGAATTCTGTAGTCCATTT
Organism: Varanus komodoensis; assembly: GCF_004798865.1. Classification (NCBI taxonomy): domain Eukaryota; kingdom Metazoa; phylum Chordata; class Lepidosauria; order Squamata; family Varanidae; genus Varanus; species Varanus komodoensis. The sequence continues at coordinate 19,290,396 of NW_025336087.1, read as the reverse complement.
CTCAGCTCAAAAAGCACACACAAAAGGGGTGGGGGGATAATACATTCAAAATGCATATTTTAGGAACAAATGGATGCAATTTAAATGCATTTTCATGCTTTTCTTTTGAGCAGAAAAGGGAACATAATGGAACACAGGCAAAATTGTCGTGGACTAGAAACAATCTGTTCTGTTCATCCTGCAACGCACCTCATATTTAAAGCAAATACTGTGAGACCCTGAAGTGTTTGAGCCAGGAGCCTCAGTGACTTCACCAGCTTTGCTCCAATACCACTTCATCTGACTGATTGCCTGGCCCTACATACTTGCTAGGGATGCAAGAGTCAACACCTGGGACTAGGCACAATTTCACAGCATCGTTGAATATGCAGGCACTTTGAAAACTCATGTAGGCACATTAACCCAGCACCCAAGCCCTTCCTTTGCTACAGTGACAGTTGCACTAGTGGAACAATTTACACAGATTACATCATCATAATTTCATTATTGGTAGAGTTATGGCTTATGGACACACATCCCAAAACACACATTGTATAAAGCCTGCTGTATCATAAAATTCTTCTTGCTAGTAAATAAGTCTCGGGGAGGCATTTGTTGTTGTAGAATTGGGAGCACAAAAGGCCAGGAAGCCACAAAACGATTGCTGGTCAGGGACAAGAGAAAAAGCCTGGGCAGGGACTGTAGCTTTTTGAAGAACCTCAGAGGGTTATTTTTGGACCCTGATCTGACCCATTGGCCCAAAATTCCCCAAAACTAGATCCCTCTTAATGCAATCCCACAATGTTTCACATATACATGCATTCATGTTATCACTATCAGAATCATACACCAAAGCTTTTGGAATAAAAATAAGTGGATGAAAAATTGAAACATTTTAGACCATCTTAGCTAGAATACATTAATGGGACAAAAACAGTCACAATTCAGCCAAATTTAAGTACTATTTATGTTGGAAGGAAGTAAACATGCAATCTCTCCATCTCTTAAAAATCTAAAGCAAATATTCTTTGTTGTAAATCTATGATTTTGTGAGTCTAAACAGATTTTTTAAGCCCAAATTGAAAAGTAACCGATCCCTTTTTTCCCTATCTTTTGACACATTTCCACAGGTTGTACTACCAGTAGCTTAACTAGACGTGCAAATATAATCTGCATATTGAAAACTGCTCAATGTGGTGGTGCTCAGCACCGAGGAAAAAACCTGATGCTACTTTTAAAAATCCATCTTTAAAATTATGGATAAGCACTTCAGCTCTTCAGCAATACAAAACACTTTAGTGTGTTTCAACTGGCTGTAGATAAGCATGTGTCTGAGTGGAAAATAACACTAAACTCGTCAGTGAAGATATATGTATATACATGAGTTCTCAAATGTCTGTTAGTGCAAAATATTTCAGGGAGCAAAATACTTGGCTGATCTTGCAAAACCTGGTATCAGTATGTTTACTTAGAAGAGAGCAGGGTCCTTTTAGAACAATTTTAATGTAGGTTTTCTTGAAAGATGTATGATCTGAACTTTAGAAAACAAGCAAATTCTGAAGTAGGAATGGGGGAAAATCGGCTCACATTTTAATGCAAATTTATATAAGTTCACATTTTCAAACCAATAAGTGAATTAAAACTCAGTTATAATACAAAATTCACAAAATCTTCTGAATTTTACAATGCAGTTCCTCAAGTTAAAAATACATTCAAAGATGCACATACTAGCAAAGAGAAAATTCCAAAATATAGTGTACATCCAAATCATCTTATTCAGTCATTTCAAAATAGCTTCCTCCCATCCTCCCCACCATCACTCCCATAAGGGTGAGAGTAAAAGCAGTGTTAAGTTTTCCATGAAATATCTCACAGTTACCTTACATTGTGTTATGTTACACTAAGTAAACGCTATGTCAGGTTATGGTTTCAGCCGGCACTTTTCAGAATCCAGTGGTAGATCTGTTGCAAGTTTCAGTGAGAGCCCACAAATTGCAACAAATAAATACAGCTTCTCCACATTTCAGTGAAAGCATTTCTTAATCATGTCACTTTTAGATTAATTGTTTGGGATGATCAAAGAGACAGCAGGTGGTGGGGATGATTTAGAAACCACAAAATTTATGTTATCTTGGTGATTGACATCCTATTAGTGCAGCATACATTTCCTGTTTGTCAGGGATGTAATATCTGAACATTTTGTGATAACATCTAACAATATTCTGGGAAAAAAGTACTGCCTGACTACGGCTTAACAAGATTACAGTCTTTGTTCTATTGCAAGGCATCCAGAAACCCTACGTGTGGATTATATTCAACCCTTCTGCCAGTAAGCAGTTGCTTCTGCTTTTTTCTGCTATATTCTTGAGCAGATAATCATTTTGCAGGATCTTATATTGTATTGCATTTTGCAGACAAAGCAAGTAAATAACAAATGAACTAATCAGAATACAAGGAAACCATTTGTCAGTTGAGGGACATATACAGAAGCTTTTTGCATGTTTGGTTCCCTTTGCTCTCTAGCCAACTGGATTCCATCCATTCTGTTTCAGGTAATTCTAGGACACTATCAATGCCACTTATTTCAACAGCTAATGCTGAGGGCAGTGTGGCTCACCAGACAAGGCAGTGGAATTTTTTCATACATATTCATGGGAGGTGCTTTCCTTGGACACCCTGGCAGCATGTATGAGAATACTTTTCTAGAGGAAATGACCAGCTTGAACTTTGAAAGTCAGGGTGATTCACAAGCTACTTATAGTTCTAACCATACTGCCTTGGAAGTAAATGCCCATGGTCCACACACAGTTAGAACTGAGCCAGAAGACGGTTCAGTGTGATTCACATCAATGCAACCGAGCTAGATGAAATGTAAATATAGATTCCAATCCAACATATTAGTGCTTATATGGAAATTCCTTGGGCTCACAGAACACTCTTGGGTGAGGGATGGATCAGTCCACTATGTCACTTTCACATTTGTTCATTCATGTTTTGGTTCAGTTTCTGCATCACTATTATTTACGCCAAAAGAAAAATATTATTTAAATAGTATTTATTTATTTATTTATTTATTTATTTATGAATGACATTTGTATGCCTCCCGTAGCCTGAGAACTCTGGGCGGCTCACAGAACAGTAATAAACAGAATAAAATCAGCAACTGTAAAAAGTAATAATACAACATTTTAAAACCATAATTAACATGGCAACAGGATACAATATGCATAACAAATAAAAGTAAGCAGTAAAAAATAAATAGAATCATAATGTACTGAAAACAAGCACAAAATAAAAATGTCTTCACCTGGCAACAGAAATAAAACAGTGAATGTGCCAGTCTTCCTGCCTCACTGTAACACATGAGGGCATTTTCTCCCACGATAGAAAAAAAAATAAGCATATTTTCTCTCAAAGTAAACATTTTTGATGCAATTTATCCCAAAAGACACTCTTTATAGACATATTTTGTTTTGTTTTTTGTTTTTGTTTTGCTTTTGTTTTGTTTAGCTGAGAACTGCAAAATTCAGAGAAGTGAGAAACCTAAAGGATAACTCTGTTCCAACCCTCATATTAGACTATGAGGTACAGATTCAGTTGGTTTACTTGAAAAACATACAGGGCAAAATAGTCAAACCAAGCAGGAATACCCCATATCGGGCACTGCCAGGCAAAGCCTAAGATTCTGGCTCGTAATGAGAAGACACTTGCTTTTGCCAATGCTGTACTGCTATTTCTAAGGGCAGTTTCAGTATATTTGCTGGCCTAAGACAATTTCATGCCTTTTTCAGACTCACTGCATATATGGTATAATTGCCATTGCAAACTTATTTATAAGCTACTGTTCATGATTTGAAAGCCTGTTAGTGTGATGATGATTTTCTTTACAGCCAGGCTAAGAAAAAGAAAACAGAATGAAGCTGTATGAGATGCTCACTGATTGATAAATCCTTGTCCTGAATATATCCGTTTCATCTTCTTGCTCGCTATAGATTGAGCAGGCTTGCTAACGCATCCATGGCTCACACGGTTTTCACCAAGTGGATGATTAGTTGAAAATAGATCAGCAGTAGTTCTTTCACACCAAGGGATTTTTTTCAAGCAAATGTTAATGTGAGCAGAGAAATTCGACTATATGCAATTTAACAAAATAGGAAGGCATCAAAATAATGAATTGGTACTACACATGACAAACACTTATTAGAAAGAAGGAAGAGTCAAGTGTACCAAAGCTTCTATCAGTGGGCACCCCAGTCTCAGTTACTAAGATCTCAGTTACCCATCATATTACAGGTGGGGTGAGCAGCTAGCCCTTTGTTAATAGCTTTAAATTATTATTTAAATACTGTTTAGGTTTTATCAGGAGACCCCATGCGGGAATCTTTATTTACCCAGCTCCACTTCAACTTTAATCACTCCACATCCAAATACACAGCTACAGAGCTTGGAAAAAATAGTCCTTGTTAGCATAATTTAGGACTTTCCCCCCAAAAAGATACAGATCCTCATGGCAGGTGGGGTTACTTGCAAAATCTGATCCTGGGAAAGAAAGATTTAGACTCCCCTTTTACTGTGAAGAGTCCTGTTGGATGCATCTGTTGCATTTCCTCCCTCTGACAATCACCAGCCTTGAGCTGTTCTCAGCAAAATACTATTGTTTCTACATGTAAATCATCCAGCCAAGTGGTTTCTTGAACCCAACCTAGTGATCATTTTCCAAAACTCTCCTTATCAGCAAGCTTGTGACCCAACCCTCAGGGAGGGACACTATGGAAGGGAGAACACCATTTTTCCACACACTTCTCAACCACTGCTGCAACCTAACTTCAGGGCTAGCTCTAAAGGGAGTGGCTGATATCAGTTTGAAGATTCCCCAGTCTCAACAGCCCCTGCCACTTTCTGAATTTCCACACTGTTCCCAGAATCTGGGACTTCTTTAATTCCATGATTGCTAAGTTTGCTCAGGAGGCTTTGGCAAGGGATTTTATCAAACACCTATTAGAAGTTCAAGTAAACAAAGGTCTCCTGAATCACACTATCCACATATTTATTGACACTCTCAAAGAACTCTTGAAAGGTTGGTTTTTCCACAGTATTGCCCTTCTATATGCTTACTAACTTTATCTCTAATCATGCTTTCAACCAATTTAACTGGGACAAAACTTAAGCTAACTGGCCTGTAATTTTACAGATCCTTCCAGATTCCTTTCTGCATTCCTCTAGTAAAGAAGCTGAACTTAGGGATATATTGCATATTTTTGTTAGAAGATTAGCACCAGGTGGATGTTTCCCTTGGCCCCAGTTATCAGGTCTTTTGTGTTGTCACAGTTTTTATGGAGTTTTTCCCCATTCTAAGAGCCTGAAATGCCCCTCATTAGTCTTAATGTCTGGCAGTAAGAGCTTCAAAATAAGCTTACCAGTATTTTTTAAAATTTTGACCAAATCTCTTTTGCTTTCAGCCCCACCCCTTTTGCCTTGGACCCTGCCCACTGCTACAATATGGGCCCCAAAAGCCTCTAATTTGGCCCTCAGGTTGAAAGAAACTCTGTATACCTGCTTTAAAAGCTTGCCTTAAGTCTCCACACAGTCACATAATATATTATCTCTACTAGTCTCTCTCCATTATAGGTTTTGCGCGCACACATGCATGCACACACATACACAGACACACACACAATACAGGTGTAAGAAGAATATGACAGGATTCTTAATTTGATGTGTCAACCAATCCAGTCACAGACAGATTTACAGAGTATCACCAAAGGGCCCTGGGATCAGTTGAACATTATTTATGTGATGTAGATGGAGCATAAAGTGACGTTTCTCATAGACTTTCCTCAGCTCATCCTGTAACATCTATGCAAAGAGGAGATTGGAACTGAGTAAGGATGCCTCCTAGTTTTATGTTTCCTGCCCCACAAACACAGATCTTGTAAAGCTGATGTAAAGCTTTTACCTCATGTCGACCTGAAAGTTCTTCTCCATTTTGGCCTGAAAGTTCTTCTCCAGCTCAGATTTTTCAAAGCAGGGAAAGTCCTGCTTCCCTCTTTGTCTCCCTCCAGTGCTGTGTGCACCTGCTTCACAGTCATAGCAGCAAGCTAAGTCCGTAGAGGAAAATTCACACCATACCTTCACAAATTATCATGAAAGAACATGTAGTTTGCATGTTCTAGTTTCTGATATCGCTAGTTAAAAAGTTCTCACACAGCAGTATTGGCAAAGGGACCTCCGCCAGGGAGTTTGTAGTGTGGATGCCACTCAGAGAAGACCATTCCGAGCAAGAAGAATCACTGCTCTGACTCCACATGAGGCAACTTCACCATACCCATGGTGATCTCTCATTGTTCTTCCTCCCTGGAATCAAGACTTTTTGCATGGAGAAGGTGAACAGGGGTGAATACACTACTAGCACAGTGCTGGATAGAAGTTGTGGTCAACACCATCATCTTCTGGGCTTCATTTTACCAATAAAGCATATGCCACTTGTAGAAAGTGGTGATGGGGAGACACACACAGAGAGGAAATTCATCAAACCAGTGGAGAATGAAATAGGCAGTGGATAGTGAGAATTTTGAATTTAGTAGCTCCAAAATGGAGGGTGTAGTGAATGTTCATGGAATGGACAAAATGAATTCCTACTACTTGCTAAGGAAGTTATTTGTTCCCCCACAATTCTTTGTTCTTAATGGATTCTCCTGAAGGATTTTGTTATGTGCAGCCTCTACTACTTACATACAAAGGAACTTTTTGTAGGAGGTTGGATTGTGAATACTGGGCCTTGCCTGGGCACTAGCATGTCCTCCCCCCTTTGCAAAACCATAGCGTCTTAATCAGAAAGCAACTCTGGAATAATATGGAGGGTTACTTGTTAAGTTCTTTAACATGGTGCGCGCACTGCATGGTGGTCACAGTATTCTCATGTTGATTTTCACAGCACTTTTACTAGTGAACATTACAGTCATGATATCATTCAGCCTTGAAACCAGGACCAGCCCTTCTATTAGTGGCCACCTCAGGCAGCAGATCCAGGAGGCAGTGGCAATATATTGAAGGAAAAAACTGTATGTTCTATGTGGCCCCTCAAGCACCCCCTAAACTAGCTGCCCTCTGGTACAATGGGAGAAACTTGCCTATGGCATTTAAAAGACTCCTGGTTCAATCTGTTATATAAACAGTTTGGGTAGCTGGTGATGTGAAAGATTCTTGCCTAGACACCTAGAGGCTCACTGCTTGGCAGAAGAAACTATTCTGGACAACATCAAGATGGACAACTGCCAGGGGTCAAGGTGGCTGCAATGACTTCCCTGAACCCACCAGGGCCACAACCCAACTGGCCACAACACTAATGGTGCTGGCAAAAACACACTGATTTAGCGAGGAAACAAAATTGTGGAAGCATCCTGGTAGTATGCTTCTGCTTGAAACAAGATGCATTCTCCCACCACACTTTAAAAGAAAAATGCACTGTATTTTCTTGCCACTGCAGCTGACTTGGCAGTAGAATCAGGGGACAAGGCAAGGGCCACGAAAATGATACACGTGCTGCATCTTCCCCAGCTGGACTAGAAGGACAAATAACATGGATGAACACAAAGCAGCTTCACATGTTCCTATACATATAAAATGAGGAAGCAGCTTCCAAGCAGAGATCTTTCTCTCCAGTTTAAGGAGTTACCCATATTCTGTGGGGTGCGAAAGGTAGGCAGATGATGCTAATTTCTCTGCATTCTAAAGTTTTGTAGTCAGGACTAGAGTGACTCTGTTCTGTGGTTTCACTTGAACTAGTGTTGCACTTAAAAAAAAGTATTAATCTTTTTAATGGTTAGAGTAAATCCTATGCCAATTAAGCACCCACCAGAATCTTTTTCACCAATGTGAGCATAAGTCTGTGAACAGTTGACTTACACTACTAAAGTCTCATTAATGTTGCCAGAACAAAACTGAAGAATCCAAAATGTGAATGAATTATATTTCCATTCTTCCTCCAGTGTGCAGAAAGTGACACAGGTCTTGCTAGAAAGAGGTAGACAGTTGCTAATGGAGTAATAATCTCCAGTATGAGCTTCCCATTTCAATACTAATATGCATCATAGCTGCATGAGAAAGAGTACTCAGCTATCCACCCTCTTCTAGTCAATACTCATTGGGCTTTTTCTCTTTCCAGCTTTAATTTATGGAGCTGAGTTTTGGTATCACCTGGGTTTCCTCCTCTTTTTTTTTAAGATACTGTCTGAATATCCTGACTGACACAAGAAAGCATGATATACTCATTCCATATCCATATTGCAATACTAGCAATCACAAACCAAACCTAGCAATCAATTATTTTTAAAGCCAGATCTTTTGCATGTTTCCTGAGACATGAGTCCCATTCAGTTTACTCAGATGTAAATCTCATTTAATTTGATGGGACATTCATTTCTGTGAAATTTGCTCCCTTGTAAGTGTAAGTTTTTATCCTTTGCGATTTTTCCTGTAACATCTTGTATAAAAGTTAGATTAACTGGTCTGCTATTTCTTAGGCTTTCCTTCTTGACTTTTCCACACACACGTGTGCACACACTTGCAGGCACCCCCATGTGAACACACACATGCACACATGCATGCACGCACGCACACACTGTTTGTTCACCTCCAATCTTTTGGAACCATTCTAGTTCTCCATGGTCTGTCAAATATAATAGCAAATGGCTTTATGATTTAACAGTGACTCTCTGCTCTTTGCTCCAAGGTACAAATGCAGTTTAAATATCTGTACCCATGTACAATGACTGTGGCCTGAAAGGATGCAGCTGAGTTCAAAAAAATAGTATATGGATCAAACCTTCCTTCCTTCAAAGTCAAAGACAAAATTTCCATTGACTTCAGTGGAAGCTGGATTATGCATTGACTTGCTACTTCTTCCTCTGCATCTCTTTGACAGGTTTAAAGCAGAAATGTGGGCCACATATGGATTTTCATTGTGTGTGTGTGTGTTCAGTTTTAGAGAGCACTTTTTTTTTTTAAAGTTGTTGTTTTTATGTTTTTCTTGTTCCTCAGCAAGCTAGACTGCCTGGTAGGAGAAGTACTACAAATTTAGAAGTTTGCAGTATTTATTTTTTAAAAGGCCACATTCAGTGCCTAGCAAACTGCATTCACAGACCTATGGCAACTTTCATTTCTGTGGTTGGGCTGCAGAAAGGCTAATATCCGGGCAGATGGATCAGCCAGAGTTACTTCCAGATCCTACAAGATCAGAATGAAAGGAGGGCAGGGGAAATTCAGGGCTGTTTCCATCTTCTAAATGTGGTTCTTGGCTAGAGACACAAAAAAGTCAATTGAGACCACCAGATGGAGGTGGTCTCATATGATGGTGAGATTCCCCAGACTATTGGTTTTGTGGGACATCGACATGCATGCTGACTGCACCTTGTCTGGGGTGGCTCTGTGGTGAAGAAGGATGTAACCACCAACCCTGCAGGCATTTGCACATCTTGCTTTTCCCTACAGTCAGTAAAATATTTTGGGATAACCTGAAACCTATGTAGAGCACATCCATTAAAATGAACGTAAGTTAATGTAGGCTGAGATTGGATGCCATCTATTGAATATGACGACAGTCACTTATTCATGGAGATGTTTCATCGATGCCCATCACTTCTGAATACTCTTACTGTGTTTATCAGACTCTCTGGATGCAGCATCAATCCTACCAGAGATCAGGGGTGTGGGGAAGGCAGATGTGCTGCTGCTGCACACAAACAGGCAAGCAGCACAAGCGCTAAGCACATGGAAGGTGACAGCTCTCTACCAACTGGCATGGGAATAAGGGCCTTTAATTTCAGTGGGACTTGCTTCTGGTTTGACATAAGATCATGATGCAAATGCAGCAAGGCACAACTGCACTGCTAACCTGGCTGAAGGCTTTATCCATCATAGCCATCATATCTGTTTTGGCTCCCTAACACTTTACTGCTCAACTGGAAACTATGTAAAAAAAACATGGGCCATCTGGAAGAAAGTAATTCAAGTCATCTCTTAATTTAAAAATGACCTTGCATGCTAAACCAAATGTTCCAATTTCTGTGAATGTGGCACAGGAATTACGCAGCTGCCCGGTCTCCTTTGGTCGTGTGGACTCTGTGAACTTTTGGACCATTTTTTAGTTTCTTCAAATTTAAGCCAATTTATTAGTTAGAAATTACAAAAGTGTATGCTGATCCATATGCCACAGAAATATATACACCACTATTATTTTTTAAAATGCACAATATACTCATTAAAAAACACATTTCATACAACTGTGATCTCACTCCAGTCCCCATGTAGCATTGGTTTTGTGAACTGTTCTCATGAAAACTGAACTAAGTGGAGGGGAAAGGAATGCCCTAAATGTTACATACTACCAAAAATTATGTACATTGTGGCAAACTGCACGGTGGATTTTTGGTATATTTTGCCAAATTATCCAGATATCCAAAATAAATACATTTGAAGCCATATGCGGACAAATACCAAAATGAACAATGCCTAACAATCCATGGAGAATGTGAGCAATGGATCCTACAAAATCCAATCCTCCCTCAGTGTGAAGTACAATATACACTTTGCATATCAGGTCCAGCTTATGGTATCTCCTGTGAAAAGGATCTCAGATACCAGGGCAGACTTTGCTGCCTGAGATGCCAGAGTGGAATTTGCTGCAGTCAGAGTAGACAATGCCAAGCTATATGGATGAGTAGCCAGACTCAGCAGAGGCAGTCTCAGACAGTGGGTGCAACTGATTGCTTGGAATGCATCAGCTAATGTGGGCAGCAGAATCCAGGCTCGGCACCAGCCCCTGACCCACTGGAACTGAGCCTGTTTATTGCAGCATCTTTTCTTTCTTCTTATTTTTAAATACTTTTGCAGTCAAGTGTCAATCTGATGAGCAAGTATATGGTTAGGAGGGCAATATTTTATTCTACATCAAAACAGGGCTTATTCACAAATAAATGTGTTTAGCATCAGGACAGCAAGGAAAATTCACCTTATTCCTAAAATCATGATGGTCAATGAGTTCTGGTTTTAAAACTGCTCATGCTCCACATATTCTTTCTTTTGAATCAGGGGTGGCAAACAGGTTTGCTTTGTGTTTTGCTCAAACGTATCAGAAATGTGGCTGCATTTGTACAGCATGGAATGGTGGTAGAGGGAAGAGAATAGAAATGCTTCTTGTCTGCTTTACAGTGGAATAAACACATCTGTGGCCATCTAAATGGGAAAGAGGTAAAACCTTTATGTTTAAGATCTAAAATTACTGAGCTGCACCACTGTTTTCATAAATTAGCACATTACTCAATCCTGCTGTAATCTAATAAACAGTGAGACCAAAATATAAAAACTATTGCTAAGTTTAATGCTGGCTGTCCTTTAAAATTAGCATTTTTGTATGACTAATTAGACCAGCATGTGGACAATGGTGTACATTCAATACACATCCCACTGAAACCAATGCTGTAAGGATGTATTTCACTATGTCAAAGCTGGATTGTGGACACCAGCCAGAGGAAAGCCAGGAGACAGGCATGGGGAGTTCTGGGATAAGCCAGCAATCATGAGCAGGAGAGCAGGCAGGACTTAAGAATAAAAGCAACCTTGCTGCTCAGACAAAGTTCAGATGGAACAAGAAGACCTTTATGCTCCTTCCTGTTAGGAGGATCCAATGGACAGCCAGGACGAGCGCAGACAGTCTGGAAGGGTCTTCCTTGAGAAGCTGACCTTTCCTGGTTGTGGGCTCACACTGTTTCTGCAGCTTCTCCAATGCCTATTCAGAGGTGCATCAAATTTAAGGTCCTTCAATCCTGGTGTTGAAGCAGAAGTCTATTTATATGGGGGAAACTACTTAATAACAATATCATAAACTTAATAAATCATAAATATAGCAAAGTTAAAAAGCAGCAGTTGAAACTATCTCCAGCTACTGAAAGCCTCATCTGATTAAAGTCTCCTTGTCTTCTTAAACAGAAGTTAGTGTGAAGCTTAAAGCCAAACTAAACAGTGTCATCTAACTTGCCCTTGAGTGCAAGAATTTTCTTTCACAATCCTCTGGGCATAGAAGCAGCCTGCACAAGCCCTTGGGGGGGGGGGGCTTTAATCCATTGCACCCACCATGGATTCCCCATACTATTTGGGAGTTTTTTGGGGGGAGAGCAGGGGGCTCTCACTGGTCCCAATGGGAGTTTTCCTTCCTTTGCAAATAGCCAGTGTGTGTAGGGCTACCATAGTTGGGCAGAAAGTTAAAGCCTCTCGCTCACCTCCATACCACTGTCAAAATCCAGCTTCCTACTCCCTTGCACACCTATTCTAGGTGAAAAAAAATCTGGACACTAGAGCAAGCTATTTTGATCCTTAAGTGTGCTTGTTTCATAAGAAAATCCAAAGCTGGGAGGGTATGACTGAAAACACTGTCCTCCAAGCCCTTATGGAGGTGTAGACAATGCTGCCAGGCCTCACTCAAAGGTGTAAATGAGGAAGACAACACCTGTTGGAGAAGGTTATTATTAGAAATGCTTGAGGAATTCAGTTTTCCTGAATTCCTCTGAAATGACCTGATTTGCCCCATCGGACGAATATGTGATCCAAAATCAGCTATTCAGTGGATTTTTGTAGTTTTCCAAATTTGGACACAGTTTCTGGCAGTTTAAACATATCAAAATATGCATTTATTTTGAAAGAAAATATCCTGTTAAATATATATTGAAATATGTATGTGGATTAAAAAACATAAGGGATTTTCTAAAATCACATATTAATGTGGAAAAGGAATGTCCTAGAATTACAAGTAAATGTAAAAGTTGCATGGGCTGGAAATACTGATCCATTCATCCCTAGTGAATATGACTTGCCCAAGAGTTGTGGCAGACCAGAAATTGGAAGAGAAACCTTCCATGTTTTTGTCAAAGACTTGATTTGTTGGACCATGTTGGCTGTCAGCTTAGCTTTGTTTCAGTCAGGAGTGAGTCGAAGCCAGAGAAACGTTGCGACTGTGGAATGCTTGGCTGGATGGAAGATCAGAAAGACCAGCCTGGAAAGAAGATCAGTGTTTATGTTAAGACTGAATAACTTAATATGCATTCTCATAAAGCCTATCCATGGAGTGATGGAATGCCTCATGATTTCAGGCATGGGGCAAAATGTCTGATCAAAATTGTTATACTTTTCCGGTATATATTATAGAGCCGTGATGCAACAAACCAGAGGAAAGTCACGTCAGTTTTATAATGCCACGTTCAAGAGCCCTCTTCAAACTACAGCTTATATTCAGGGCTAGAGTGACCTGAAGGTTATATGCATTCACAGTGGAATAAAACTGGTGTGTGGGGTGTGGAGGAAACTGAGAAAGAGAGAGAGAGAGAGTTGGGCAAAGCCCTGAAAATTCTGTACAACTTAATGAATAAAATGAGTGGAGTTAAATGTTATGCCTGCCTGTAAAAATTAATGTCTATGCTGAAAAAGTGCTCTACTTTTCTACATGCTATTCCTGTTGGTGTGCTTTTAGAGCTATGTTGAGCAAAGTCCCAATCCTGCTTCTCTGAATTGTTACTGGACCTTAAATGGCTCTCAAAAGTAGTACACACACACACACACACACACACAGTTTCTCTTCCTCATTTGAACTGCTGAAAGACTCAGTGCATTACATGTGCGATTCTTCCAGTTAACCATTCAGGTTTCATTAGCTCTTTTGCATCTTTCTAATGTAGATTGTTCCTTACCAAGAGATGCATGACAATTTAACCATTGCTTGCAATCCATATGAACAGGCTCCATTCAAAGCCTGGAATGTGATAAGTCCACCAAAACTATTTGCAAATTGTCATTTATGTGCTCACATTTGTCTGATTCCCAATTCCCAATCCAATTTAGACAAATTTCTTTCTTACATAAATATCCCCAGTGCCCTGACTTCACCCTTATTCCATACATTGTCCATACATTCAGAAATCTGTGCAGAATTGGGGAGATGTGTACACATCTCCTGTTTGATTGCAGTTCAATTTGGATAAGTTTTCTATTCACGCAGAGCAAGCAGCAATCACAAATACAAATGGTGGTTGGGCATGATATGAGTGTTGGGACAATGTCTGGAGCATCTTTAGTGAACATGAACATCTGTAATTGCCTATCCCTATCCTCATCCTAGGTGGTACACCTGATTAGGGCTTTAGTGATTAGGGCGGGAGAGCAGGAGGGAGGGAGGTGGGATGAATAAATATGAATAAGAGAATTTGTAGAAAATATAGCACATAGATGAGGAAGCTGGACTACAGGGCATCGTCTCTTTCTCTGTCCCACTTTTCTAGCCAGTACATATGTATGGATTTCAGAGCTGGGTTCTGACCCTGAAACCTGTAGCACGATGACATTCTGGAGTAATACACAGTGTAGGAAGGAAGGATTAATCCATCCTTCTCAATGATAGTGCCCTGCAAATATTTAGACTTCACCTCCCAGCAGCATCGGCCAGCATGGCCAAGTGCTGGGAATACAGGGAGGTGTTGCCCAAGATATCTGCAATGCACCTGGCTGCAGAAGGATGAGTTAAAACTCTCTTTCCCTGTGCTGTACTGAAGTGGTCAGGGTTTGACACCCCAGAAGTTGTCTATTCAGTTCTAAATGTGAGGTTTACCCAATTTTCTTTCTGGGTAACATCATTTCCCCTACTGAGTACATACAGAAAACGCCTGCCTGGACTGTGGAATGGCCCCTTTCACTTCCTGAGTATTTACCCTGTGCTACCAAATTTCCTATACAGGGAATGATGCTGGGCTACAGGATCTTTAGTCCGGCATAGAAAGACTACTCTTACATTATTAGCAAATGTTTCAACATGATACAGCAACACATCTTTTAAATATTGGGTACTAACAGTTTTTGTGATGCTGCAGCATTAAGGGTGGTTTGGACACTTCCAAAGTCCCTTGAACACAAAAGTATCATTAATCTCTTTGAACTTCTCTTGAAACAGCATTGATTACTTAATGATTCTGAAACTCCATGAAGTCAAGTTGCCTTGCAATATTACTGTTGAGAAATGCAGTTGTTAGGGACTTTTACACAATCTGTCTTATAAGGGGAAATGCATAAAAGTGAGAGAGAAGTCAAGCATTAATTGTTAAAAATGCCTGAGAGAGTATGGGGGTTAATGGTTCTTATGCTCCACTCTTGTGGAAACTTTGCATCTTTATTTCAATTTGATTTGATTTTGAAATCAATGTTTGTTTGTTTGTTTGTCTATTTCATTTCCATACCGCCCAATAGCCGAGGATCTCTGGGCAGTTTTGTTGAAGATGGCTGCAACTTGCGTAACTTCATGCAAGACCTGCACAACGTCTTCACAGAATACGGAAACAATTTTAGGAACTAAAATCAGGGTGAGATGACCCCTGTAAGGTGAAATCTGCTCTGCCATGAATTCATTTTACACTGTTTAATGTTTAAAGGCCCACTAGCATGTGGGAGAAGGCAAGCACACAAAACATATTCTCCCATGCCCCCATCATTATCATTGCTGGACAAAAGTTGTGCAGGCTTTAAAATATTATTATATTTCAATACTAAAAGCAAGAGTGACTGGTCTTGTCCAGGTAGATGTGGGCCTTTAAATATTGTTCATTAAAATATTTATATTCTACCTTTCCATTCCAGGATGCTCCAGGATGCTAATAATTATTATTAATGGCATACCAGTGTGGTGTAGTGGTTAAGAGCATGGGTCTGGGACTCAGATGATCTGGGTTCTAGTCCCTGCTCAGCCATGGAGCCAACTGGGGGACTTTGGGCCAGTCACAGACTCTCAGCCCAACCTACCTCACAGGGTTGTTGTTGTGGGGATAAGATGGAGGAGGAGAATGATGTATGCTGCCTTGAGCCCTTTGTAGGAAAAAGCCAGGATATAAATTGAAAAATAAATAAAATAAAAATAAATAAATAAATAAATACCAGCAAAATACACGGTTTGCCAGATAATAACCTTCAAAATACACTATAACAAGTGGCAGCATTGTAGTAGAGAAGAATAAAGGGAAAATAAATTAAAATAAAGGAAAGATAAAATAAACCAGGGCATTTCATGTATTTTGGGAGTGCTTCCTGATAATAAATAACACCATTTTGACTTAAAACCTCATGGCAGGCTGAAAGGATGCCGGGAAGGTCTTCCTGCAATAAAGAATTCCATAGCCTGGACAGAGCTACTGATGAGGCTCCATCTTGCATAGGATGGAGCCTGCCTTGGCTCACATGGTGGTTCAGTCCCTATTGCTAATTGAGCTTTAATATGTTCAGTTTACCTAATTGCCATCAACCTATTATTTATTCTATTATTACTTTTACTATTACGATTAATAGGCTCTCTATTGCTTTGCAATTTGCTAGGCTGTCTGCACCTCCTGATCTGAAAAAAGTCCCATGGGAGACATTAACTAGTCATGTCAGCAATGAAATCATGGGAAGTCAAGAAAGTTACAGCTGTTAGAGAGGAGAATGCACTATAAATGGCAGGACATTTGCACCACCTCAAATATACGGAATTAGTCGGTTCTTGTTTCCTTGTCCATTCTTGTTTTTATTGTAAGACATCCAGACAGTCTTTACATACAATAAATAAGTAAATAAACAAACATAAACGCCACATCTAACTTATGAGATTTTCTCAGAAGCATTGCTCCCCTTAGAATTTCTCTTTTAAAGCAATTTCCTCTTCAATTATATTGAATTATGATTATTGAAGAAGACATGAAAGGAAATTTGGGTACAGGAACTAGCTTTCATATGCATGGTGGTAGTGGAGGTGGTAAGTTTGCTCATTTTTAATTGCAAAATCGATAGCTTGCTGAGCATGGCCAGGGGCATAGCTGAGCCATGAGGAGACTAAAAACTTACAGTGTTTCTGGGGGATCCTGGGAGAATGTGTGAGAGTATGGATGAAATCAGGAGAATAAGGAGGGCATTGCAGAAACTTAGGAACTTGGGAAGCTGAACAAAAATGAAACTAATGTCCCATCTCCCCAATATTGTCAGCACTGACTGAAAACAACAATAAAGTGATCGCTTTAAATTATCCTTCATTCTGGGAAATGAAACCTTGGAGTAACCTGATAACCTTTGGATGAAGGAGTAAGCTTTAGGAACCAGAAATCTATCTGAAGATGGATGGATGAGTAGTCAAAATTAAGCAACTACTACTTGTTGGTTTGTGGGTCAATTCCTTTTAGATTCATAATTCCCAAATGTGTAACATGCCCAAAAGTTAAAAGAAAGAAACTTTAATATTTTTCTAATTCAACCAAGACCAATTAAAACTTAATTTAAATTTTTGCACTTGCATAGTCTGCATAACTAAGCATCCGGAATCCATCATTTCACACATATTCAAAGTGTTGCTTTGACTGCATCTTTACAAATGTGCATTGTGATTTTACATTTACTTCAGTGATGCACGTGCACAAAAATGTAAAAAAAAATCAAGATGTCAAATGTCCAAATAGCTTTCTTCCATCCTGGAACAGTTGCATGATGAGCTACTTACTGTTTTTAATGGTGCACATACAGTTGTCACTATTCATAAATGAATATGGACCTGACTTGAATTGGACCTTGTCTGATGATACCTATACCATTCCTGGTCTATCACCTTGCCTCCTCCTTCCACTGATAAAAAACGTAGAGTGGCCATGTGTCCTCTTTTATGGGGGAGGCACCATTCTGCCAGGTTCTGTCAGAAGGCAACCCTTTGAAAGGCACCATTCTGGCAGGTTCTGTTTGAAGGCTATCCAGGCCAAGACCAGTTTAAAATTTAAAAAAAAAAAAAATCAGAAGGAATGGTTGAGCCGTAAAGTTGCTCATCAAGAGCACCTGGATAGCCCTTAGCAAGGCACAGAGACCATGTGATCATGCTCTCCCAAACTACAGTGAGATTCACTGTCCCGTTTAATTCTGAGCGGGAGGTCTTAAGCATATACACATGCTTAAGTCTCCTCTTTTGTCCTCTTTTCTGGGAATGACTTCTGCTTGGGCAATTCACAAGTGGCCATCCTAAAACAAACACACATGCACACTTCAGAACGAGGGAAGGAACAAAGGGGACACCAGAAGTGTTCTTCTCAACACAGGAACGACTGTGTTGACCCTCCTTGGAGGCTAGCAGACTATGATTTTTTCCCTAGGGCTCATAAGATGTGTAGTCATTGGCCTTTCACATTCTTGGCCAATGGGAGAGGGCTAGTGAAGCCTTTGCTGTGAGGAGTATTCTGCCCCCTGCATACCATTTCCTATGGTATGTTTCTTTTCTGGTTTGGGGAAATAAGAAAGGATAGCAAAGGAGGAGCAGTGGAAGCTAAACTGAGATTTATGAACATTCAGAATGTCCTTTGAAGATTTTTGAGTGATCCATGATAAATTGTTAGGACAAATCACTTGTACTCACTGGTGAACCAATGCAGTGTCCACATGCTCCAAGGACACATCCGACACACTCAGGCAACAAGTATAAGGCAAAAATGGTCCAGCGAATCTACAGGGGAAAATCTGATTACAAAGTCCCTTATCACCTTCTGAAACAGACAGCATGGGCAACACTGAAAAACCTGAGCTAAGGCTTAGTAGTGAAGAGATGAAATGGATCTCTAGGATTTGACCAAATGAACCTACTTAGGTTGGATCTCTTTCCATTTGTCCTACTGTCTGGAAAAGGTAGTTGCAGAGCTAAGAGATAGCTATTTTTTTTCTCCAAAACTCAATACTTCATGATTTCACTTACCACTTATTCCAGGACTGAGCTCCTGGGAACAGATTCTTCTGAGGAAATGCTTTGATTAAGACCTCTTCAGCATATCAAGCTCGCTGCTTTTCTGGGAGCTATGTTGGCCTGTGCTTTGATGTGGCCACTCTCCTGCATCCCCACAGAGGTCTCTGAGGTGCAGTAGGTTGGGGGGGGGGGATAGCTGAAATCATGCTGTTGAAACCCCTCACCAGAATACTATTACAAGCTAAAGCCAATGAAGTTGTGGCTAGTTAATTCACCTAACCAAGGCGTCGTCTGGTTTGTGCCCACTTTTCCCTGTCCTTCCACAGAGGGGCCATCTCCATGCTGTCACATGCAACTTACTCAGCTTCTTCCCTCTGTATCACTTCAGTCACTTTGCCAGCTTGGCAGAGCAATTAGAAACAACTATACAAGTCAATATAGGAAAAACAAGAAATGTAAGAAGGTAAAATAGGTCAAGTGAAATAAATGAGACTCACGGCATGCCCTCATCACAGAAACTGAGAATTCCAGAGGCTCTCCTCGGGGATGAATTTCTGCCACAGGAGACTCAACTAAGAAAGATCTGCCTCCAGGCTACGCTCTGAATGAACTGAAGGACACAGTCCACATTGGCCTGGAGGATGTTAAGTGCTGCCCACAGATCAGAAAGTTATCAGATGTTAACATATAAATACACACACATATATCTTCCTTCGTTCCTGGAAGAACTTTAAGTGTGCCATTCCCTCTGATTCTGTGCACTCTCTGAGTCCAGTAGAGTCAACTGCAAAATTCCAGTTCAGATGAGTGAGGAAGAGCTGAACGTGTATGATCGACTCTGGAGGCAGGTATTGCCTTTGTTAGAAGTTGTCATTTCTTGTTTCCCGATTAGCCCCCTGGAGGGGCTGCCTGAAGATGTAAGCACAGCTGGGTGGTTTTTTGCAAGGGTTTTCACATAATTTGGCAGCAGTCGCAGGATTTGTCAATTTTCACAAAACTACTGTAGATTCCTGCCAGTAGGCATAGAATGATGGGTAAACCGCAGTCTGCACAGACAGTTTCCAGAAGCAGAAACAAGGCAGCCCACAAAAAACAAAGGAAATTACAGATTCTACCAGGTGGCTTCTGCTTCATGTACTCAAGAAAGCTAATTCAAAACTGCACTTTTTCATCAGGTTTTCAATTGCAGCCCCTACAGCTGAGCGACTGTATCTCTACACCAGGGAGGAGCAACTTGCGGCCCTCAAAATGTTTAGCTTACCATCGCCTTTGGAATCGCCACTGGGTACGTTGGCTATGGATTTAGTATAGCACAAGTCACTAAAAGAGGCCAATGAATGGTCACGCTCAAAGCCAGAATATGTAATAATGCCCAGGGACCTTGCAACTGCTGGAAGAGGGCCATTTTGTAGCCCTCCACAAGTCCCTAAGATTTTGGGGTCCTTAGGGGCTTGTCCTGAGGGCAGATGATGACAAGTGGCTTTCAGTTACCAATTTCATTTCTGACAATGACTCAGTTTTTGGGTTGTTCTGTGATATTTTGGGGATGGGGGTGGGGGAATTCGGTGCTGTCAGAAACATATGAGAGCAGCCAGCAGTCTGGCAACTTTTTGTGGAAATAGTCATTTTCCTTCACCCTAAATGAATCAACTTCTTGGGCAAAATCAAAAGCAGCTGTATGCTGTGAGGCACTGGTAGGAACTTATTTATTTATTTATTTATTTATTTATTTATTTATTTAAACATTTTTATGCCGCCCCATTCGCCGAAGCCTCTTGTTTTTCTTGAACAAAAGATGGTCTAGATGGTCAGTTCATGATAGTGTGATAGCTGTTCCAATTTCCCCTGCACTTGCAAACAAACTTTGAAGCATTGGTTCAACCTTTAAAGCTTCAAAAGGTTTGGGCCCAAGTTACTTGAAGTACACCTTCTCCCATAGCAGTCTGACTCCGTGGGCATTAACAGAGCCCTCTCCCTTTCTGCTACCAGGAAAGGGTATGCTGCTGTGAACAAAGGAGAAAGAAATCTTGGAAGCGACTTCCATTCTGGTTTCATCAGGTCCTTCTTTGCATATTTTCAGGAAAACTCTGAAGAGCCACCAATTTTCACTGGTCTTCCTGCAAGTCTGGGTTGTGGCTTTTTTCTTTTTGGTAAGATTTTATGTTGGTTTAATTGACAGGCACTTTTTTAACTGTGTTCAGTTTGTGTGGCTTTTATCTTGTATGCTGTTTTGAGAGGTTTTTATCTTCAAAGGGACAATTTTAGAAAGGGGCACAAGGCAGGTGTCAAAGGCAAATCAGTTTGCAAATGTTGTGCAAATCAGTATTCTCATTTGTCTTCATTTTTGGTGATGTGTTTTTGTCTTGTCTGTGTGTGTGATTCATAACCCCCCACCCCACCCTACCGCCAGACCCAGAGCCTGAAGTATGACAAATGGAAGACCTTGGTTAGCCACAAGGCCAAGTTCCTTGTATTTATGCCGAGGCCTTTGCTTGCCTGTCTCAGGGACTCCTCTGTTCTTCATACCAAGGGGGCTCATAGAGCCACATAGATCCTGTCTGTGGCAGTTTTGTAGAGCACGCTTGAGTCTCAGACCTGAAATCCCTGGTTTGAGCTCTGGTGTGCCTGACAAGCACAATCTGGTGGGAAATTCTCCTTTGAAAGCCCCAGTGATATGAACGACAGCTCTCTAAAAGCACAGTATAAGATTCAATAAAGTAGCTGCTTTGAAATGCTCCTGACAAGATAAAATGTCATACACAGAATTCACTTCCACACAGGAGATGGTGTCAATCATG
This sequence comes from Varanus komodoensis, assembly GCF_004798865.1. Taxonomy (NCBI): domain Eukaryota; kingdom Metazoa; phylum Chordata; class Lepidosauria; order Squamata; family Varanidae; genus Varanus; species Varanus komodoensis. Next base: position 19,268,850 of record NW_025336087.1, on the reverse strand, counting down.
TGTAACAAATGCATGTATAATTGCAACTTCTTCTACAGAGTGTACAGTGCCAAGGGGATTTTGCCACGCATAAAAATTGGCTGACAGGGCCTTAACAGGGGCTACAGGGGTTATTCCATGCCTGTGTCCCTGGGGTTAAAGGCCGAGCACAGCGCCATGCCTGGGTTGTTAAGCAATGAATGGAAGGGGGTGAGTCGAGGAGGCAAGCTGGCTCCTTGATGTGGGCGGCTGCTGATTGGAGAGCAGCTGCTCGTTTTAAAAGGGCATTATTCATTATTTAAGAATACTTTAATTTGTTTATTTGCAAGTTATTTAATTGACAACTTCTTGAGTGCCTTAAAATCAATATTTAAAAATAAAGATTAAATAAAAGGACAGCACAAAAGCAAAGCAAAGTACAATTAAAACAGCAGAGCACCAAAGCTTAGCTGCGGGATAAGACCAGTCAGTGTAGTTAAAAGGTATATAGCATGATCTTCAGCTGGCACCAGAAAGACATGAGATCTGGAGCCAGGAAAACTCCCAGAGGACACCATTCAACATGGGGTGCCACAACTGAGAAGACCCGTTCCCTGCTTTTCACCTGTATAGCCACAGAAAGTAAAGGCACCTGGTGGAGGGCCTCATAAGATTTCTTTAACATTTGAGCAGGTTCATACAGAATCCTGTATACTCCTCGATATATTTCGTCACTCTATTCTAACCTCTTTAACCCAGAGACAGAACAAAAGGGATAGGCTATCTATTGTATTGGACTGCTGCGGGTCAAAGACTGAAGAGGACACCTAGAGTTGGTGAAGTCAAGAACATGGGGGTGTTCAGAACAATTTGGTAGAGAAGATGACACTAGAATTAAACACTTAGAGGATGAATGTTTGGGTGAAGGAATGTTTACCTCTCAGACATCTCAAGTTATTATTTGCCCCATGAATTTGGGGGAATAGCTGAAGCTGTGTGTGTTTGCCCCTGCCCCCAGAGGTAGCTGTAGCTCTGGGGCAATGGTTCTTTGATCATTAAGACAGCATGGAAGGAAAGGGTTAAAGCCCACACACACGAGTGCTGCCACTCTGGTCTGAATCAGGCACCCTTCCAACAACATTTCAGCTTTTAAAAATGGAAGGGCAAAACACTGTTCAGGTTTAGAGAGAAAAAGTTCTTCAGCTCCCAGCATGCTTCAGCCAGCATAATTGTAGAATCTCTCGAAACAGGCATCCGATTGCACCATAAGAGACATAATGACATATCTCGTGCCATCACGCCTAATTTGACCGAGCATTAATTTGCTAGGGATTAAGAACTAAAGCAGTTTGGGCCAAAGTTCCTCGATCCAGAGGAATCCATACGCCCAACCAAATGACTGAAAGTGTGGAGGAAAGACGACAAGGCTGGGTGGTGGCAGCTGAGGCTGGGGATTGGTGAATCTGTTTCATTTTCTCCCACATTCAGTTCTTTTTTCCCAAATATGAAGAACATTCTGAATTTTGAACGTTTGAATTTTGATTTTTTTTAATCAAAAGCATTCTCACCCATTTTCACCAGTCAAATTTAATAGGCACAGCTATTTCCATAAAGAAGGCTATGGTATTCCTGCCTGCTATATAGTTAGCAGTGATGAAGGAAAAAAAAGTTAAGTATTAACAAGGTTGAATATAGAGATTGAATATAGAGATTGAAATCCAGAGCAAAACACTCAAAGTCCTGGACCTGAATCTGTCTGTTTCAGTTTTTCCATGTTCAGATTTTTTAAAATCTCAAATTACACCTGTCCAGATACAGAGAACTCTGAAAACTTTGGTAAAATTATACCAAGCCTAAATTGAAATGAAAATTCCACTCATCCCTAGCTGAGGCCTTGGACTGGTGCTCAACAGCCACTTCTTCCAGTGGTTCCCCAGTAAAACTAATTTCTGACCAAGAAAATGAATCCCCAGACTTTATTATGAGCATAAGAGGAAAGCTTGAGCATATCCTTGCATTCAGGAACAAGAATGTATCGTGCCTTTCTGTGTTGACACAGGGACACTTCAAGGCTAAAATATTGACTTTCCCTCTGAGCTGTATTCAAGGCCTACACTTCAGAAATCCCTTCATACACTTTTCATCCATTACAGCCCTAGGGTAATCAATATCTTTTTTCCTTTTTAAATCAACAAGGCTACTTGTTGAGTAAAATGCTACTTAACATGATAAAAGTGACTGGATTTGGCCCAATATGAAGGATGAGGGAATATTACACCCTTAGTGTTATTAATCTATAAGGACAAAGTGTGAGAGAACAAGGCTGATTCAGAGTTCAGTTATTCTAAATTTAGTTCCTACTAAAACTACACTGTTTGTGAACCAGTTAGGAGTAGAAGAGCTGCATTCATTTTATCCACTGCATATGAACTTTGGCCTCATTTTAATTTTCAAGAAAAATTGCAGGAAGTAATATTCAGACTGGGAAGAATATTTATCTGTGAATATCTTTGTCAGTTTGCTTTATTCTATTAAGCATTCCTGTTCTGTAATAAATAATTCTAGTTGAATCAGATAAGCATTCCTTCCGGGAAATGGAAATCATGGCCTGCTTCAACTTTATTTTTCCTCCTGGGGAATTCTTACCTTATGATTTTTCACCCTCTGGTTTTCTTCCTCCAACTATTGCTGGACAGACATTATATTTTACAGAATGGCCAGAAAACCTAATGTTTGATCTCAGTATTTTACAGCGATGATATGCATTCCATATTTATATCATCAACATAACTTGCATGTTCAAATAAATAAGCAAATAAAGGTCAGGAACAATACATTACCATATGATAATACAACCCAGTTTGTTGTCCTTTATACATACCTGGGTATGTAAACACATTTTTTTTACTCAGTTTATTATCAGGCATTGAAAACCATAGCAAAATTACTCCAGATGTATAAATGGCTTCCCAGTCTTGCTTGGCCAAGGATTATTTCCCTCTGTTGTCTTGGTCACCAGCTAAAAACCCTGAAAACCAACACAAAGAGGGCTTATGCCAAAACATTAGTATTGCATATTAGGGTGGAAGTCAATTGGAATGCTGGTAACCCTCCAGACCTGGAGGATTCCAGGCATCCCATGCATAGGAGGCAAGATGCATGGAGGCAAAGTTCTGGAAAAACAGATAGACTGACCACTGTGGCACCTCAGAGTCGGATGGAAGAAGGCTGGAGCTTGTATTTTGGCAGTGCTGGTCTTGTCAAGTGCTGCATGATATTCTGGTTGAGAAACTGAAGAGTTCTGGGATAGACCAATGCACTGCCTGATGAACTAAGCTATGGTTGACTGACTGAAAATAGAGGGCAACTATTAGTGGAGAATCATCAGGATGGTGGCCATTGATGAGTGGGGTCCCCCAGGGCTATGTCCTGGGACCGATCCTGTTCAATCTTTTCATCAATTACCTGGAAGAGGGGGTGACCAGTCTGCTGATCAAATTTGCAGGTACTACGTACTACCACTCTGTATGACTCTCATGTGACTATACTGGAGTATTGTGTTCAGTTCTGGGCTCCTCAGTACTGGAAGGATATAGTCAGGTTAGAGTCAGTGCAGTGTAGGACCACAAGGAGGGTGGCCGGATTGCAGGGAAAGCTGTATGAGAGAGACTGAGGGAACTGGGTCTTTTCAGCCTGGAGAAGAGGAGACTCAGAAGGGACCTGTTAGCAACATACAAGTATGTGAGGGAGTGCCATGTGGAGGTGGGTCATGACCTTTTTCCCCCTGCAGTGGAGGGCAGGAACCAAGATTCAAGCTGGACACCAGGAAAGGCTTCCTGACAGTTAGGACCGCTAGGGCATGGAATGGGCTTCCATGTGAGGTGGTTGAAGCCCCATTGGAAAGAGTGTTTAAGGATAGGTTGGACATGCAAATGGTAACCATGTCATGAACAGAACCGGCTGGAACCGGGGGTTCAGACTAGATGGCCCAGGGAACCCCTTCTGACTTGCTCTGTTTCTATGTTTCGGTGTTTCTCCCCTTCCGAAAGTCCTTCTCCAAAGTTGCCTCTCTACCCGAGAGAGGAAAGAGTAGTATGGCTCACTAGTGACAAGTTCAGAGCAATTTTCTGATCTCATAGCAGGGAATCTGCATCCTATGTCTGTTTACACACTGTTAGTTTCTTCTGTTAAAATATGTGACAGATTATTTATTTATGGGTTATGTATTTGTGTTTGCTTATTTATTTATTACATTTATATCTCACCTTTCCCTCCAAGCACGACTCAACATGCATGATCCTCCTCTTCTCCATTTTAGTCCTCCTGACAGTCCTGTTGGGCTGAGAAGCAGTGACTGGCTCAGAATTTCCCAGTAAACTTCATGTCTGGGTTCTAACTAGAACTTGAGCCTCCCCAGGCCCAGTAGCCACAATAACTAATATGCTTCCATGGGCAAAAGGGTCTACTCAAAAACAAAAAGTACCTAATTCCTAAATTCTATTTCTGGATTTTATTATTCATAGATCTGAGTGTTTGTCTGCCACCTTTCTACTAAACAAAATGGAACTCAAGGAAAGTTACAGGCATAATTAACATGGATTAAAATTATAAAGTACATGAGAATAGAAAATTGCACAATAAAAGATATGCATAAATGTATGTACATCTTTTCAGATTATGAAACCAATGCACATAAGTTGGAATGAAGCCCCTTGTACCTTACTCACCTATATAAATCCATTCTCATAAAGAATGACAAACGAACAGAGCTAGTACCTGCACATTTTCTTTCTTCCTTTTTAAAAAATCAACATAATCAGCACATAAGAAAGTAGACTAAAGTCTCAAACACAACATAGCCTATAAGGATCCTGGGTTATGGTATGTGGTCTAATGCAGACATTGTGTTGAGACATGAAAGCATCAGAGAAAAGAAGCTGTGCTCTGGAGAACTACCTCAACATTTGCAACACCTGATGTACATATAATACCCTATATCCAGCAGCAATTTCTAATTCCTGACTTTTCCACTATCCCTTGCTATCATCAAACAAGGTGAGAGGTTGGTTTGGATGACAGAGAAGAGGAACAAATTTAATTGCTATTTACTGCTACTTAATTTATTGTTATCATTTTACAGTGGGGAAGGGAATTTGCCCAGCTGGATACAGCTATTACTATTTTTCTCAGTAAAGGTGCCTGCTGTCTTGATTTGTCTGGTTATGGGATCAATCATTACTGTTTTCACTTGGGCACATGGGCAAAGTCTTTGCTCTCCTGCAAGACTGAAGCCAGTGAAATCTCTCTGTTTCACTGATCACCATGAACAGTGTGAAATGCTGACACAACTTAAAGAGGCTGCACTATAGTCCAGAAAAAATAGTTAGGCAGCTTAAGGTGTTCATGGACTCTTATTTGCTGCTTGATGTACAGGTGGGAGCAATGACTTTACCTGGTGGAGCAACCTACACTTTCCTGCCTGACCAAAATATTGTTTCCATCCATTGTGGAACAGTAGTCTTCCAGATGGACTAGTTACTGCAGTGTGTTCTTTGTTAGGAACAAAGCAAATCTGTATTGATTGATTTGCTTCAGATCTTTATCTAGCAGCTGTACCTTTTTTATTATTCTAGAGCAAGAGGAAGGGACTGGTTCAGGATCCTAGCATGGGAGTTAGGGGAGCTTTTAAGATCCCTATCAGGTTCCTGTGCTACTGTAAAAGAAAAAAGGAAAATATGGAGTTGGGTTCAGACTGATCAACTGCACCAGCAGAAGTGGCCTTCATCACCCCTCAGCTTTAATCTATTTAGCAGCCCACTAAAAATGCTACACAGAGAGAGGCAAGAGACACTGAAAAGGTGAACTGTGGTATTGTTGTGAGGAGATTCTCCAAAAATTAGGTGGAAAGATCTTCTGAGTGGAGCCCTTCTTGCAAAAGTTCCCCCCTTCTTGTGAAAGGAATCCCACACAAAGCTGTGAGATAGGGATGTAAAGTAATGTAGGTATTAAAATGGCTCAAAAGCAGCTCTCCTCTTGACTGTTCCTCAGATATAGGTCATATCACTGGCTTTAAGGGTTGCCAATTTGCTTTTGTGTTGCATTCAAAGTGCTGCTTTTTACCTTTGAGACCCATGTGTAGGTGGGTGCCCTGATGCCTTGGCATTTGACTCTGCATGGTTGCCTTGATCAACTCCGAAAGCCTTGTGGTCACTGTCTGCAGTTCCTTTCCTTTGCACCAAGGGCAATGTCTGTTCCATCACTGTCACTAAATAAGGTTAAGTAGCATCACTAGTGCACATTTCATTAGTTATACACCTGTTTAATCTTTCCACCCTGCCCCACCATTTTTAAGAATTTTCCCCAGAAAGTATTCCCAATTTATTTTGCTTGTTCCTATTTTTCCAAGTATACCTTCTATAAGTGTTGCCAAAAACACTTAGCATCGATGGCAGTTGAACAAAGAATGAAATATCTTCACCATCCAGCCAGTCACAATTCAGGTTCAACTTACCACATCAGCTGCCAGTAACGCCAACATATGGAAGCCCATCCTTAGCATCAGGTATGTCACATGACCCTCACTGCCAGCATCTACATGTTGAGCATGGGCGTTTGAGAATGGGGGGACTCAACATGAGCAGCTGTGTACATAGGCACCTCCTTGTGACCTCGCACCCTGTATTAGCAGGGTTCCAGCTCCTTGAAGGTCTCAGCATGTGTGGAAGCCCCTCCCTGCTGACACATGCATGCAAAGGAGCGGGGCTACACTGAACCAGTGCCATTCAGCCTGGTCCATGCATTTAAGTCAGTATCAAAAACAGTAGCCATGTCAACTGGATTTTTTCTAGTGCTTTTTTCTCCCTTTCCCAATGTGTAATGCCACAAGCTTGAACTTAAGGTAATGGATGGGAGAGGATATCCTGTTATCACAGAAGTTACTCCTATGCGGCTTTGTTTTTGTTTTGCCATGTATTTACTGAACAATCCATTTTTACTTTTACTTTTCTTTCTTTCTTTTAGAAAAAAGCACTTGGCATTTTTTAGAGCCGCCTAGGCTATTCTGCCAAAGGCAGATTACATAATATGAACAGAAATCCATCAGGAATTAAGACTGATAGGAATAATGTTAGAGTCATTTACAATATTTGTTCCAATGTTTCTCATGGAAGGTTTCTTAAATCATCTTTTTAGAAGACAAAAGGCACCAGAATGGCAGGGTCGTTTTCTTGCCTTGCCATTCTTGCGCTACACAAAGCAGTCTTGGGAATCTCATGCAGGCATCAGTTCTAGAGATGCAAGTTTCTGGAATATTTTGAATTGGAAAATTTTCTAATGCAAAGTAGCTCAGGTGACAGCAGTGGCGAGAAGCGTTTTCTTTCAGCTTCGGCTGATCCATCAGCTGCGTCCCTACCTGGAGAATGACGGCCTGGCGACAGTGACACATGTGTTGGTGACTTCCCGACTTGACTTCTGTAACGTGCTCTATGTGGGGCTGCCCTTGAAGATAGTCCGGATACTTCAATTGGTTTAAAATAGAGCTGCCAGGCTGCTGATGGGGACTGGGCATTATGTTATGTTCACATGACTCCAGTTCTCCGTCAGCTTCACTGGCTCCCCATTGAAGTCCGGGCCCAATTCAAGGTGTTGGTTATGACCTATAAAGCCCTTAACGGCTTGGGTCCTGGTTACCTGAAGGAGTGCCTATGTCCATGTATGCCCGCCCGCCCCTTGAGATCAACGGGAGAGGCAACAACGGAGAACCCTCCGTGAAGGAAATTAGGAGGGTGAGTACTCGGAGGAGGGCTTTCTCTACGGTGGCGCCCAATCCATGGAATGTACTCCCCAGAGAGGTCCGCCTGGCACCATCATTATTTGTTTTTCGGTGCCAGGCGAAGACCTTTTTAGTCAAACATTATTTTATTTTATTTATTTATTTATTTATTTATTTATTTATTTATTTATTGACCAGGTCGACTCAAATTATATTGTTTTCATATTGTGTTTATTTATTTATTATTGTGAGCCGCCTTGAGGCTTCAGCGAATGGGGCGGCATAGAAGCCTCCTAAATAAATAAATAAATAAATAAATAAATAAATAAATAGGTTCATTTGCATAGGAAAATGTTCAGTTTGCATCTGAAACTTTTCTGATGCCCTAGAGAGATTTAATTTAGCTTGTTTATTTTACTTCTATTTAGCAAACAACCAAGCTTGAAAAAAAGCCACTCATGTTAATTTCTGGCCCTGTACACCACAAATAATTGGCTTGAAATGTTTGAAGAAAAAAATGAAGCACACTTAATGTGACTTAAATGTTATATTATGTTAAAGGGAGAAAATGCTTGTAAAAATCTAAAGACAATAGCATGTACTTCCCCTACATTGCTTAAATTTAAGGGGAGAAAACACAAAGGTATTGAAAACTGTTGACACACTAATTAATTTTAGCAACCCAAAGGACTGTGCATGATATGCTGACAACCGTTCATCTATTTTAACAGAGTTCAGCTCTCTTCCACTGAGGTTGGTGGGGCACCTTCAGTTTTGCTGTCACTACTTATTAGTTCCATTTCAACTGAGACACATATGTATTTCAATGACACATATATTCTCTCATATACTTGCTAAGGATAATCACCTGAAAAGCATTAATTACAGCTTTGAAACTGCTATGCTTCCTAATATTGTATTTGCAATGGGAAGTCATCCATTTTTGCTAGTGAATTTATAGAATAGAAAACTCCTGTAGAAAAATAGAGCACTACAAAAAAAATTCTGGGAAATATTCCATCCCACATCACTGGTCTGTTCAGGAGTCTATTTCTGAAGTGACACTTGCCATGTCTGGCCCAAGCGAGGGATTGTCTGATCTATCGTGGAGATGTGCAGCTTCCTACTTGTGCACATGGCAGGGGCTTAGCTCAGGAGGAAAAAGGAAACACAATAGCAGGATGATAGTGCTGCATGAATGGGGAAACAATTCCTGGCTGAACAAGTGGTGGAGAACTCCCATCAGACTCTCTTTTTATCGGTGAAGTAAATAGATGCATAGGAAAAAACAGTTCTACCCCTGGGTAATTTAAGTCCATTGGACCAAGATACTCAGACATATCATGAGGCTTGGAAATCCAATTGCAGGCTCCTGAGACAGGTACCAAAAATGTTTGCATGAAGCAGCAGTGTTGGAGTCGGCGACGTCAGAGTTATTTAGTGCTTACATGCTCTCTCTCTCTCTCTCTCTCTCTCTCTCTCTCTCTCTCTCATTTAGCACAGACATACATGCACACACAGTCATGGTGATCCCAAAGGAGTTGTTGTTGTAGTCCATTTATACCCTCCCTTTTCCTCTGAGTGGCCCAAGGCAGTGTATAGGATCTTTCTCTTCTCTGTTTTATCCATACAACAACCCCCTGAGGCAGCTTAAGCTGAGATTCTGTGACTGGCTCAAAGCCACTGAGTCGCTTCATGGTCAAGTGGAGACTAGAATCTAGATCTCCTGAGTCCCAGTCCAACACTCTATTATGTATATATTTGATTTATATCCTGCTTTCTTCCAGTTAAAGAACTCAGAGTGGCTTATTGGAATCACCATGCCACTTTATTGGGCAAAACTTTATTGGTTCCCACAAGCATCGTGGGGCAATTCAAATGATGGGCAACACTATTCTGCTGCTACACAGCACACATTGGCACCTAGATGATCAGAGCCTAGCAGAGCTGAAACCACCCTACGGGAGGCTTTGTGGGCTCCCTTTCCTCCACTGCTGCCAAAGCCAGAGCAGAATCCCTCTGCTGAGGGACTGGAGTGGTTGCAATAACTTCAACTGCTGGAGGACTTCATGGCTTTGCCGGCTCCACTGCCAGATGGCCTGCCACTTGGCAGCTGCATGCTTGGACTGTGTATCCATATCCATCTCATTCGCAACTACTAAGAAAGCAGGTTGTTGAGTCCCCCACCCCACCCCCAGATGCTGCTTTGCAGAACCTATCCCTTTATTTCCATAGTCATTAAAACAATGTTGGGCACGGCAGGGAGACGACCTCTGTAGTAAAAGGTCTCATTTAACTTGGTTCAGCCTTCCTCACTCTCCAGTTGCTTTGCACTGCAACCCACATCAGCCTTTGACAGTGTGACCAAGGATCAGGAACTGGCTTAACTCTGAATGTAGAAGAAGATAATGATGATGTTGCACTTTTTATGGAAGTACCCATAAACAAACAAGTCGTTGCCTTGATGACCATTTAGAGGAATGCTTTACATACAAAGTAATGAAATGCATATGCAACACATCAGTTCCATGACATGTTCTAATTCATAGAGCTGTATGCCATTTCTTGTTATGATTTTCAGCTTGTGACTGTTGTTGTTTTACATTTTAGCAGTGTTTGCACTTGGTTAAATCATTTTTAATATTGCAAAAATTTCTTCCTTCTGTTTACTTTTGTTTTTTCCTTTTCTGTTTTTGCTCTTATTATACTTTCAGCATCCTTAAATATATTTAAAGTATGTTAGAGCTTAAGCCTCATATTAAAATGAATTTGCTATGTGCTTTTCTGATGATTTTCTCAGTAGTTTAGCTTATGGTATGATGGTAAATGTCATATATCACTGTGTTGTGGTATGAATAATATCTATTCTTATTTCACTGAGAAGTAGAATACAAAACACTGCAAAACTCAGATACAATTATTTTCCATTTTTCCAGAAAGTTCTGTTCTTTACCCAGTTATTCTCTTTACAATTTGGCAGTGAATTCTGTGTGTGTGTGTGTGTGTGTGTGTGTGTGTGTGTGTGTGTGGTAAGTGTGTGAGTGTGAGAAAGAATTGTTCAGTTGACAACTCTGATTATACAGGGTCACTTGACTCACACAGATGCTTCCAATGTTGGTTTTCTTCCTTGACAGTAACAAAAACAAAAACCTCGGCAAATTCTGGAGCCTGAAAATATATCTCTGCTTGTGTGTCCACAGTCTTCTACATTTTAATCAATGAATATACCAGGAGCCTTTGATTCCAAGGCATCCTCTATGCAATGCTGAATTTATTCCCTGCTTAGGATACTAGACTCTAAGTTCCCTGCCATTAGAATCCATTTGGCCCCATTCTCCTCTCACCCCAATTACTTCTCAAATAAACTAGAGCCCATTCTAGCTGTCTCCCTGGGATGGGCATGCCACAGATGAATGGCCAAAACACAGCAATCTCTTTCCCAAATAGCCACTTGTCACACTATTATGGGTGAAATCATCCAGAGAAGAGAATTTCTTTCCATGAACTTCTTCCATTCCAGCTGGTCATTGTAAGAAGAAAATGTAACAACAAGAACTGGTGTTCTGGGCCTGCTTCTCTTCCTTTTCCATCTTGAACTCTTTTTCTTGTTGTGCCATCATAATCCAATGGGCAAGAACTGTCTTACCAATCTTATGTCAAGTGCATGGGGAACATTTTCAGCTGAAAAGGGGGTTAAAGTTATTTGAAAAATAAACAAATAAATTGTATTGGCTTCCCTCCATCTCTAGTGTTGTGGTGCAGACTGCTATACAATATTTCTGTCCTGACCACCATGTGAGGTAGAGCACAATAATTATGAGCCAAAGGATGCTGTGCATCTGGAATAGAGGCATGGGTACCACTATACAAGTGCTGCCCTGGATGCATAGCTTACCCCCCTGCTTTCATCTCCTGAGGCAAACCAAAATTCTAGTAGAGCTTTTAGTAGCTGGAAAAGCTGAAGCCCTCGCTCAGTTCCTTGCAACGGGATAAGCCACATCTTTTCTCGCATGTGTGTATGTGCTGTCAAAGTGACTCTACCATGTCATGTGCACTGCATTTTTGGGGAAATGCCTTGAGAGTTTATGGAAAGGCAGCGGGAGGTGAGGGAAGCTATACGAAGCAGTAGCTGCCCTGTGGTGTGGTTTCCATGCCTTTAATCCCAATGAGCATTGTTCTTTGTTCCATCATTTTTGGGGGCTAGCCTACAAGGCAGCCAGGGTCAAGATATCCTGATCCCCGTGCACAAAGCTGCCTCCTCCAGGAACAAAAATATAGATACTACAGTACCCAGTTGGGAGTGTGGGATGCTGTCATCTAAAACTGCCCTGTTGCAAGAATCAGCCATCAGAAAAGGAAATATAAGACAGGGAACCTGCCTTGTTATCCTTATATATAGCTGCAGATGGCTGCATGCTGAGTGAATGTTTAAATTCCCCATTGCCTTTTGGAGTAAGTTTCCCTGCAAGGCTTTCAGGTGGATTCATCATACCCATTTATTACAAAAACAGTGTGAAACCTGAAAGTTCCATTGTAGTCAATCTGATAAAGATGAATCTTGTACAGAAGGCCTGGAAGGGGTGGAGGGGGATCTCTTTCAATTCTCTTGTACATTCAATTTAAAATAAGCTGTTGCAAAATGTCAAAGGAAAGAAAAGAGGGAAAATAATGTACTTAGGGCTTGAGACGTAGGTTTCTTTTCAAAATAATGCATAAGGAGATAGGGTAAAAGCAGAAATCCCATGTTTTGAGTGGATTGTGATGGTAGTTTGTGCATATCAGCCAACACAGTGCTGAGTCTAAAAACCCACTGTGTTTGTTGTCCTCAATGTTTCAAAATGTTAGTTTGGTGAGTCACGGGCTGAAAAAGATACAAAGACATGAATACAAGAGCATTTTAGGCCAAGAAAGTGCAAACTGATATAGAGCTTATATTTGCTTCCTTTCATACTTATAGAAGGGTTTTTATTATAAGGAAATTCTCATTTAATTATTGATATTATCATTATTATATTTGGTGGGTTGTATTTGTACTTAGCAGCAAGATATGATAGCATATTCCCTGCATCACTTTCACCTGCTCTATTGGTTTTTTTCACCCAAAATTATTCCATGGTATCAAGATTTCTACTTAATACACTTGGCAGATGCTTCAATAACCCAAATGTGGAATTAAAACTTCAGTCAAGCAAAAAAAAAAAAAAAAAAGAGGGGGGGAGATGAATTAGGACGGAGCCAGAGAGCTTCTGTTTTTTAAAACAACCTCCTTTGTAATTAGCTGCTTGAGGGCAAAGAAACAAGTGCAGTGTTGGGAAGTTTGTTTTCATGTAATACTGCATTTGAACTTGCCTTATTGGTTTAGAGAGTAACACATGGAAACACATGAAAAATTAAGAATAGTTTTATTCCAGTTCCATTCACACAATTCATAATTGGTGCACACTTCTCACTCCATTCTCACTCCCCTCCATGTATACACACACACATACACACACCATTCACATATTGGATAGGTAAGAAAAGGGAGACAAGCAAAATGAAAGGTTGGTGCCTTGATCAGGGAGGCCTTAAGGGATAAGATCCAGAGGCAGGTAAGATAGAAGGTGCAGATGACAGAAAAATTGTATACGAAGAATAAGACTTGATCAATCAAGTCTCTGTGATCAAGGGTGGAGTACACAGACCAAACCTAGTTGGAGAGATCTGTGTAACGTCACCCTACATAATACACTTTTGGAATACCCATACTTGACTTCCCTAACTGCACAGTCAAGCACCTCATTCCTCCACCTTTATCAGTGGTGTAGCAGATCTAGGAATGCAGCAGCGGCAGGTTTTTATTAGCAGGGACTTGTTGTTTGCCTTCCCTGACCACAGAATCCCCTGTTTCCTCTGAGGTTAACCACGATTGTCACAGCAGTTGTGGGAAAAATATGTTTCCCCAACAACAGTGTATTGTTCCCTGCCATAATACAACATACATGGCCTTAAATAGGCAGTTGAGGCCCATTCACATTGGAGAAGGACCACTAAACCTGGTTTGTTGATATGGCTCAATACCACTGCTTTAATGTTTGGACTTCCCTTAGACTGAGGCTTTAGGGACAGTCATGATGAGTACCTGAACTTCAAAAACTACCACTATACTACTCCCACCATTATTTTCAGCCCAGTGTCTCTTTCATCCTTTCACCTTCCAGTTCCCTGTACCAGAAAGCAAGCAACCACCCACTTCATATAATTTTAATTATTTCACTTGCATACAATGATTTTCTGAGTCTCCCATCTGTGTTCAAGAAAGGAAACACTTGGCATAAGCAAGTGGGAAATGTATTTTCCTAGACATGAAAGAAAACAGGAAGTCCTTGTGTACACATAATTCTGAATTGTGGATACTAAGATTACTGTGTGCCTAAATTGGGAGTATCTGACATAGAATAGAACGTATATGGAGTGGTACAGAGGCTTTTGCAAATGTGCTTGGAAAGACTAAATTACAAACAAATGGCAGAGGCATTCATCCTATTCCAATCATACTCCCAGAATGGTATAAATTAACACCTTTGTTGGGACACCTAACACATTATTAGGTTTTCTCAAATATGCCTATATTATAAGGAAGTAAGTTTTCATATATTTAACTGGCATAGCAAAAAGGTTCTTGATAGATGCAATTTGGTATATGTATAGCATTCTACATGCTGTAGTGTGGTGCCAACTACTTACATGCTTGCCAAATTTTTGCAGTTAATTAAACACTTGGCCTAATTCATTTAATTCAGTGGAGGTACCCCAGGGATAAAATTGGTCAATGTTTGTGAAATGCTAAATGAGTTCTCAGTAGTAAGAGATTTGATTGTGGGGAGAGTTTTTGTATTCTGCATAAAATTCCAGTATAAATTAGACTAAGTATATCAATATTGCTTTCAAAAATATGGCTCTTCATCATATCAAGACCATGTCATTAGATGTGGAGGCTCTTTTCTTTTACAATATCTGTATTCCTTTACATTCTTCCAGTAACACACACACACACACACACACACACACACACACCCCTACCTCTTACACTGAAGGGATTATTGTGGGAGGGGAAATCAAGGACACAAAAATGGAAACTGTAGTCAGTAAAAAGGTTATGGCTTGATTTGTTTCATATGAAGCAACAATTAGAAACACGGTCATTTGGGTTGGCATAGGGTGGGCATATATGTTAGTTAAACAGCCTTTTGGAAGGTTAAGAGAAAATGCTAAAGGACAGGAGAAGAAAAATTACACGTCTGTGCAGAACAGCCATTGTTTACTTTAAATGCAAGGCATAGTCTTTTGAACTGAATATTGTGTTAAGTGTTAAGCCAAAACCAAAATTATATGAATGGAAAGAAAGTAAAGGCTTTCAGTCCATGATGAATTTTTTCAATTCCTGTGGAAAGTTTGATGGGCTGCCTTTCGTCTTATAAATAAACTATTGTGGTTTTAAGACATGTGTTCAGTCTTGGTTTATTTAATTCACAATACCAAGTAAAAAGGGTCCATTGGGTAATATACAATATATTGACAGTCTAAGTAAACTACACTTATCAAAACAATTGGATGATTTGCTTTGGTTTTAAAGTTTCCAATTATGTATATCATATGCTCACAAAGTATACTAAGACTGCACTAGTGTCACTTCCCAGGAAATAAATCCCATTTAACTCAATAGGACTTACTTTAGAGAAGAAACACATAGGATTGTGCTATAAAAGAACTAAGGTTGCAATCCCATACAGTTACCTGCAGTGAGTCTCAGCAAGGCTTACTTTTGAGTAGACATGCACAGGATTTCAGTTCATAGCTACACTTCTATTCATGTGTATGTCAAAGTAATTCCCACTAAACATAGTAGAGCTTCCTACTAAGAAAGCATTCAAAGAAGTATGGTATAAAGAGTGGAGTTTCACCACTATAAAATCTCCACTGAGAAGCTATAGTACAACAAGTTTTCACTGTTCACTCCTAATTTCAGATCATTTACGCAGAAGTTGAAAAACATGGGCTCCAATACAGACCCCAGTGAGATGCCACTGTTTACATTCCTCCATTTTTTCCTACTCTCTCTTTTGCATTTCTTTAGCCAGCTACTGATCCATAAGAGAATCTCTCCTCTGCTAAAATTACTCAGGGGCATGCTGAGGGATTTGTCAAAAGCCCCACAGAAGTCCGTGTAAACAATGTCTATAAGATCACCCAGACCACATGCTATTTATGCTGTCAGAGGATTCCATAATGTTAGTAAGTCTCGCACACAAAGGCAAAATACACAAGCTCACAAACAAAACACGCCAGTCGTTCCCTCTTCCTTTCCCTGCCCAGAATGATTGCCACCACCCCCAGCTTGTGTTCTGTTTTGTTTTTTTCCTGCATGCCGGGCACCTGGACTGCAGCACAACACACTATTTTCATTTCAAAGTATGCCTTTGAGACCCATACAGGAAGTGACACTATGGGAAATAAATATAGTACTGGATGAATGTTGCAGCCTGAAGCATGCCAGTCTTCCAATTGTAAAAGGGATTAAAAAATATCAAAAATCTAAATCCAAAGCAATTTCAGGCAGAAGCCTGGTTGGCACCAAGAGGCATGTCCGAGGGTACATCGGCACCCACACTGGACCCCGTCCCCCTCAACCTAATAAGGAAATTTACCTTCCCCATAGTGCTCTGCTGGGCTGAGCTTGGCATACCTTGCTTGAGTTGTTTGCTTTTCAGGTACTTTTTAGTGCCTTGCTTGCATTCTATTTACATTGTGTTGTGATCAGTGTAAACCTACACTGGGAAGGCTGGTATATTTTGATTGTAAGTCATGGCTTGTCGTCTATATGAAGAGATAAGACCAGTTCCACGTCATAGTTTAAAAAAAAATAATCTACCCAATACAGTGTGGTTCAGGCAGATTACAAAGAGTTAAAAGACTAAAATGTCATATGCATTCTTAAAAAGATCAAATACAACATAACATTTAAAAGAATAGAAAACAACAAGCTACACAAAAATAGATAAAATTCCTTGAAGGAAAAAGTGCTTGAATTGGGGGGGGGGGGGCATTTCAACAGCAGTCTGCCACAGCTGATAAGCAAAGTCCCACAACAAGGTAGCCACCTGCCTAGCTTCCTTCAGCTGCGTCACCTGGAGGAAGGCATTAAAAGAAGACCCAAGGATCCAAACAGGTACTGTGAATATCTCCCCCCCCCCACACACACACACACAATGCCTGAGTTCAGAAAACCAGTAAGCCATGGAAGGTTTGTTTTTTTGCTTGCTTGTTTTTACTATTGTTGCTCTGTCATGTTGTCTGAAACCAGTTGTAGTATTTTATCATGGTACATTTGATCTTTAGATACCATAATAAGAAACAACAGTTCTTATGGTTTCTCCATAGTACCATGCATTGTCATTTTGTCCAACAAGACCAAGTATGATAGATTGATTCCATAAAGGAGGCCACAGACCATGAAGAACAACTCAATTCAGGAGGCGTTCACTCACAGGGTCACCAGAAGTCCGAGATGACTTGATGGCACATAACAACAATCAAATGGCTGTCCCATGTGTGCAGAATGCGATTTTTTAGTTTGAATGGCTTCTTTTCAATATGCCTTCTGGGCATAAATTATCTCTGTCTTTCAGTGTTTTCCTTCCATTAAAACTCTTTTAGATAGATCATAATGGTTGTGATGGCATGGCATGATCAGCTGGAATTCTGCTTTATGCTGAATGGGTGATATGCTAATACATGCAGCCTGCTTTATCCCATTTCATTCCTCTCCACCACAAAGAAGAATTAGTTTAGTGTGTCATCCAAACCAGGATTCCTGGCTTGTCACTCCCAAACAAGCAAGAAATTATAGGCCAAGAAAAACTGGGCATGTGAATTTCAATGCAGGAATCCTGGCTTGGCAACACTTTAGATAACTTTTCTTGGTTGGTTTACCAGTCCCTTCAGTGTGAGAACCAAGGAAGAAGTGGACAGGTTGCATAGGAATGATTCAGGATATTTTGGCTTAAAATTCTATGCCAATAATGACAATGAGTATTTTTTTGCATAATTCTTGTCATCATTAGGAAATAACAGAATTATACCCTGAATTGCTTAATGAGTTCTATTGTTTCTTACTTTTCAAAAAGACAATGAATTGCAAATAAAAATGCCCAGTCTGAACATTAAAGCACGGCCTGCCTAGGGAGGTGTTAGAATTCCATTCAGTTTGTTTTTAAGAAGAATGTACAAAAATTTGTAAATTTCTTTATAAAGAAGCTAAGGAAAAAACTTGAGAGTTTGAAAAGAATCAAAGACAAGAAAAAGCGAAACTGCAGGATTCATCCAAAATATTCAACCAAATGGCCTTGAGGCCTTAGGTCTGAAAGGCCTGGCTCCGAATCACTGTTTATTCATCCATGTTCGAATTGAGGTTGTCACCTTCCCCTCCACCCTCAGCCCCCAATGGTCTTCTTATTTTAACAGCTGCATGGCAGAAAGGGATGGTCTTCTCATGCTGGGAATCACTGAACCTACTGAATGTGGCTGGTGCAGATTGGGGAATTTCATTTGGTTCATGTGTGTTTCGTATAAAAACATAGAAACAGAGTGAGTCAGAAGGAGTCTCCTGGGCCATCTAGTCTGATCCCTGGCTCTGGCTCATGGCATGCCTACCATGTGAATGTCTAGCCTATCCCTGAACACCCTCACTGATGGGGCTTCAACCGCCTCCCATGAAAGCCCATTCCATACCCTAGGAACTGTCAGGAAGCACATCCTGGCATCCAAACTGAAGCTTTGCAACCAAATCTGTGTGACCAAATTTCACAAATTTCTTCAAAAATGGAATGGAAAAAACAAGATGATAGAGAGACAGAGAGATAGATATTATTGACTATCAGAGAAGGTGAAACTGATCATCATTCTCTTACATATGGTTTTCTTTGGCCAATAAACAGAATGGAAGAATTTGCCCATGGACCATAACTCTGTTCTACCTATTTGTGACCTCTGATGGAGCAAGCATAGCCTTCAGATGCTGTGGGAAAAGTCAGACTTCAGTAACTATGGATACAGTGCCTGCCTTCTTCGGCACATTGCTCCATCAGATCCAGTCCTGCTACTCTGAAGTTCACGGCACTACCGAAACCCATGCAGCATACGGCAATTCAAGGCTTCTAATACCTGCTTGTTTGTACACCAAATGGCCACTATAACATCACATGGAATTAAACTTTTTTTGCCCTGTTTGCAGTACTTTAGCAGATACTTCTCTTTCTCATTAAGAGTGTATCTTTCCCAGCACAAGGTAGAGCTCTAACATCTGTCAGATCAGGACATCCGAGTATCACATGGAACATCATTAGCTTTATTAGCCAAGGATGAAGTATGGAAGGGACAGAGCTGGCATCTGGTGCTCTATCACTGCCATCCCCCACTTCATATTCAGAACATATGGCAAGGTTGAATGGCCTTCCGGCACTCCAGGGTTGCAATCTTTGCAAGAGGAGCCCTCGTACAGACATGCTAGCACTCCCTCCCTCAAGCATCTCTGATCCCTGTAGAGATGAGTTGTGCACAACCTAGCACTTAAGCTGTTTGCTGCCTTAATGATTTTGCCCTTAAAAGCATTCAGCATCTCTCTATGATTGACAGTGATAGCACACATACCTTGAAAGCTCTACTGTCGATGATTAAGCCTTAATAAAAGCAAATAAGTTAGTGTCTGCAAGTACCATGCAGATGTCTATCTGGCATCTTGTAAATTAATCTGGGTGTTTATGCAGTAGATCATGATGAATGTATTGCTATAGCAACGTACATTTCTTCCATCCCTCCCCCCCCCGCTAATTACCTTAACATCTCCACTAGCGACTAAACCTTTGCATTTCTAATGAGCACATGGAGAAAGCAACTCCATGCTCTTGTCTCTTCTGCAATTGCCATCAGATAACATCGTGAACGATGGATGAATATTGATTATTGAGATGTTATTAGAGCTTGCCATTTTCAGATCTGTGTACCCAGGCTTGTCTTGCTGATCGATTATGGCTTGTCAGTGATATAGTTTGAGTTGGCTGGAGTGAGTCATTAATGGGTGAGACATTCTCTCCACCAGCTGCTAAGTTTGTTGTTCTTGCAGGCTCTCAACCCTTGCCAGCTTGGGACTCAGCATGGCATTTGAATTATGAGTCTTTGCCTGGCAGTGTGTTACCACACACCCACTAGCCAGGCAAATTTATCTATTTAAGGGAAATGCATGAAATTTAGGGTGCAGTCCACAGTCCCATTGGAATCTTTTGCAGAACTCTGACAGATTTTATGGGAGCCGGAGTGCTCTCTCAGAGAGGGAAATGGGGCAGAGTGATGCAGGGAGACTGACAGAGTTGGCAAACCCAAAATGGCAGCTTCACACTGTTTTGTTCCCTGTGAGCTGTTATTAATGAGCATTTTAAAGGTTAGTTGGTCTAATAAAAGTTATCCTTCCATTCCTCAGTCAGTAGGACTAATACACCACTAATACTGTAATCTACTTCAAAGGCTACTGAAATTCATTTTGCCATAAAAAAGGAGAAGTAGAAGAAGAAATCTTGCAACAGGAAAAATAAGGAGGCCAGAAATGAGTCACCCCACCTCAAAAAAGGATATGGTAAAGCTTTGGAAAGTACAGAAAAGGACAAGATATTTCAGCAGTGTTGGATCATCATCCTTATGTAGAAAGCTTGAAGTAGTCAGGCTTAGGGGGAAAATGTATGCTGGGGGAGATATGGAATGCATGCAGAAGAGGAGCAAGAGCATTATATATTGTTTATGGAACACCTCCGTCTGGTGTAGTACGTAGAGTGTTGGACACCACAAAATTTAGTATCTAACCCCCATTCAAGTATGGCCAGTGGTTGTCCTCAGGCCCTTCACAATTTCTCAGCATGTCGTACCTGACAGCCTTGTTCTGAAGCTAAATTGGGGAGGGTTGTGCATGTAAACCTCTCTGAATTCACTGGAGGAAGAGTGAGATAAAAATCCAACTAAAACATAAGCATTGCTGTCTCTACCTACTCCTGCTTCACCAGATGGGCTGGGTCCCATCTTTCCTCTAGCCCTCTCCAAGGCTATCATGGCCAAGTGTGAGGAAAGGAAGCAGCAAATGCCAGTGCAGCAAATGGCCATAATCTCAGCCACTGCTACGCACCCCTCCTGAATTCACAGAGGACATTCATGCCAGGAGCCTGCAAGGAAGAGGAGAAGAAACAATGGGCAGTGAAACGTCATCCTCATCACCTCTTTAAATAGGCCATTTTAAATCCACGTGCAGTTTGTGCTGTTTCCATTATTTGTTATTAAGCCTTCTGGGAGCCTTGCTGAGTGGAGAGAGGTGTGTGGTGCAGGGCATTTCTTAGCATAGCGAAGCAAGGACAATTGTGTTATCTCCTGTTGCTGCTACTGCTGTTGTGAATTTTCACTGTGCCTACCCAGAAATGTTCCAGGTTTTCACAGCAGTTTGGTGTCAGAATTTTCCCCACTTGCAACCCTAAGTGTGAATGTGAACAAGAGTGCATTTTTCAGCCAAAACTTGCTTGTGACTAAGCTTGCAATGATGTTCGAACAATGCATTCACTAGAAAAAATGTTCCCTTTAAAAATTCCCTTTCTGAAAATAAAGCTGCACGTTTTCATGCCACAATCCTTGGAGGGTGTAAGGACTTGGGTGCACAGTTTAAAATAGTGCCAATCAAAACGTGCCCTTTATCTGTTTGAAGGGGGGACGGGTGGAAAGAAGCTTGCATTTGGGAATAAGGTAAACTGAGCTTCAAGGTCAGAACTGGAGAACCTTTATGAGCTCCAGCCTTGCTAATTACGCCATCCCTATGTTTATCTTGTAGTATCAACCTGATTCCTCCAGTTTCCAGTATTTGGTGCAGGTTTGGATTAATGGAAGTCCAAAACATCTGTAGAGCACTGAGTTGAAGGAGGCTGCTGCATACTTGTCAGCTTTGCACAAACCCTATGAAGGCATTAAGTGTGTCATCTTCTACATCCAGGGAGATGAAAGGATGAATGCTTCATTTCTGTTTCCCAGTCATCATTCTTGTCACCCTCCAAGTGAATGGAGTAACTTTCTGCAACAGGAAAATTCCTACACCAGTGGAGGTTCTCGGCATGATTTAGAATGCAGGAAAACCACAATTCTAAATCACATGGAGAGACTCCATGGATAAAGGAAGCTCCCCACTGCAGAGAGCCATCCTTTAGACTTGGAGGACACTGAAGATGAGGAGGAGCAGGAGCTTGTGCATTCATCAGAGCTCCCCTTCTCATGTGTAGGGAATACATACTTTAATAACATCTACTTAGGACTGCAGAATTCTTACAACCATCTTTCCTTCCTTTCATGACCTTTTGATCTCACTATTTTCAAAGGTGTTTCTGTGCATCAGTGCGCACACAAGAAAATTTGTATGAGATAGAGGTTAGTGGGAGATAATGTGCACCTAAAGTTTATGAAAACCTATGCTATGATAAATCTGCTGATTTCAAGGGCTGGGGATGATTCTTTCCGGCTGAGACAAACAGTACACAGACCTCCTCAAGGGACCCTAGTCCACAAAAGTTTATGCCATAATAAATCCAACCAAACTGACCATACCAAGTCCATTAGAAATCAGTGAAAATGACCTTTAGATTTGACAGATGGGCGCTAGCTACATGTGCTTCTGTTCAGGATTCCAGCTGCTATGCCCCATCCTTTCTCCCATTTTGGACAGGAAGCCACCACTAGGTGCCCACTGCATATAACTGGGCAAGGGTGAGGTACCTAATACCAAATACAATAAGAGCTTCAATTTCTCCATTCACATCTATGGACACCTCTTGTCTCCTTTCCTGGGAGCATTTAACTACTGAGCATGAGCCAGCAAATGAGAGGGTTCATTCCCGGCTTTTTATATCTTTTTAGTCTCTTCCTCCCACCTCCTTTTTCAGCCACTCTATTCCATCCCCCTTTCCCTTCAGTTGAGGTCCATTAAGGAAGTTTTGTGGGGTTCTCCCCTTCATTTTCTTTTCTTGACTTCTGGGGTTTTATCTCCCTCTGACGTTTCATCGGCACCTGCAAAATTCAGTTACCTCATCTGCTGATATTTCCCTCATATTTTTCAGTGGTCCAATTTTGGCTAAAGTATTGCAATCACTGGGAAACAGAAATTGAAAATAGAAGGAGCAAGTGCTGCAGTCTATCCTTGGTACATGGGAGTGTGTTACTTGAACTTGTGGCTGAAGGGGTTGGAAGAAAAATGTTTGCAGCAGCTACAGAAGGGAGGGGGATATGGGCACTTAAACAAGTCTCGCTCGCAACCTCCTTCTATGCACCGCCTCCATTTCTGACATTTGGGTGTTCAGGGTCCCTGGCCATGGAGAGGCACGTAAGCATGTTAAATGGAACACACTAAAATCCCTAGTCCCTCTTTTCCACTTAAGCTGGAAATCTCTAAAATGGGACCAGCAGGACACTGAGGGCAGAGTTTGCCTTCATGCTCTCCCTTCCTTCCCACTTTGAGCTCACGAGTGCTCACTCGAAAACCTACATCAAGTTTCTCTCTTTCAACACTATGCTGCTGAGCTTTTAAAAAACCGATTATGGTTTCAATCTGCTTGTATTATTGGGCTGTTTTTGATGGTCTTCATTTTTTTCCTGCAGGTGTGCATGTTTTGGTCCTTGCACATTCCTCAGAACTACTCTGTCAGTATTTCTCTCCCATGTGTGAGTAGTGCAGATTTGACTACATATGCATGAGCGGAGGTAGACACAGACTTATCTACAATTAAGTAGATGATTCTACTGGTGGAGAGCTCATCACAGAAACTGCCATATTGAGTTAGCATCCATCTCTGATCTATCCTTGATGGATGATAACTATGGTGTCCATGGGTCCTATAACATATTTTAGTGGAAGGAATCCTCTATTTGAAGGGCTCTCCAGTACAAGTCCAGGTTAAAGTTTAAGATGGGAGAGCAGGGAGGGTCCTTGAAGGCTCCCATCAATTGTTAGCACCAGAATAGCTGCCGCACAGTCTTCCCCGCTAGGAAGAGTTGTAATGGATTTAAGGGACACCAATTATTTCCAGACGTGAAGTGTAAAGTAGCACATGCAAATGCTATGCAAGGATCTGTCTTCTTCCATCCTCTATTTTGATCAAGTCTGAGTGACCACCCCAGTGGCTGCCACCTTAGAAAAGCAGCCTGGATGATTAATTTCACTGAGGATTCCAGGACTGATCAGGGGCCTTCCACATGTAGAGCATTTATGCCAGCACAATTGTGACATCACCTTTCAGTGATGATGCATGAATGTCCCTGTTCTTGGACAGTCATTCATAGAGCTTGTGTGGCCTAGGAAAGTCCTGGACTTTCTGTAACATAAGTAGATTTGGACAGAATGAAATAAATAGAAGTGGGCCAAAGTTCAGTGGTGTGCCATGCCTAGCTTCAAATGGTACACATTTCCGCACTACTGCAGTGCACAATAAAGCCATTACAATGAGCAACACACCACATGTCTTACCTTACAGATATATGCCTCCCACTGATGGCAAGGCATTGTGTTAATAATATAAAACACAATTGAGAGTTTCAAAGAAAATGCAGCAGCCTTGGAAAGTGCAAATAATAGGTACATGAAAGCTCTTCTGTACAGGATGGAATAATGAAGTCAAAAGGAGATACAACAGCAAAGAAAGAGGGAAGAGATGCCTAGAAGCTGATATAAGGACTCCCCCCGCCCCAGCTTTTAATAATTACGGTTACAGTAGCTTAGACTTTGTGTATTGCAACTTCCTATTTTGATTAGGATTATTTTTTTAAAAATCTGACATTTTAGTCTTCACAAAGCCCAAAGTACACTATGTTGTTCTAAATCTTGTACATCCCGTATACAAGTCATACCAGTTGAGGTGCTTCCTGTAGCCATCACCTGATACAGGTGGATAAAATAGGAGCACTCTCCCTTCCAACCAGTTCACCTTTGCATGCTTCCGCAAAGCCCAGGAAACCTAAAGCTGACAATCTAATGAGAAGTGTGGGTAACCTGTGAAGATACCTCTTCTGACTGAGACCTTGCAGGGAGCCACCAAAAGCCATGCCACACCTCCACCTGTTCTCATCTCTCAGTCCCCTCCCTACAAGACATCAGACATTGGTCAAGGACTGTCAACCTGGAGACTTTTGCTTGTGCCAGCAAGATTTACAGAAAAATTACCAGATTGCACTTCTGTTGACCATCTTCTAGCACAGGTCATTCCATAGCTTGATCATGGTTGTTTTGGGACAAAACTCAGGTCTGCGCCCAGAGTATTATTATTTTTTCTGCATTTGCAAAGCAGAATTTTATTTTATTTTTTAATGTTGAAAAACTTCCAGCTAGGTAAACAGCCAGCCAGCTCTGGGAACAGAAAGAGAAAAGGTTCCGGTCTAAAAGCAAATGAAGACTAGAATAACAAGGAGCAGCTCTCAAGATGGCCTGTCCCTTGAGAGCTACAGAAAAGGATGCTCCACAGAATGCTTAAACCCCAAGCAATTTGCATAAGTTCAGACTAGCAAAACTCAAGCTTGTTCTAACTTGCATCCATATCAGAATGCAAGTGTTTTGGGATATGAAAATTTTCCAAACATGCAGATTAATTGCATTATAATGTAAACATTTTCTGCTATTGTTTAAAGTTTGTGTGCCCTTTTAAAACTATGAATTTTAATGTACATGTTTCAGATAATGCATTTGTGAACACTTTTTTGTTGTTCCAAGAATCCCATTGCAAGCTTGGAAATGTTTTAGCTTCAACCAGAGATTCTGTTTGGGTCCACATTCAGTTCCAGGAGGTGAGAATTGGATAAACTCTGGTAAAAACAATAAACCAGAACAACTTTTGTATACATCCCCAGCCCTGTCTGAGGAGTAAGCAGGAAGCACTAACCCATGCTGGATGTCCTCCTGTACCAACAAAAAAATTGAACATCTGCACTCCCTCTAAAACAGTGTTCCTTTCATTTAACTGGAAGTTTTAAAAGAGAAAACAAGAATGCCAAATACTTCTGCAGAGTAACTTCCAAGTCTTTGATCCTCTGAATAGGGGCTAGGAAACAATTTATTGTAAAGCATGCACAGCAAAAATGGCATGGCTGAATCCAGATGTATGGGTCTTGCACTAATAATCAGAAGGCATTGTGCAGCTATTCCAACTTTTCTTCCTGAATAGATTTTGTACATAAGAAAAAAAAATATTGTAAGAATTTGTAGGAAAACACAGGTGGGTTACAAGGGCAAGATCTCCCAACAATTCTGTGAATGAGGGAGGATAATGGTGTGGTAAAAGTCTCACCTGGAAACATCTAAAATGCCAATAAGAAGCAGCAGGGCTGAATGCTACCACTTCACTCCCAGTGTTTCTTTTATGCTTACAGGATTAGCGGGGCAGCTATAGGACAGGCCAATAGAGTCCTCTTCTGCAACCCATGCTTCTCATTCCAGTGTTTTGGCTCATTTCCAGTTGCTGCAGGACCTGTTAACTTCCTGTTGCACAGGTGGTGGATTCTGTTAGTGTCAAGATTCAAAACCAGTGATAAAGGCCAAAAATAAGTTCTTGCAAGCTGTGTCTTGAAGGCACTGAGGATCCACAGAATACTAAAGCCTTCCAGCTCCCATCCCTGTGACTTCACTGGATGTGCTCAAATGCATGTCTAGCGGAATATCTGCAGAAAAGAAGATGGGGAGGCAAGGAACGCTGTCAGTTTGCCTGGTCTGTTGGGCATCTCATGTCAGAGTGTTCCCAAGATACCTGTTTGATTGCTCTAATAAAGCAAACAAGCCTTTGTTCAAACACAGCAGGGTATATTATTTTATCCTGCAATGAATGCACACAGGCGTACAAACAGAGCAGCCCTCAAGATCTGCTTTTGAACCTAGCTGGAGCTGAAACACTTGGTTTGGAGTGGCAATAGAAGATATGCGTCTTATTAAAAAAAAACCAACCATTTCCTAATTGTATATATGTCCCACCTTTCCATCAAAATATTTTAGGGTGTCTCTGGAATGAACAGTTTGGATAACTAATCTGACAGACATCCTTAACCAATTGACTATCATCTTCAACTTACAGCCAGTTGACACATCATTCATCGACCATCAATCAATGGCTTGTATTAGAAGTCATTAATCACTTGAGCTAGTATCTTCATTTCACTCAGAATAAACTCAGGCTGTAATCCTTTTCCATACACACATTCACACATAAGGCTAATTATTAAGTATATAGTAGTCAAGTGATGAAATATCAAATTGTGCATAAGCAAGTGCATAAACCAGTCTTTAGTTTTAGAGATAATGTACCAAGCAAACAGAACAAATGCAGGCATCAGTGTCAACAACACATTTATGCCCAAGTGCTTGGATTTTGATCCGAAGCCCAAATTTTGGTAATTTGATATTAGGTAATTGGGGGGGGGGGACAGTCACCTAAATAGCATCTTGGATGTGTGGGTTTTTTTCCTATCAATTAGCACTGATTGTACGGAAGCTCCACTAGTAGAAATGTGCTTTGATCACCCTTCTGAGATTGAAGAAAAGTTCAAAAATTGAACAGACGCTGCAAACTCAAATCACAGCAATAACATCATCAACACCACCTGAATTCATGCCTAAGAAAAATTAAACAATCTCATTGCAGGATTTATTTAATATTTTATTTTATTAGCATGAGAGCTCTGCTTTCAGATAAAAAAGATTTAAAAATATCAGAGAATGTGTACTCTAATAGTCATGGCAGCCAAATTTTAATTACTTGAAAATGCAGGTTATTAAAGGAGTGTTTCAGCAAGCCAGTCTATACTACAGCAATAATCCAGTAATTCCCATGTATTTTAATGCCACCTAATGCAATTATCTGTGACCACAATCAATACATTAAACAATAAAGCTACCTTTGAAGTTCATTACAGTAGCTTTGTCAGAGGATCACTGCACAGGAGTAGCATTCTGCACTCTCTATGAAGAATCAGATCATATATCTGCATTTTCTGTTTTTTGCTTGTTCTCTTTTGTTTTGTGTGGAACAACAGTATTGAGAATCCGTGGAATGGCTGAACTTTGTATTTCAGATAAAATGCTTGCACTTTTAGTCTGAACTAGTTTGCAGCAGGGGCTGGAAAAAAGTGGGGGCATCTCCAAGGCCAGCAGTGCCATTAGGCAGAGTGGTGGCCACCATCGGTTTTTAATGTCCTGAATGAGTACCAAATTGTCAGTTATTTAAATTAGTATTATCATCATCATCATCATCATCATCTTTATTACCAGGGAGGAGGACAAGCACTGTGGGATTTTCTGCCTTGGGTGCCAAAATAAATGAACATAACAGCATGAGTTCCACTCACTTGCTCACACAAAATGTGTAAAATGTAGATGTATTACTTCTTGATGCTGTTGCATTTATTTACATGCCCTGTGTTTTTTGCACTTTGCACTTTATTAATTGTATAATTGTTTCCCTCATTTAGAGAGCCACTTTGTGTCCACATTTGATAGAGAACAGCACAGCCATAATTTGAAATGCAGATATGTGTGCATGACCATTTGTATATTTTAAACAGCCACTGTACATCTAGTAATCAGGGTTCCTAAACACATGGATAATGTGGTCTAAAAAAGTATCGACATAAGCACAGAAAAGACAAGCTAGACAAGACCAAGGGTCTATCCGCTCCAGCGTTCTCTTAACACTGTAGCTAACCAGTGGCCTGTGGGAAACCCACAAGCAGTGCCCTAGTGCTTTCTCCCTCATGATTCCCAGATATACTCTCTCTGACACTGGATTCAGCATATAGCCATCAGGGGACCTGCTGATAGCCTTCTCCTCTGTGAATTTGACCATGCCCCTTTTGAAAGCCCTCCAACTTGATGGCTGCCACTACAAGCAGAAGTGAGTTCCATAGTTTAACAATTAGCTGTGCAATGAAGGACTTCCATTTATCTACCTTGAACTGCCTACCAATCAGCTTCATGGGATGACATTGGAGTCTAATATTGTGGGAGGAGAAAAATGTCTCCCTGAGCCCTTTCTCCAGACCATGGCCTCTATCATGTCTCCCCTTAATTTTTTTCTAACCTAAACAATCCCCAGTGTTACACAGGAGTTACTCCAACCTCTTCATCATTTTAATTGCCCCTTCTGCACTTTTTTCAGCTCTACAATATCCTGTTTTTAGATGTGGTGACCAGAACAGCACACAGTATTCTAGGTGTGGTCACACCATAGATTTGTAGGAGCCTCCCAGAGAGCTTCAGCTGTTGGATGGTATAGAAATTAAATAAAAATAGAATAGTGGGGAGGGGAGGGGAGAGAAATACAGGCAGCATGATATTGCACAGATTCCATAATTAATGCAATTGCTACAAGAAACAGCAATGCAGGTACATGTTGGCCTGAGCACTCCTAAATCTTTAGCAACCTGTTATCTCAGGCTATTAGGATTAAACACACATCTCTACTCTTCTTATTAAATGGGGGCTTTTATTTCCATTACCCACTTACCATTCTCCAGCGTGGCCCTCACACAGTCCTCTGGGGGTGTACACAGATTGATCTAGAGATGGAAATTGTTTGTAGGATGGAATAGGCATATATAGAAGATTAAAGAAGTACGGAAGCAGAGGCACATGTGCAGCTCCTCTAAAGGCATCTTTTGAGGACCAGCCTGGTGGTCAGCTGGATTTTTGCTATGACCCACAAGGAAGCAAAATGTGTACATGCTGCGGGAGTACTTAAATGTAACTGTGTTTTATTTTAATGCACAAGGGACATAAAGGTTTAGCAATTGATTTTTAGATCTATCAGGATAATTACTTTGTCACTTCTACAAAGGAATTTCAAAGCAATCAAACTCAAACCAGATTGACTGGAAAGGGAAAACTCTCAACAAAGCCACATTGCAGGATAAAACTTCTGTACCACACAACTGTGGGTCAGTTTACTGTTCTGGGAGGAAATAGGACAAGTATCTTCTTCCTTTTAAGAACCAGTCATAGAGATTTACTGTAAATGTCTTGATGTTTTTTGAACCTTGTGTGATACTCATCAGCCATGTTCCAAATCTGTAACAAAAATGCATTTGAAAAATTGTGTCATTGTCAAAAACAGTTCCTTGTAATGGCATTATCACAGGAAAAAGGAGTATTATTCTAACAACTTACATAGGGCTAACATTTCTTGTAAAAAGGTAAGGGTTTCCCCATGACATTAATGTCCATTCATGCTTGACTCTAGGGGGTGGCGCTCATCTCCGTTTCCTAGCCGAGGGAGCCAGCGTTTGTCCACAGACAGTCTCGGTGGTCATGTGCCCGGCATGACTAAACACTGAAGTGCACGGAATGCTGTTACCTGCCCACCGAAGTGGTACCTTTTTATCTACTTGCATTTGCATGCTTTCAAACTGCATGGTTGGCAGGAGCTGGGACGAAGCACGGGAGCTCTCCCCGTGTCCTGATTCGAACTGTCCACCTTTCGATCAACCAGCCCAGCGGCTCAGCGGTTTAACCCACTGCCACCACATCCCCTAACATTTCTTGCGCACTGGAGATAATTAAAGGACAAAGGTACTTTCCCACCACCTGACTATCTGCGTACAGTAACACAGTGCACTATTCCCCAGGGCAGTTGAGTGACTACTTCCATGTTACTGGATCCCACAGCAATTGAACTGGCTGCTGATGTTCTTCAATTCTACAGCTCAGTGTTCCCTGTTTTCACTCACTGCACATGCCTTCCTTCCAACCTTGGAGCTGTCTAAAGGGGCACAAATGGTCCCCTGAATTTAGGTGCTCTTCTCCAGCATCAAGGTGGGAGGAAAGGTTATTTGCTCTTTGCCTACTGCATAGCCAAAGCTCCCAAAGCAGACAACTCACAGCTGGCCTGTACTTTTTCAGCCTCACAGCTGATAAAAGGCCAGCAGGGGCTTCTTTGTTCTCTGTGCAACCAAAGTCCACAGAGTATCTCAGCAACACCACCCCAAATGAAATCTGCTGGTTTTTTACATGGTATTGCTGATGTAGAGGTTAGTGGAAATGGAAGAAATAGCACCTTGGTAGACAGCAATTTTGATCTACCAAGGCCAGCCAGAACTTATACACATATTCTCAAGCTGCATATTATTTATTTATTAGACTTATATCCCACTTTTTAATGAACTGAAACCAGCTATGTCAATCTCCTTCTTCTGTTCTCAATATTTTCCCCTCAACAACAACCCTGTGAGGTAGATTGGGCTGAGAGTCTGTGTCTGGCCCAAAGTCTTTCAGGTGGCTCCATGGCCAAACAGGGACTAGAACCCTGATCACCTGAGTACCAGTCCCACACTCTTAACCACTACACCATGCCGGCTATCTGTACCTCTGTGCACAGATTACCTCTGTAAATTGTCATACCTGAAATACAACACTTCATGGTGCAACCGAGTAAACATTCCAGAAGGGTGTGTGTTGCTGTTCTCTTCTGTTTAATTTGGGGCTGGAAGACAGCAGGCTCAGCCCCACTGAATTGCCTGACGGAGGTCAATCAGGCTGTTCCCAGCTTTCATCAGCTGCCTTGCTTAACAGCTGCCTGGTGCCAACGCTTTCCTCAGAAGTACTTCATGGAACTTGTCAGCTGTTGCAGGGAGCCCTCATCCTGCATCCTCATTATAACTCTGGGGGGTCGAATGAATGTGGGATGCAATGCCTCTGCAATGGCAGATCCCATGAAGAAAACCTGTTTCCATGTGTAAATGTCTGTTGCTGAATCAAGACAGGCATACAGCTACATCTTCCAAAACTGATCATGGTGCACTGGGGTTAGAGTTGATGAAATGGGTCCCAGAAATAGTGTGGCCAAATCCCTTGCAGATTTCATGGGCTGCCCTCTAGTTCTCAGCCTAGTTTCACTCCATATAAAGGTAGATGAGAAGCAGGATGGATCTGCCAGCAGAAACACATGGCTAGCAGAATGGGACTTCCATATCCGTACTTTCCCTTCAGCTCCTTTGCCCTATACCCTCCAAATCTCTTGTGGGTGCATTTCCAACTTCTTCTAGAACAGAAATGAGTGCAGGGTAGGGATGCACAGGAATGCCCCTCTTGTTTGCAGGTCATGCAAATATGCCATTTGCAACCCGCATGATTGTGAGCAGGAACACCATTCTCAGGAAATGATAGTAATTTCCCACTCTTGCATTTGCAGGTGTGGCTTGCACAGGGATGCACTTCTGAAAATCTGCACTGCCTATGTGCACACAAGCAAAAGCACATTTGCCCCAGATCCACATTTTCACCCTTTTCTTAATCTAAAAAATCACTTCTTTCCAGTTTGGGAAACAAAATCCTCCTTGTATTTTAGAACTCCACTGAACTTAGAAGAACTCAACGAACCTCCATAAGCTCAGATATCACACATTTGCCCAAACCTAGTGTAGAGGGCTGTAGCAGGGATGAGAGGATGCAGGGTTCTGTTCCATAAGTGCATCCTTCTGCTGATGGAACAAGGATCTGGATCCAACCCAATGGCATATCTGAAAGCTTGTTGCTGAGTGAGTAACAATTGCCAAGTGCTCCATCCATTAAAATTGCCATATTGTTGATGAGTAATAATCAAAAGCTAGCAACCAACTGTAAACAGTGTGCCACTTAAGTATGCTGGATAAGATAGACGTTAACAGCTCAACCAAAGGAAACACTTTGCTAGGAATAAAAGAAAACAAGGGCCATTCTAAAATATATATATTTAGTTTTTTTAGTCTTAGTGCAGACTTTAATTGAAGAAACATTTTTTAAAAATTTAGCCAGGCTTTCAAAAGCATGTATTAGTCACTAGCAATATATTCTCATGCATATGCTCAATATTTAGGCAATTTACTATTTTTATCTTAATTAAGATATGTCTTTTCAGCCAGCAACAAGGCAAGTCATCTGTACTGTCATTATGTTAGTACGGCTCTAAATTCAGGGTTCTGTCTGGCACTGGGGGATGGTTCTTCAGATAACATTTAAAATATTCCTGCTTGTTCAGTTTTATTTTAAAAATGGTGGTATGTTTAGCAGAAGCAGCTTAGGAACTAATCACCATAACATGCTTACTGTACATTTATAGCGTGTTTGCTAGGCTTCAGCATCGTTTAGACTCTAGAGGGCAACAGCTGTGACATGATTTATTCTCTTGCACCTTTGATCAATATGGTAACAGCTCCCTTCCTGCCCCTGAACACCCTTCTTTCTGTAGAGGTTCTCCTCTGTTTCCTTACTCTTCCATACTACCATACATTTTGGCACATACAGTGAAATTAGTTCTCTTCTATTGATTCTTAAATGTCTGAGTGATAAGTGACAGAAGAATGCTGGGTACATAGTATGACTGTTTACAGATCCACAAGTAAGCAGTAAAAATTGCCCAAAGTCAACTGAAGTTGGTGAACAAATCTTAGGATAGGTGAGCCTATCATATACATGGACATTCTCATCTATTAGGTCCTGAGTTGGGACAAGCACACAGTCAAATTAGAAAATGTTTTGTATTGCCCGAATACTTATAATTACTAGCCGTTTATACTTTGCATGAATGGGCAAAAATAGAGTCCCAAACTGTCTGCTGCAAAATGTGTGGAACTCATGTTCCTGAGATACAGGGGGAAAGAATATGGCATTAGAAATCGATGCAGAAAAACAGTGGGGCTTCTCCACTGCCATCCACTGAGGGGGAAAGAGCACCAGTTATTCATGGAGCTCCATATGCTATGCCACTTTCAGGAAAAGACTTTATATGGGCATGGCTGGAGAGAGATAAGCGAAGAGGGATCATATGAAAGTGGAAATGTAATGGTGTTAAAAGGATGGACTATTGCTTGCCACCTTAGAAAACCGAAATCCCAACAAAAGGTAGAACTATAATTGATAAAATATGTAGGATCATCTAATCAAGAAAGTCTTTGTCATATAAGCTTGAATCAATCAATTGATATATCTGAATATGTTTGTATTTGAAAAGCAGTCTTTCAGGAGAAGACATTAGAGATCTTTACATGTTGCAGCTGCCACCACTGTGGAAGAAGCATTCCTCCTGTGAGTGAGAAATGGAGTAATCTGCCAAAGAAACCTTGTTCCTGGCAGACAAACCTTGTGGAATTCTATGACAAGCTTTTGAGGAGGCTAGATGGAGGGGAAGCAGTGGATGTGGTTTACCTGGATTTCAGCAAGGCCTTTGACAAAGTGCTGCATGATATCTTGGTTGAGAAATTGAGGAGTTTTAACAGACCAGTGCACTGTCTGATGGCTTAGGCATGGCTGATGAACCAAAAGCAGAGGGTAATTATTAGTGGGGAATCATCAGGATGGTGGTTGGTGATGGGTAGGGTTCCTCAGGGCCCTGTCCTTGGACCCACCCTGTTTAATCTTTTCATCAATGACTGGGAAGAGCGGGTGACAAGTCTGCTGATCAAATCTGCAGACAATACTAAAATGGGGCGGGGGGGGGTTGGCTACAACTGAGGAGCAGCTACCCCAGATCCAAAAGGATCTGGAAGTGGGGCAGGGACAACAGGATGGCATTCAGTGACACCAGACATTCCTGTTTCACTTTATATTTTTGTATCCATCTTGACCATTATTCAGAACTAGAAAGTCCAATGGATTGTAGTTCTTACTGAATGTAAGAAACAGGGACTCCCAGATCTCCCAAACTCTCCATTGCTGGTGTGCAAGAGAAACAAGGAATCTCAAGTTTGAGACAACCTGTCTGGGAAAAGAGCAACACAGGAATTTCTGAATTAGCTATTTTTCTTCTCCTGCCCTCATTCAGTATATCCTTTTTAATTTGGGGGGAGTTTCCAGTCAGAAGGGTCCTGGTGCTAACCATGAGCAGGTATTGTATAGCTATTTCATCTTCTCTTACATACCAGATTTGCCACATTAGAAAAAATACAGAAGATGCAGTGGGAAAACACAGGAGGGTTATAAGTGGAAGATGATGACATCTGAACCCCCGGTAAAATTCTGTGAATGGGGCAGGGCAAAGGCATGATAAAAGCATCTAGTGCTTTCTTTATGATTATCCCCACCCCGAAATAACGTTTCTGAAATGCTTCCAGAATTCATATATGCATGGGAATACACGGACTTTGTGTGCTATTAAATTCTAACTTGCTCTGAGTGCAAGGAGGAACAAGAAATCAGAATGAGTGAATGATTAAAGAAACAAAAACCTTCACTTTCTAGGTCACTGCTGATTAAGCAGATTGTATTGTAATATGAATAATACATACAGTTTTGTTACATTAACCATTCCTCTTAATACATACCTTCAGGTTTCATAGGATGTACACAGTTGTGCCTTGATACATGTAAATATCTGTCATGGGAGAGAAGTACATCTCATTTCTATTGAACAATGAGGTGGCACAAGGCATCTGGGATCCCTTGAACACTCTGAGTGCATGCCTGTGTGTGTGCATGCATAAATTTTAACCATAACTGAAGATTAAGCCAAAAGTTACGCAATCATCATTTTTAGTTTGTACACTGAAACCTCTGATAAATACAAACATTTCTTTAGAGCTGTCATTCATTTTCAGTTATTGCTTACCCACAGACATCAGTATTTAAAAAATACTTGATGCTTTGCAGTGTAAATTAGCAATGGACAGAGCCTTGCATCAAATTTCTGTATAAATCCAGCTGAATCTGAACACTTGTCAAGTAATTTCTAGACTATGTATTGCTAGAACTGTAACCGCCTATGAACCATTTTGCCAAAGCAAATTTGACTCTGTGCCTTTAGAATTTCTTTTCTTTCTTTTTTTGCATGGCCATAGCTCAGCAGAGTATATGCTTTCCATGTACAAGATACCAGGACTTCTGGTAGCAGAAATGGAGTCCCAAGCATACCATGTGGCAGAACCAGAAAAAAAACAGATCCAGTATGGTGACAATCAGTATAAGTACATACACCACTGAGCAAGATGAGCCATTGATCTGATTCCATATTATCAGGTTGTCTCAAGTGTTTGAGTGGCTATTCTTGTAATGTATCGACCTATTGGAGGTATAATGCAACTGATTGTTAGGACTGGGATCACTAGCAGGTATCTAGTTAGTTTCTTGTAAAAGAATCCTCTGAATATTTACCCAGAAGCCAGGTCCCACCAATTTCAAGTAAATGAGTTTAGTACTAAACTATTTCATTTTAACCAAATGCTACACAACAATGTGTGCTTTGTGGTGCAAAAATGGGTGCACACACTTAGCAAGTATTTATAGCAAGCATACCCAGGAAGTGCGAACAACACTGCAGTTCTGCATTGCAACTCAGTTCCTGGATGCCATAGTCTAGCTATAGAGGGACCACTCAGTGAACGACATGCCCCACTCTCTTGGTCCTTAACTAGCCAGTGGTCCATTAACTGAACAGCAAAAGTGAATGCTCTTGGCTCCTTAGAGCAAAATTTTTAGCCCCAGGAGCTCTGGTTTGGAGGGGGGAGGAATGGTACAGAGGTGTTAGGAATGTGTGAGGAATCTATTCAGGGAGGAGCATCTGTTGGATTCCCTGGACTTGGCTTCCTGGACTCAGGTTCGCTTTGCAGCAGCCCTGAGCCCAAGTTCCTGATGACCACGTCCAGAGTTCATGGGGCACTTGCCAGGAATGGAACACCTATCTGCACCATGTGGAGCTGCCATTTGAGCAGCTGCACTTGATGTCAAAGAATGCTGGTTCTGAGGAGCTCGCCAGGAAAGCAGCACTGCACAACCCTGGCAGCACCCCTCTCCCACACCACGTGGACCTGTCATCTGGGCACCTGCGCCCAACATTGAGGAAGGCTGGCTGAGAGGGGCTCATCAGGAAAGCATGCCTCTTGTGTGCTACCTGCAGCCACTGCTTGGGCAGCTGTGCCCGCTGCAGAAGAAGGATGGCCATTGAACAACAAGGCTGCTGAACAACAGTGATGGCCTCTCAGCTCAGCTGACTTTGGAAGACCAGGGTGAGCACAAATGGAGCCCATCAGTGCTTGGAGGGATGGGTTCTACACTGTCAGAGCTCTAAGAGGTGTGGGGATTGGGCCCAGTCCTCCTATGAAAGAACCTTCAAAGGTGGTGGATAGATTCTGACTCAGACGAAGAGGAGGGGCCAGAATCGACATGCTAAGGCCAGTGGCCCCAGAGATAAGCCTAGCAATTGCTGAGAATCAGTCAGCTTCAAATTCTGTGGGAAAGTTTAGTGAACTACATGATATATAGGATGGGGGGAGAGATATCTAATCTCATTAATCCAAGGCTGTGGTGTCAGTTTAATACATGAGTCCTCAAACTATGGCCTGTGGGCTGGATCTGGCCCACCATGCTCATGTATCCAGCCCACCATAGAGGTTTTGGATTCACCGTGCGCACATGTGCGTGTGTGTGGCAAGGTGCTGACTTGCTCGCAAGGAGCAGCTTGCTGGCAAGGAGATTGTTTTCTCCAAGCGAGTCCAAAACAATCTCCTTGCTCGCAAGCCGGCAGCTTGCTGTGCGCAAGACAAGGCTCTGGCTTGCAAGCAAGAAGATCATTTTGGACTCACTTGGAGAAAATGATCTCTGTGCATGCATGCACCACCGCGGCCTGCACGCACCACCTTGGTGGCCCACACCCATCACTGGCACCTTTCAACTGGCCCCCTGTTCAAAAAGTTTGAGAACCCCTGGTTTAAGAGGACAGACTGGTTGAGAAGCATCATATAGTCCAAGCAATTGTTCATAGAGCAAGAAGATCTATCTTCAAGGCATGATCTGCACTCTTCGGTTTGGAAGGAAGAGGAGAATTCTGTTGCAATCAGTTCCTATCATTATGCTGCATCCCTAATGGACAGTACTCTAACCTTGCAGGTTTCTTTTGTTATGGATTTCTACAATACTTTTCTTAAAGCTGGCTTATCCAGACAGTTTTAACATCATAAACTCTCTGGTTAGAAAGCCTTTGTCCCGGTCTTCTTGGAAGGAAGAGGAGAACAGCAGCCACATCCAAAGATAGCTGTCAGCTTCAGGACAAAGCAACAGATATTTTTAGCTGGAATACCAGGACTAGTGGCAATGGTAGTGGGTGGAGAATGTGGCAAGGCATGGCAGAACTGGAGGCAAAGACTGAGTCAGGAACAAGAGAGGGTCAGATACTGACAAGGTGTAGCTAGACCAGCGGCAAGACCACAAGCAGGAAGAGGCGAGTGTCAAGAGGCAAGTGAAATGAAAAACCTGCACAAAAGCCAGGAAACCACCAAATGATTGGTGGGTGGGAGAAAGGGCTGGAAAGAAATGCAAGGCTGCAGGCAGATGCCAGATGAGGAACACAAAGCAGCCACCATGAGGAGTCCTGCTGCTGTGTCAAAAACGTGTAGGGCCAAGAAGCATTTTGTAAAGCCTCTTGCAGCTGCAAGTGCTTGCAGTCTGATGCTAATCCTGCAAGCACTTGAAAAATGGACCAGACCACCTTCTCTGTCAGGCAACCTGGAAGAGCTGCAATGTTCTGCAGGTCCTGACGGTGGCCCTTTGCTAGCAGAGAGAAGGTCCACCTTGGAAGCCCCTCTATGCTTGCAGGAAAGTCCACAAAATTAAACCAACTGCCAGTGGCATTCCCTTGGGCAGCAGCTGGCTTTGAAATGGGGTATTCCAAAGATGGGATGGGCAGCATTTCAGATTAGTATTTTCCCACCTTTTGATCTCAGTAGGATAGGAATCCTAAACAGTTTGGAGAAAAACTGATGAACAACCATCATCCCACCCCTGATTGTGCTCTTGCAGGACTCTGAATCCCACCATTGCTCTGTGGCGGTTTTCACCATTAAGACAAGCTAGGATTGCTCTGCAAGTTTTCACAGACTTTCTGTCTGTTTAGCATAGCTGGTGAGAACTGGTAACTATTCTACTCTTACCTTACTCAGCAGAGATTGTGTGTGTGTGTGATATATCGATCCGTGTCCACATTTGAATCTAAATAAAACATGCTCCATTGGTCTTGTATAAGCAGCCCTTGAGGAAGAATGGAGAACTGCAGGCCTGGGGTGAAATTTTGCCCTCCTAGGGGGCTAATATGGCCTTCTGAGTTTCTTCAAATGACCATACCTCTTTCTATACAAAAAATACATCATTTGGTAGTTTCCTGGCTGTTGTACCAGCCCCCTCCCCGCACCTTCATTCTAAAGTGGAGTTGAAATGCCTACTCACAGTAAGTCCTTTAAGCTAAACTATGCTGGTATTTTTGGCCTCAGGCCTTCTCCCTCGTCCACCACTGGAATGTGTCCCCAAAAGCTTCTTCAAAAAGGAATTCAGCCATTAGGCTGAAACTTGTTCCACACCCTTCCCTAGGGAACGGTTCAGGGTAAGGATGCATGTCCTTAGGTCTGACCCAGAGGAAAAGCCAGCCACTGAGCGAAGAGAGAAAAGATCTTGATTATGAGACTTGTCCCACATTATGGTACCAAGCAGAACTTGGGGTGAGAGACCCAGAGATGCTTGCAGCTGCTGAAATTCTTCAAGTTTCATTTCAAAGCTCAGTTTGGCACATTCGCATGTTCGTTTGTGACCTATTCTCCCTCTCCACCAGTTCATTCAAACAGGAGTCTTCATTTCTGTATACATTTTTCAAGAACATGCATCCCCCTCCCCAGTGATTAAAGTGTGAAAATGTACATTTTGTGTAAAGAATGCACATTTCAAAATGTGCGCTTTTCTTAAACAATGCACTTTTCAAACATGATTGCACATTTGGGCATGTGTGAACATTTAGGGGGAAAAGGCAGTCCAGGTCTCATTTGGACTTGCAAATATGTTTGGATGTTTTCTGAGCTGAAACAAAATTCTCTGACATCCCTAAGCAGAACAGCCTTAAGATTATATCTGCCTCATAAAAGGCGGATACACACACACGCACACATACATATATTGCTGGGCGCATACACACATGCTGTCTCCATGAATTATGCTATTAATTGTTGAATATTGTTAGTTATTACAATTATTAGTGCTTAGCATTACTTTTATTACTTTATTACCATTATTATTACTAATATCAGTAATAATACCTCAAGCAGTGTGAACTACACATACTGTGTTTTACAATCCTTATGTCACTCATTTAACATTATAGTATATAGGGGAACTGCACTTTCATTTTCTATTATATTCATGAAAAGTCATTTTCATGCAGATCAGATTCAGAGCACAGTTTGACGAACTGGTGGATAAAAAAGAATGCAAAATCCTCACAGACACAGAAAGATAAAGATACTGGATTGAGTTTTAAATGAGTAAAAGATGTATACAAAGTCAAGATTAAAAGTTAATTAATTACAGAAAGGGTGGGGCCAATATCACCCACTTAACTATGTAATCCTCTCAGTTTTAAGTGTTGAACTGACACACCTCAGTGTCCTCCACCTTTTCAACACTCCCGAGTCTGTAGCTACTCCAGAACCTGGAGATTTTAACTCACTGCTCCTTTCTGAGCTTCCTTTTCAGAGCACTTGCTGCTGCAGATACTACAGTTCCTTGCCAGTTCTAAAAATGGTTTAGTTTGGGGAGGAACTGGGAAATATATGCAAATGTAATGGCTGGGAAGTACATAGTGGGGAAATATATTCAAATATAATGGTTGGAAAGGAAATGGAGGGGAAATTTGCACACCTGCAGTAACTGCTGTGAAAAGCAGTGAGGAATTAATATCTCCCCTTTCTAGAGTAGCTAGAAATTCAGGAAAAGGTTGAAAAGGTGGAAGGCACTGAGAACTGGCAGTTCAGCACTTAAAATCAAGAGGACGGCATTGCCAATGTGGGGAAAATCTCCCACTTACCTCTTTTGGTGCACCTACTTTCCCAGCTTTTGCCCATAACAGTGGTTTATCTCAACAGCAAGGCACTTTGTCTCTGGCAAGTGTGTGCAGAGGAGCCCATATGCAGTCTCATTTCGTCTTCCTTTTGACAGCGAAAGCAGACAGGAAAATTAGGCACTCAAGATTACACATACTGGATAGCCAGAAGCGTGCACTTGTGCACCTGTAAACGGCCAACAGAATTATTCAAAAATGTGCAATGTTCAGGTTGCATTTTTGAGGGGAGGATAAGATTGGAGCAGGGAAGGGAAGATAAGGCAAGCCCTAGCATGAAGGACAGTGGGATACAGACAGAAGGGCCAAGGGGAAAGAGCAGGAGGACATCTAATCCACTGAGGTTTGTTCACAGCATGGCTTAGTGTGATGTGCAAACTCACCCATGACATTTATGCACAAAATGCTAAAGATCTAAACTACAGAGTCCATGTTCCTTTTCCATCAGAAATTGTTTTCTTTAGTAATTTCAGTTTTTTGTTGTGTTTTTTAATTCCAAGTATTCTAGGCAGAGAATGCCAGCATTTTCAGAACTTTTATTACAGGGATACACTACACCTATCATTTTCTTATGCTTCCTCGACCAGCAAATTATATGGTGAGATTGTGGATAGTGGCAGCATGTGGAACAGAACCATTTTAATTTGTCCCATCTGGCATATTAACATTAATAAAAGATGTTTAAGAAGAGAGATGCCTTGAAAGGCTTTCACCTACTGATTTAACAAGATAATAAGGAAAGCTCACAGTCTGCTGTTAAATCTAACTGATAAGAATAAGAAGTTTTAAGATGATGCTCAAAGAGATTAACCTCTGAAACACTGATATTAAAGAGCCTGCTGATTTCAGCCTAAGAGTGGCAGAACCTGCTCTTTAAAACCACTTAATTTTTTATTAATTGAGTAAATCCACATACAGAAAAATATATACAGCTAATTTAACAAATATTGGAACTCGTCTAGGGATGTTCATGCAACGAGGTCACTGCAAAAACATGAGCATCCCGAACGTCAGAATTTGTGCACAAAGGATACCTCATGCTGTGGAATTAACTACTCATTGATTGTTCCATTAAAATTTAACCATCAAAGACTTCTATTTTAAGACTACACTAAGGGAGTAAAAAATAATATTAATTCCTCTGGCATAATTATGCCTGTAGCTATTGTGGTTATTTGGATTATAACATTGCAGTGCCCTTAGCATTCTGCCAAAGGGGGAATAATTCACCTTTAAAGTTCTGTGGTACGGGCTAGTATGGTGTAAGACATTAGTGATTAGGCTCCTGCAATTACATGTCCTTAGAACCAGTTTCACACGATCACAGAACATTAATGGTATGAGTAATATCAATGCCATGGATGAAGCTACCTAATTTGAATGCCGCATGGATGAGGAATTTAATTTCAGTAAGGTCTAGTTTAAAAACGATGCTCAGGGATGGGTGAACAGTGCATATTTGAGCTTGCCAAGATTCTCAAAAAAATCAGTTTGCACTTATCTCATGCTCCATTTCTGATCACAGCAGTGATCCTCATTTTGCATGAATAGGAAAATTGCACAAAACAAGCACTTTGTGAACTTCAGCATTATACAGACATCCACAAATTCCTGCATATTTCCCCCATAGACTAAATGGGGATGGTTTTATAAAGTGCAGAAATTGTGCAAATCAAATGGGGAAACTTGAGCAAATTGAACATAAACGTGCATTTGAAAGTTTGTGAACATTTTCAGTGGACACATTGTCATATGATGAATATGATGATCAGGGTTGCAATCAGGGCACACTCATATGATTTGTAAGAAGAAGCAAAATTCTTATACACCCCTAGTGAAGCTGTGCAAACTAAGCTTAGCTGTATCAATTAACTTGTACAATTGCAAGTTTAGATCATGTCACTGGAGCCTTATGCAATCAGCATTAACATGTTGGATATCTGTGGCCTGGGAGTATGCTGTTAGTGTTTCATGAGGTACCAGTGCCTAGTTTAATACCCAGGATTGCCCCATAGGTTATTCTATTTTTGATTTTTCATGCATCTAGAATCAAGTATGGGAAGGGTATGAAAGAAAATGCCTGGCCAAGTGCTTTAACGTGTCCTGGATAGCCATTAAAACAGATGCCTTTTGGAAGAGTAGACGCAGCAACCACAAAAAGCTTCCTGTCTCACCTTGTTTATTTATCTTATTTCTGGCTCACCCTTCTACAAATAAGCACAATATTAAAACAGAAAACAATAAACATAATAATAAAACAGAAAGAAGCATAATATGAAATCAGAAATAAAAACACTATAAAAACTTCTTCAAATCGACTTGAAGCCAATAGCAAATGGCTCCAAAAAGAATCCGAAATCTTTCCAGATTAAAGCGGGGAAATCCTGTCTTTCCAAAGATTGATAGCCAGCAACAGGATCTAGAAGTTACTTCATCTGGATCACTGCATGAACCTGCATTTCCAGCTGCTTTTGGGGTGGCTTTTGGCTTTGCCCTAAAGAAGAGAGTTGACTTCCTAAGAAAAGAAAGGAGCAGTGAAAGGCTGGGAAATGACCACAGCAGGCGTGAGGGCACATGAAGCTTTGGTGTGGCTCAGGTGGAGTGTAAGATCCTTGTTACTTTGAAAACCAAGAGGGCAAACCTGCTGGAAGAGGAAGACCTAACGTATTTCTGAAGCTTGGCAGGCCTGCAGGAAAATGACAACGGGCAAAAGCAGAAGCCTGTCGTGGTAGACTCAAGCCCTGTTTCCTTGCTTGCTTGCTTGCTTGCTTGCTTGCTTATTTATTTATTTAAAGTTTTTATATGCTGTCCCCTTGCTACAGAGCCTCGGGATGGCTCACAGCAATAAATAAATAAAACAATTACAATTACAATTAAAA
Organism: Varanus komodoensis; assembly: GCF_004798865.1. Taxonomy (NCBI): domain Eukaryota; kingdom Metazoa; phylum Chordata; class Lepidosauria; order Squamata; family Varanidae; genus Varanus; species Varanus komodoensis. Next base: position 19,225,324 of record NW_025336087.1, on the reverse strand, counting down.
CCTGGAAACACACTGGCTGCACAATTAAAATATATAAATATTTAACATTATTAAAATACTGTTTGAATAAAAAGGTCTTGGCCTGGCGCCAAAAAACAAACAGCAACGGCGCCAGGCGGACCTCTCTGGGGAGCGCATTCCACAGATGGTGCGCCACCGCAGAGAAAGTCCTCCTCTGGGTACTTTGCTTCCTGATATCTCTTACGGAAGGCTCTCAGAGGAGAGCCTCTGCTGCCGATCTCAAGGGGTGGGAGGGCAAATATGGCCGCAGGTGTTCCTTCAGGTATCTGGGTCCCAAGCCGTTAAGGACTTTATAAGTAATTACCAACACCTTGAATTGAGCCTGGACTTCAACAGGAAGCCAGTGAAGCTGGTAGAAACTGGGGTCATATGATAATAACGCCCAGTCCTCGTCAGCAACCTGGCTGCTCTATTTTGCACCATCTGAAATATCCGGACTGTCTTCAAGGGCAGCCCCAAGTAGAGTGCATTACAGAAATCCAACCGGGAAGTAACCAATGCATGCGTCACTGTCACTAGGCAGTTGTCCTCCAGGTAGGGACGCAGCTGATGGATTAGCCAAAGCTGATGGAAAGAGCTCCTCGCCGCCGACGACACTTGAGCTTCCAAAGTCAGTTCTGGGTCAAGGAGCACTCCCAAGCTGCAGACCTTGTCCTTTAGAGGGAGAGCAACCCCATTCAGGGCAAGATCCAAGTCACCTACCAAAACTTATGAAAGTTTTGTACGCCGTTCAGCTCAGCCATGCTAGCTCTCTGAATGGTTTACATCAGTTGCCTTCTCTCTGTGCAGAGCTGTGGAAGAAAAAGTGCCTTGCCCATAAAGGATGTGGTTGCTTAGCATAATCCGACGAGTTCAAATGTTGCTGTTTCTAATGTGAGCTGACCCAAAAGGAGAGGGCCTCTTCAGCGGCCTCTTCATTCTCCATCTGTGGAATGCTCTCCCCATAGAGCTTGTGTAACACCTACTTCATGGTCTTTTCAGCAGCAGATGATTTTTTTTCCCCCTACCAGACACTTCAGTTGTTTAGTTCGATTCTTTTAAGATCTGTTGCTGTATTTTTGGATTTTTACACTCCTGCTGGTTGTTGCTGAAAAACCATCAAAATGCATTTAAAATGTGTATTTTGTGATGAAATACATTTAGGAATACATATTTTGAAAGAAAAGACATTTAGAAATATGCATTATGAGTGCAAAGACCAGAAAAAAGTGTTGACTTAAAAAAAAGAAACCTAAACAGGTTAATATAGGAACAGATAGAATTGGCTCTTTATTGGCATTTTTAATTGAAAGTGGCATTGACCAGAAGTACATTGATTTTTCTACCCCTGCAGCTAGCGGTTCACTTTCCTGTACAGGGCACCTCATTTTCTGCCATTCTGCATGGACTGTACTCATGCCAAGGAGCAGAAAGTAAAGGTTTAGGGGCTGAGAAGCTGGCAGCAGGTGAGCCTCAATTCCCGTAAGGTTTTGCTCACTAAGCTCAGGGCAAAGGTCTTTTTCTATTCAGCCATACCCTTGGCCCCTGACACATTAAGCCCTTTCATGTGTAGTAAATTTGCAGCGCCTGATTATATTGTAGGAAAGTCTTGTGCCGTTATTTCTTCTCTCCTTTAACTATAGAGGGTGACATTCCAAATCAAGTCATACTGACAGCCAGTGAGTTTAGTGTACTTAGAGTGTTGGACTAGGACAAAAGAGATTGAAGTACTATTTCCCACTCAGCCATGAACCTAACTGGGTGACTTTGAGATGGTCATGGACTGTAAACCTAACCTACCTTACAGGGTTGTTGTGAAAATAAATTGGAGAGCAACAGCACCTTGCAAGCTGCCTTGGCTTCTTTGCAAGAGGAAGAAGGGAGGGGCATACATATAATAAGAATTGGAAGGTAGTCTGCAGAATGGACACCTAGAAAATGGTGGATTATAATATCATTTATTTATATGACACTGCCAAAAATTCATACCTTGCCTTTATTTATTCATTTATTTATGTATGTACTTATAGGCCACCCATAACTGCCAAGGCCTTCCTAGGTGGCTTACAGTACATAAACATATCAAAACAAAATAAAACACATTAAAACCTATTAAAACACAATGAATTAAAACATGTACGCAAGCAATATAAAAAAGCCACAGCATTCAGGCTAAGTGTTAAAAAAAATTCCTAAAACGGTATTTCTTCGCCTGGGGCCAAAAGGAAAATAAAGACGGCACCAGGCAAATTTCCCTAGGGAGCGAGTTCCAAAGATAGGGAGCAACAGCGGAAAAGGCCCTTCACCTTTCTATTATAGAGTTAAGCAGTTCAAAATAAATTCATTCCTTCTGTATCCCAAGGATTTGGGTGGCTTTTTAAGAATAAATACCGAATGTAATGAGGTCATCCTTATATATGCAAAGAATGGCTGGATGATGGTGAAAATAAATACTGTTTAATTCCATTAATGTAATCTTGCAACAGTGCAGTACACACACAGATACACAATGACAGGTAATGATGTGTCTACCAGGTTTTCTGTTATTATTAAGCCCTTTCATTCATATGCACTAGGACAAAAACTCTATTTTACTCCATTCTGTCAAACTGTATTTGAGCATTACAAGAGGTGTGATACATTCTTTATACCCAAAAGCACCCCATAGAATTCCACTCTTTTTAGTGAGTATTTTTGAGTCATAGTGCAACAAACATAGATTCTGTTAAAGCATTTGATATTTTAAATACCACTAATGGGTTATTTCAGTCCTTTTGTATTATTCTTTTTTAAAGGACTGAAATTTATTTAGAAATTGCAAAAGAGAGGCAACAGAGAGAAGCCGTTCTGGTGGGCACAAAAATGCAGATCCACAGCATTAAATCAGAGCTGTTTCTTTTTTAGTGTCTACAAAGCACAGCGCTGCTACTGAAATCCTATCCTGCCCAGCACAATGCCCTTGCTATTCCAGTATGGAGTAGATACATCCAATCAGGCTGAATTGAACCAGACAACTTTATGGCTCTCTGATGTGCTAAAAACAGTGGCTGAGACCAAGAACTATTTTCATCATTTTCTGAAGACCCAAAATATTGCATCAGGAAACAATGGCTCATATCACAAAACATATGAAATATACATGAAAATAATGTTAATCCAAAATATAAAAAACCACCAGAGTTTTGTGAACGCAGTAATTTCCATTAGCAGCATAAATAGAATGCCGAGAAGAAAATGACAACAACGAAACAATGCTGGTAACACAGCCGTGACGCTGAGACAGTAAGAACTAATAGCGTGTATAGCTGTTTACAGAAAGAATACATTTTATTTAGCATATCTATTTTCAACTGGTTGAACGGAATACATATGCTAAATCTGTCTGTATCTATAAAGTGAGTTGGGGTGACAGGTGATAGGCTTGGCATTGTGCTGATAAAGATTCTCTGAAAGCTGAGGAATTATCTGAAACTGGGATCATGCAAAGTAATCGTACAGTAGAATTGTTCTAAGACAGGGATTCAAACTCCTATCAGACTTATTCCACAAGTCAGGGTGAGGCCGGGGGTGGGGGAAGATGACTCTGGGCTTGCATTTCTAAAATGTTATATTCTACATGGAGAAAAGCGTATTTCTTTATTTGGAATTCTTACATTTATAGACTTTCATAGCAGCGTATTCATGGATGCACAGACAAAGCAGCCTACTCTTATGTTAACAAGAAGGAGCCTATCGTGGTGGATATGGAAGGATGCTTCCTTCCCAAAATACCCTGAAATAATTCTGTGTCCTGAGCATTGAGCGTGTGTAGTGTGTTGTGGGGAGAGGAACTCCTCATTACTGCTCCAGGGGAGAGAAACTCTACCACAATAGCAATGTATGTTCACCCCAAAAGCATCATCCTTTTTGTAAAAGTGCCCCCATTTCTGGAAGTGCCCTTCCCATCCCAGAATTTCTCCATGTGCAAACAGCAGAGCAGTGAATGAGGAGCCTCATTGTTTCACACTATGAGAGCTCATCATTAGCAAGGGTCTGTAGGAAATCTGTGTGCCCAACTGATACACATGTCAGAGCTTAGAGGAGATGCTGTTCAGAACCAACTGCAGTTCTGAAGAAACAGAGAGGAACAGGAAAAACTGGAAGCTGTGAAGCCGGTGATATACCTTAAGTCTGTCTTTCTGGTTTTCTGATATGGAATAATAGAAGTATTCCTTTAATTCTGCTTATGTTCTCCCCATGACTTTGTAAATAAAAAAAAAATATTTCCAAATATCTGTAAATCTTCAGTGTTCTCTCATTCAAAGGAAACCAAACCTAATAGTACTTTATCTGAAAGGTCTCACTGATCAGGAAGTTACACTTACCTAGGAGTAATCTTACCTAACTCTGTGGCTCTTGCGTCTGAGTAAACCACATGAAGGATTGTGTTGCAAGCACCACACTTATTTAACACCATCCCCACTCAAGGGCAGCATAAGAGTTTTCTATAAATAAAAAAATAATTATAGTGCTTTACTTATATTAATTGCCCTGTGTCATTTTAATTCCAAAATGCCTTCTAGCATTTGCAGACTAAATTCCGATTGTTTTACTCTAATAAAAAGAGCAACAACAAAATATAAAAAGAATAAATAACACAAACATGTTTTTCAAAGCACTAGGAAAATTAACTAGGAAGCAGAAAGAAGTTCAAACCAAAGGTCCAGTGAAATCAAGCAGCTTTTACCAGAACACTTGTAAACTGAAAGCCATGCAGGTTGAGGGCGTTCCAGGACCTAGGAGCGACTACCAAAAAGGCTCCATCCTTTACGACTGTGACTCATCAGGGCAGTGGTAAAGGGATCCATGGCCCTGACTGCAGGCACAAACTTGCACAAATGTTGCATGCTCTAATTTACATGTCATCATTGGAATTTTATTGCACCCTCAACATGTATAGAACTAAGCAGGCCCAGAGAAGACTATAACTCCCCACCGCCCTGCTGAGCTTTACTAAGTGAGAGGAAAGCAATGCCAGAATAGCTACTCCCTCCTCTCTGTCTATTTTTTCTGAACCCAAACTAGGCTTAAGACTTGCCCTTCCTTCCCAGCTGAAATAGGTCAGGCAATAGAAGAGCCCCATTCAGTGGCCACCGCCTCCTCCATTCATGAGCAGACACTCAATGGTGTCTCCTTTGTTTTTCTCTCCATTTGGATCTGTTAGCTTCTGGGACAAATCACCTTAGCATGTTTTCTACACTTGTAGAGGACAAAAGATGTAAGTCTGAACATCAACAAGCAACAATTTGACCATGACTAAAGCCAACCTTCAGACCACTATCTGGAGCAGTGGTGGCGAACCTATGGCATGCATGCCACAGTGGGCACTCAGAGCCCTCTCTGTTGGCACGCAAGCCAAGTCACCCCAGCAGCCAAGCATTGGATAACAGTGCACATAGGGGCCATACGCATGCTTGGAAAAGGAGTGGTGGCACCAGATGATGACATCACGAGCCGTGACTCATTAGCCACAACTTGTCCGAGCTTTTGCATGGCTGGTCAGTGCACTGCCGAGAGAGAGGGAGAGAGAGAGAGGGAGGGAGAGAGAGAGATGCTTGGACTGGCTGTTTTCAGGTTTTATTGCAGTGTTGGCACTTTGCAATAAATAAGTGGGTTTTGGGTTGCAGTTTGGGCACTCTGTCTCTAAAACATTCACCATCACTGGGTTAGGCTTAGAAAAACGAGGTGTCCTGGCTTGATTTTGATAGTTGGAATGCATTTAGAATGGGCAGAAATGATGAGCTGTGCAGAAAGAGCAACTCAAGGAAGTCTTTTTCAAAATCGCCCTCTTTTCAATGGAACTTTACCCCCACAGGAGTGTGCACCAGGGTAGGGTTAGGGTTAGAAAAATGAGGTGTTGTGGCATGATTTTGATGATTGGAATGAAAAGGAGTGGTGGTGGCAGGCGATGACATCATGTGCCGCAACTCTTTTTTTCTTTTTTTTGCAGGCTTCATTGTTTTCAACCTCCGCTTTCTTTCCCAGGTGGAATGCAAAGTGCCTAGAGCTGGTTGGCAACTACCTGCTCAAGGACTTTGCCCAAGAAGGGAACATTTGCCACAGGCCTGGACTTATTATGTCCAGAGAGGGCTTCTTCAGGAGATATCTCCCACTGCCTCTTTCAGATGGCATCGGGCCACTCCGTCTCTTAAGGAGACATTAATCACCTCCTTGAACTAGCCAGCTGTTCCCTTCCGGTTGGTATGCATAAGTCAAAAGGATCCAGTATGGAGGCGGTGGCACGAACCTGTCCAAGCACCTTGTCAGTATCCTCAGGCTATACCAACTGAAACTCATCCACTAGAACTGGACCAGGCTGTGATCTGGGTGCTTCACCGGCTGAGGTCTAAGCCTCAATGGATGCAATATATTTTGTTCTAGAAGTGCCTGGCAGCTATTTTATAGCAAGCCTTGGATAGGTTTGCAACGTTCCTGGGTTCAGCATATAATACTCTCCAAATGACCCTAAAATACTCTACTGGGTAGCACTTGGGAGATTGAATAGAGGCCTCTAAGCATATTGATTATGAACAAATCAGGGCTCAATGGCATCTAATAGTAATTTCCCTCCAGCTGCACTCAACCTGACTCCTGTTTTGTTTCATCATCTCCAGCTACAAGTATACCATGGAGTATATGAGCTTCACTGCAAAGAGGGTGCTCAGGAACAATCATATCTACCACTTGGGTCATCTCTGTGTTGCAGGGATTAACCCAGGTATCAACAGGATCACCAGCCATATCTACTGGGAAGCTCTGAAACTTCCAGAAGCTCTCTGGATTCATTTGCCTCCTAGAGTGGACCACTTTTCCCACAGCCTTGTACAGAGGAAAAGACACCATCAGTTTAAGCATCAACAGGTGGTGATCTGACCATGGCAAAGAGGCTGAAGCAAAGTCTTCCAAGTTCACATGACTATCCCAAAACCTGGCTGAAAACGTCAGAGTGGGCCCTGCTAACATGTGTTGAGCCCATGGCATACTGAAACACCCCCATGGTTGCCATAGAGACCATGAAATCCTGAACCACCCCAAACAAAGTATCCTTGGCATGAATGTTGGCAGCATCCTTGAAGATCTCAGCAGCACATTTGAGACTACTTCTGCCAAATGAGCACCTGTTGAGCAGTGGAGTGGGCAGCACACCAACAGGAATCTGCCCCACTTCCCCAGAGCAAGATGCAAAGACTGCAGACCATTGGTCAGTCATGGAGAGGTCAACTCCTTATAGACATAGCAAACCCACCTCCCTGGCCTTCAGGTCTGCCCTGACACTGAACCAAGTACACTGGTGGGCCCAGCTGAGAGAGACTAACGCCTACATTTTAATTCATACATGACTTGGTTAGGCATATCAGATGGGTCACCTCATCCACCAAAATACAATGATATATACTTTTAATAGTTGTTAAACTTTGTAAATCACCCAAAGAGCTTTCATCATTGGATAGCATAGAAACAGGATAAACTGATGACAGTGAAATAAATGAAGGAATGTATTAGGAGGAGCATATACAATGTACAATTGTTCATGTAAACATTAAAAAATGGTCAACATTTGGGACAAATCAAAAAGACTGGAAGAAAAATCCAAATCTAAGAGGAACTAGGTTGCTGATAACTGAAGTAACAGGGGAGACCAAATAGGTTCTAATGCTGTTCTGCCATGTTTTGCTTTCCTACATGCCCTGTACTCACCTTTTATCTTTGTAAGTCGGTCTCACACTTTAGCTCTTGTTTCTCATCTGCTGCCAGATTTTCCCCTCCCTTAATAATTCATCATGTCCTTCCCTGGTGCTTGCCAGCAGGGTTAACAGATAAGACTCTGGAGAAGTGGTAAGAGAAACCACAGAAATCCCATCATCCCAGTGAGTCACACACCCTTTTCATTGACTTGAAATTAATTTATACATAGGCTATTCTTAATTGTAACCTTGTTCTCAGGGGACGTAAGTGCCTCCCATGTCAGTAGGGCTTCTTATCCCCTGCAGCTTTTATTCAGAGCTATAGAGGAGCTCTCCATGGTTGTGAACATCCCCAAAATAGGTTCCTATTAGATAAAGTGTCTGCTGACACAGAAGTCACCAGCCTTTCCATCCTTGTTTCAAGAATCCATTGAAAAAAAGCATGATCATTTGGTAACTACAAGGAATAGACTGATCTTCCCTAAAATTCTTAATTTAGAAGAGAAGTTCATTTTCACATATCATGTGAGGAAAGCAATGTAACTACCAATGCTAATTTGTTTGCTTGTAAGTGTGCATTACCCTACAGAAAAGGGACATGGCAAAACTTTAGTCTATTTAGGTGGGAACTGCAATCGTTACTAATAAACGAGCCATAATAAAGACCTTGTTTGCCACAGACTAATGATACAAGTATTATCAGTATGTAATGTCATGGCATTTCTAGACACTTACTACCTGTGTCACATCACATGGCATTATTTATGAAGTCAGACAGGTTTATAAAGAACAGAGAGAGAGAGAGAGAGAGAGAGAGAGAGAGAGAGAGAGAGAGAGAGAGCACAGAGCATGTGCATGCCTGCACATGCACATGTACACAGTGGAGACACTTTTCTGGTTGATTTGCCCCCTGCCACCAATCCGTAATGGTGCTGAGAACTCTTTTCTAAAATTTGAAATGTGCCCACCAGCCCACAAAGTGTGGGTTTTAAGTTCTCTGTTTTAATCCTTGTGTTGTGTTGTGTTGTGTTTTAAGCCCTTTGTAGTATTGGCTAGGGATGGCACCACCCTGCCCCCCAACAGAGTCCCCAGTTTTAACAGGTGCATGGGAGGCAGGCACAACATGGCCCTTTCCATGCTGCTCCTGCTGGATTTGGCCAATATAGATGGGTGAGAATTTTATATCAGTTTTGATAAGATTTTACCAATATTTGCACATTCATGAAAAACAATTAAGCTCCAAAAATTAGAACACAGGATAAAGCAAAACTAACAGATCCATCCACTGCAAGCTGGAACCTATCACTACTACTACTACTACTATGCAATGTATATGCTGCTACATTAGCTCTCTCTTTCTCCCTTGGTTCTGAACTCTCTCTTACCAACTTCTACTTGCTCAAGGGACCGATTTCCCTTCCCTTCCTCTTGGGGTAAGCTCAAACCAAACCCCCCCCCCCCTTATATTCTGAAAAGTGATGTGCATGGTCTAAGAAAGTGAGAGCACAACCCTATCATTGTCAGATGCTATGTCTGAACATCGGAAAATTTGGAGTCCCAGCTGCAGCCTGGGAAAAGAAGTTACTGCTGGGAGTCTCCCTTCAGATCCTCAAAGCCAGAACAGTTCTTTCTGTGCTGGCTTCAGCTCCGGAGTTGGTTTCAGGAGACCAACCTTGGAACCAGTGCTGGAGGGGAGTTCCAGGGGGCAGGGAAGGGAGGACTGAGGCTCTGGTGGGATACAGGGTATCCTGAGAAACCTCAGCCTGTCTTCACAAGGAGGTGTGAAAGACTTAAGAGAGCAGGAATCTTCAGGGCTTTTCTTCTCCATGCTTCTGTCTCCCTGATAGCCTGTAATCCTCTGAGTCTGGATCTACAGTATATGAGCATCCTCACTGGGATGCTCATACCCCCATATGCTTTTTAATCCTCTATATTAAAGGATGGCAAGCTAACATTTTACGTGTAGGAAAATATTTTTATCCTGCTGCATGGGTTGTTCCTGGTTACAAAACTCCATGGGTTAGATTACAGAAACAAATGGGCTGAGAGAAAGGCCTTTTTCACACCACCCTTTGGACAGAAATGAGTACATGTGTCATTGAAAGGGAGGTCTAATGCAATATGAAGATGACCAAACATTAGCTCTAATAAAAGGCTTTTCTACTGAACCCTTGATCAAAACTGAGTCATAGCCTTTTATTGGGTTTCAACCTCTTCCCCATCATTATCTATAATGTCAGAATCATTACACATTATCTGTAGCACACGTTGGAGAGTGCTCATGTTTGGGAGGACTTGCAATGTGAGCCTTACATTTCAACTCGGAAATAAAGGTTGCCGTCTATTTCGTTATAGTCCAGGTCCATGCCACTCAGCCACCTTGCCAGTCTCTCCAGTTGTGGTGGTTAGAATCACGCTTCTCACCAAAACCTTCTCAATGAAAAGCATTTATTATATGCTAAGGAACAGAAGAACTCAACGTGGTGCTATAACATGTCGCCATGACACATCTGTCTTTTTCATAAGACATTGCACAAGAATGCTAAGCAGGAACCTTTCCATTATTTCTCAGGTCCATACATCTTTTCCTACAAGAAATTGGTAAGGGAAATCTTAATATATTAATATCTATTCACACACACATATATAATGTTAAGTTGTATATAAATTAAATAATGACAACAATGCTAAACATTCTGCCATTTCACTAGAAACATTTTTCCTCCAATAAATTCCATTTCCTTTTGACCAATTGAATCAACGCACACAGAAATGAAAATAAAATTCTTGCTTCACCTAAGAGGCAAACTTCAGTACATCACCAACCTTACACTCGGAAACAAACTATCACCTGAACAGATAACTTTCCTGGGAACATCCTCTTTCTCAAGAAGTTTGTAACCATTTTTTTAAAAAAATTAAGATACTGCAAAACAGAAAGACTCAACTAGAGGGTATGTATGTGTTTTCTTCCATAAGGTTCTACTTTAAGACCTCCATATGCTCAGTTTTAATAATTCATTTCCAGAAACCAGGAAAGATTCCAAAAGTGAATTTTGAAAAATAATGTGCTTCTTATTAAAAAGGAAGAAAGAAAGCTGAAGTCCAGGTACCACATCATTGCAAGACATTGCAGGAGACCAGTTAAAGTGGGTAGTGAGAGAAACTTGTACACAAATGTTCCAGGGTGGGAAGTGGAGGCAATCAGAGTCAATAATCTGGTTGGTTTTCCATGCAACTTTGAACTTCCTGTCCCTTTTGGCAATTGTGAGTTCCTATGGGATGGGGAGCTATTTCTCTACACAGGATCTATGGGCTCTGTGGGATTGTCAGTTTGTTATTGTCATTTCTTCATGATGTCACCTACATGCTATGAACTGTGGGGTTTTGAATGTTTTGTAGTTAAAACATTGGATCTCGACCAGTGATGAGGCAAATTCAAAAACAGGAAGGGCATGTCTTTTAAGCTGGGACCAGAGTCCTCCATTTTGTTCTTCAGTCCCTTTCCCCAATCACCAGCCTCCCTTTGAGAAGGCACTGGACGTAATCAGTGGTGGTATATGCTTGCTAGACAAGAAAGTCGTTTTCAGCCTCAGGGAAATGGAAAACGAAATTTTATCTGCCTCCCAAATCAAATCAGAAGACAAAAGAAACCAAAATCTAATTATCCTCAGCATTTCTCATTAAGGAAAAAAGCTTTCTCCTATTCTAGGTGACTCTCCTTGTTGCTGGTCCCCTTCTGCAAATATAAAATATAAATCTGGGCCATAATTCTCAATAGTGATCATATATTTTGGCTTTTTCTAGCTTTTTTCAGGACATCTCTGGAAGAGTGAGATGGATGATTTCAGAAGAGCCAAGGAAGGTGAGGAGTCACAGGGAGAACAAAAGGAGGACATTCTGGAGTCTAGAAGATAAAAGGATCCTGTGTTGCTGAACAATGAGGAGGGAAAGAAGAATGCTCTTTTCTGACTCTGAAAATGTAAGGGTAATCCTACTGACCTTAAGAAAATGTCCAGAATCCACTAAACACCAGCACAATTAAATGTATCAAAATAACCACATAAAAGCAGCTTGCAACCCAACAGGCCTGCTTACACACCATTTCTGGAAATGATGCTAGAGAGAGCTTCATTCTTTATAGTATTCTTTGCTATATTCCAACCAGTGAGATACACGTTTCATGGAACAGTATACGGGAGACTTTTACATGTGAAATCTGAACGTAGCTTGGCAGGGAAATTCAGGTCTGTGAAAGGCAACAGAATAGGGATAAAGTTTCTGTGCCTACCAAAGTACAGGATACTCCACATTCCGCTCCCAGGGATGAGCTCATACTGGTCATCACTGTCCCACTTTCTGTTTCTCTGCCTGCATGCACGTGCCATTAATGAAATGGTTGGTTCCACTAGCACTGATCACCTCCTGTGGGTGAGGCTGGCTGAGAAGCTCATTCTGTCAAGAGGTTTATACAGATTTACCTAATTTCTACCTTCAAGGTGCTGAGATGGAATCACATGCCAACATCTGCACCTTTTTTGAACTTGAAAATAATTGTTCACAGAAATGCATATTATTCTTACATTGCATTTATATCCTGCCTTTCCTCCTCTTGCAAGAATCCCAAGGCAGATTACAAAGTTCACCTTCCCACCATTATATCCTCACAACAACAACCCTGTGAGGTAGGTTCGACAGAGATGCAGTGACTAGCCCAGAGTCACCTAGTGAAATTCATGGCTGAGCAGAGGCTTAAACACAGAGCTCCTGTGAGGAGGGCTCCGCAGAGAAAAAGGCACACAAAATTCCATTATGTCAGTGCCTGAAAAATACATATATTTGAAATAAATGTATAGGATTTTTATGGGGGGTGCTGTGGGGATGTACACACACACACAAATGCAAATTTCCTTCCAGCCTTTTTTTTAAGGAAATTGAGAAACCATGCAGACATGGGACGGAATAAGCTTGCCATTGAAAAGCTAAAAGTTTTGACAACAGCAAAATGAACATCTCTAGTCTGGGGAGAATTGGTACAAGACATTGCTTTCCCTTTCACCTTCTTCCTGTACTATACATTTCAGAGGAGAATGTACCCATATTGTATGAAGAGTCCCTGCTTTGGGACCAGTCTGTGGCTTCAGTTATTGTGAAATACAGCAAACTCAACTGAGAAAACATTAGCCTATGCTACATCTGCTTATTTAGAGCTGTTGATCGATTACAGATCTTTTTAAACTAATTAACCATGTGACTTTTAATTGAGTAACTAATTAAGTGCTTTTCAGCTATTTTTTAATTCACCAGTGTTTTCATGCTGTCAGTCATATGTTCACAAAACTGGCTGCACTAAATATTCTTTTGTGGGCATTGATGTGCCTGGCCAACAAAGAAGGTACAAGCCATTCTTTCCCCTCAAGATAGCGATGCATGCAAAAGAAGGAACCAGTCTAAGCCCCGATCAAAAGAACTCTTTTGCCCTTACCAGAGCATGAGTCATTTTAATATGCGGACTGGGACACTGGGAAGAACAGGAACAGCTGCATGGATGTACGGCAGGCAATATGAGTGCTTCATGGAAAGCAGCATTTAGTGCCCTTCATCCTTTATGTATCTGCATTTGTGCAGATAAATGTCAGCCAGGAAGGAGGGGAAAGGTAAGAAGGTTCCTCTGAGCCCTCTGCTGATTCCATACCAAGCACAGGGTAGCGGTCACAGGGCTGATCATGCCAAGAAATATGTTTGCATGACCAGATCAGTCCTTAAAAAGTTCCATTTGGGCACAATGGAGTAGAGGGGTGTTATCATATTGCTAATGAATTGCCCAATTAAATGCTTACAGGAAAGCTTGAATGAATGAATTGCACTGAATGGCCAGGACATTTCCTCCATAGCAGAATTTCACCTACTCCAGCCAGAAGATGAGGACTTCTGTGTAAGACGAAGGCTTGTTTCAAGGATTTTAAGGATCATAAGGGCAGAGTTTGCCTTAATTGAGCTGAGTTTCTCTTCTGTGTGGCCAATGGAGCCCATATGCTTGAGTAAATACTTCTCTGCAGTGAAAAGACAAAGCAGTGGGCTTTATAAGTAGTTACTTCAATAGTTGCTTCAAGGTTTTTTTTTTTCCCTTTCCTTCTTCTTTTTTTTTTTACACTAAAAGCTAGGATATAGATATATGCTAGGACTTATTCAGGCATAAGCATTTCTCACTGCCTGGAGTGAGGGCTGCATGAGATAAAGTGCAGCACTGAGCTCCATTTGTCTGAAGGTTGATTTGACTGACAGGTGTTTGTTGTAAGCTGCAATTAACATGTCAATTGTTTTTCACGTCACAATGATTTTTCACACATAGTAATGGGTGTATAGCTTTAAATCAATCCAGCACCATGGCAATGAAAATGCCTGAATAGTTTTCCCTTGGGATCTGGGAAATCGGCTGCACTTTACTCCTAATCCCTGCCAGCAAGTAAAGTAACAGCTACAATATCAAGTGGGTAAGTGAAGGGAAGAGGGAAAACTGCACAAATGTATCAGCTGTACTGATAACTGGTGACAGTGATAAGGAAAGCCAATAATTTGACACGTATATAAACCAGTGCCATGGGTGAAATTAAGGTGCACTTATTTCCTACAGATAACAGTTGTTCTACCTAACTTTCTACAGCTGAGTGAGTGCACTTGAGTGGTCTATGATATAGATGGATAGATGGAAAGATTGAGCTAACTTAGCATGGCCTCAGAGGCTGCATCGTCCAACACCCTGCCAGTTCAGGAAATCAGCTACTAAAGCATCTCTGAAAAGTGACTATCCAGCATCTGCTAAAAGCCTCTAGTGAAGGCGAATCCTCCACTTTCCACAGCTGTCAGTTCTGTTGTCAAACAGGACGTTTTGCCAAATATTTAGTCAAAACACCCTTTTGTATAACTTGAACACATTGGTTTGGATCCTGGCCTCTGGAGCAGCAAAGAACAAATTTACCATCTATGTGACAAACCTGCAAATGTTTGAAGATGGCTGCCATATGTTTTGGACATGTAAACTAGGCCATGAAGTAAGCTCACAGGAAGGAAATTGATCCTGTTTGTAACATGGTGCTGGTGGCCAGCTTTGCAAATGCCCTGGACCAGTAGAAAGATCAAATCAAGCCAGGACTTTCCCTGGAAGCAAAAATGATGAAACTGAGGCAGTCACAATTCAGGAACATCACGAGAAAGCCAGACTTACTAGAGAAGACAATCATGCTAGGATAAGCCAATTTCAGAAGAAGAATGGGGAAACCAACTAAGATGGAATGATTCTGTAAAGGAAGCCATATCCCTGAGTCTACAAAGATGTGCAGGGCTGTGTAGGACAGCCTTCATTCATTCATGGAGTAGCCATAAGTTGGAGACAATCTGGCAGCACATAACAACCTTGTGTTTCCTCTTAATTGTATCTTTTCCAGGCTAAATATACCAACTCTTTCAACCTTTCCTCTAAGGACTTGGACTTATAATTTTCCTCAGTCATGTTCCAGTTTGTCCATGTCCTTCATAACTTTGGCACCCAGAAGAGTACTCCAGGGGAGTTCTGACCAAAGCACAATACAATGGTAATTTTTCTAATTTAATGGCTTTCTGTTATATACCATCATATATTTGACCAACAGGGAGTAAATGTTCTTTGATTACATTTAGATCCTACTATTCCTGAATGGAACATAAGGTGGTAAATATGCCATTTCAATGCATATCCGCATCCAGGCACTGACCAGATCCAGAACTTCTAAGCTTTAGGAAAACTGCTGCATTGTGTGCCTTTGGATGATATCCTAGGATTCAGAGTGAGCCAGAAAGTCCCTGGTTCAGATTTCATTGTGGGTAAAAACTCAATGTAAACCCACAAAGGGGAGGCAATGATGCCAAACAGGGCTTTGTGCAATCTTCTCCCATTTGTGCTGATGCTACCCACAATGATCCAGTGAGTCCTTCTGAGAAGTCATGAGGGAATCCGTGGCTTGAACGCATGAGGGCAGTTCACAGTGAGACAAGTTCAAGTCTCCTCCAATGGCCAAGAGCCAAGAGACCTTAGGCAGCTGCACCCGCTGCCTCCCAGAAAGGACATCACAGCAAGTAAGACATCAACCTGGCCACAGCAAAGCAAGAACTGCTGGGAGCTGATTTTACCCTTCCTTCCCAGAAGAACATTTTAAGCAAGTTGAAACCAAGGTCTGCTGCCTGACTTTTGCTTTCTTCCTTCTCGTTCCCAATCCCTTTTACTTTTTGTTGTATCTTTTAGATTGAATGCCTAAGGGCAGAGGCTGTTCCTGTATTAATCTTTGCAAACCACTCTAGGATCCACTCTGGGTTGAAGAGTGGGATAAAAATGCGGTAAATAAATAATACTCAATGTGGCTTACTCACAGCAAATGTTCATAGGATTACAATCCTAGTCCCTAACGTGCCATAACATTTTTTGTTTTACTGTATTTCTTTTTTCAGCTTTGTCAATCACCATGAGCCAATTGTATGACAGATTTAAACTTGTTAACTTTGCTTCAGTAACTTCCCATAATTTTTAAAATGTGTTTTGAAATCAAACGAAGTGGTGAAAATCACATGGCTGTCTTTCTTCTCTTTGAACCCAACTGCAACTTCTTCTTTTTGAAATGTTGTATAGAACAATGCAAAAGAGATTGAAACTGTATTGTGAAAAAGTCCCAGAGGTAAAGTTTGCTATAGTGGCATTAGGGTAAGTGTTCCCAATTGTGAGCAGGTGGTAAAAACACAGATCCTACTGAGAAATAATGAGATGTGTATACATAAGTTTAGGAACCTCCTGTGCATCTTTTTGAAAATGACATAAAACAACTTGAAATTAAATTTCATTTGATGCCAGATGAAAAACAAATGTTTCAGGGGGAAAGTTTTTAATACAAAATTAATTTGTTTTACATGTGCATGCCAGCAGGGTTTTTTTATATATATATATACCACTTCCCTAATGAGCACAGAGACTTACAACCATTCTGTGAGTACTAAATCTTTTGTCTTTTGTGTTGGCATTTTCACTATATGGGTTGCATCTAAGCAATTGATAGGGCTGTTACTATATGGGCAATTATTAAGGTATCCTAGCACCTCAATAGGCTTATGGATATATTTAAATAACTGAAAATGCAAGGGGTTGATGGGTTTGCCTCTGCTGGAGGTATTGAACCAGAAGTCTTATGTCAGGGATTGTGTGGTTGCATCCTGTATTCTTCATCCTACAATGAGCATGGAGCTAGACTAGATGACTTCACAATATCCCTTCTAAATCTATTCTCATTTCCCTTGAACTCAGTGGAATTTACTTCTACATAGGAGGGTTGTACTGGACACCGCACAGGGGATTCAAAACTGGTTCTGCAGACAGTTGTGTTTTATATAACATGACATTTTTGCCCAGGCAAATCAAACAGCAGCTCATCAGGAGGCAATTTAGAAGAGGAAAATAGCTGAGGGGAAAGCGTTGAACACCCTCTCCACTGAAGCCAGCTGCCAGAAAATCAGCAGTCCTTCCCAAAAGCTCTGGGGAATCCCACCACAGCTCTCCAGTGTATGTGCATAGGTGAGACGCATTCTACTTTCTTTCATAAAGTACTTCACTAGCACTGGCTGCACTTGTGGTACCTTCATCTCTGTGTACGTCAAGAGAGAGCCACCCTTGCTATATTCTAGCCAGGCTGATAATAGCATAAGAAGGCTCAGCAATTTGTGGTGACGATGTAACAGTCACTATCGAATTGGTTGCTTTGATGGAGCCTGGTCACATTCTTCCCCCTGAAGAAAGCACAATAATTGTGCTTGTTGCAATGTGCACAGCTGTTTTCCAGGATCTTGGATTAGCAGTTTTAGCACTGATTCGTAGTGATTCCCCCACTGGGAGCACATTGGCTTGGGCATACATTACAAGCTACAGGTACCACACTCTTTCCATAGCATGTGAAAAGACCCAGTGTTTTCCTAAACTTTGTCATATCTTTGTTTCCTTTCTGTCAAGTCACTGATGGGAAATTTGCTGGGCATTCAAATTTAGGCATGCAACTTGTTTGGGATGAGCTTGTAGTCCCCACTAAGGTTCAGGTTTGCAATGTGGGTATACACTTGGACTCAGAACTACTTCTGGGTCCCTAAGTGACAGTGATGCATAGAGCTCATGCATTGCTACTAAGAAGAAAATCTGTTGGATGGATTTTACACCCAAGTAAGGCTGCACAGGATTTCAGCCTTAGGCTCATAAGATAACTGCATCCTGCCCTGCTTTGGAAGGATCTGACTTTCTTTGTCACACTCTCTTAAATTGTACATTAGACTACCGTAACATGCTTAACTTGGAGATGACTTCAAAACAAGTTTGGAAAAAAAAAACCCAAGCCATAAATTCTTATCAAAAGCAAGCTAAATTCTCACCCATCCATTGCAGTGGGATGGGTGAGAATTTAGTATGTTGCTGATATGAATTTACCAACATTCATACATTTCTTCATATTAGGACTTGGCAGCATTAAAAAACTGAATGCAAGGATTACTGACAGATTTTTCATCCATCGGGGCCAGGGCTTTGTGAAGTTTATCTCTTAAAAGCCTGTGTTTGAATACTGGTTTCTTTGCTCCTGTTGGTGCTGAATTTTGCCACCTCTTTTTTTCTTAAGAGGCATCTCATCTTTGCAGCTGTATTATAGGTAGGTATAAGCATGGACTTATCCACGCTGCACCTATTGAATTTGGCCAATGTAGATGGATGGGAATTTCAATTCAGTTTTGATAAGAATGTATAAAAATGTACATTTTTCCACATTTGGGCTTGAAAGAATATGAGATTTACAAGCTGTGTGAAAAAGAAAATTTGCTAGATTAAGGGCTAGTGACCTTAAAGCCTGAAATGGTCTTCACCCAGAATACCACAGGGCTCGACACCTCCTATATGAATCTGCCCCTTCACTGAGATCATCATGGAAGCCCTGCTCCAAAAGCCCCCACTGTTTGGCCTTTGAGTTCGTAAATACATCATGTTTTGTATTTTTATTGCATTATTTTTTACACATGTTTTTATTAGTTCCCTGCTATCTTAAACCAATAGACAGCTGTTCTGCTGGCAGCTACTGACATCCTCATGCATGGCTTCAGCTTGGACTATAGGTGAAGTTTTCATTTTATTTCTCTGTATATAAATATTTGACCTGATATTTGACCTGTTATTCTAAACAATGCTGATGTTTCCCATGGCCTTCTGTGATCGCAACATTTATCAAGACTTTATTTTTGCTGCTTTCAGAACTGTGCCTAGGTTGGAACAAGAAGATCAGTGAATAACAGTAGCATCAACACTATATAAAATCTCCCACATCAAATATAAATGGGTAGATTTTAGCACTTGAAGCCCCTGTATAGCCTCTGAATTGCTCTATCTAGGCAATTCAGATTTATTAACTATGCTTTTATACTTAAATAGCCAATTCCTAATACACTGAAACTTCTCCAAGCAGTATCTAACATTACAGTGGAAGAGACAAAGATTTGGAAGTCGTTTCTGCAATGTATCATTTGACAGGAAGTCAAGCTATCAGAACAAAGCCTTATAGGAATCAATCTTACGCCCATACATGGTGTATGTCCTAGTTACCATACAGATATGAAAAGGGCCATTAGGGCTTCTTATCAGCTATATATTGGTGTAATTAAAAGGTCTGATAGCATTAACCTGAACTGTGAAAGTCTCCAGACAATGCCCTCTATCAGTCATCTGACCCTGGAATTTAAACAGTTACTCTTTCTCCTCTGCTTTTCAAAGGGCACAGAGTCATTTACAGAGAGCCCTCTGGTAGTTTTTAACCAGTTTCATTTGACTGCATGTGTTTTAATTCACTATGCTGCACGAAGACAGTCACCTTATTTGATCTGGCGAATTTTTACTACAGCTTGGTATTTTTAAAATATTTTTGTTGCAATTAATAATTACAGGTATCACTTCATACTGGAATTCTGGCAATTGTAGCTCACATCCAATGTCACTTGTAAGTAATATAACTTAAGCTGCATTGCAAACTATTACATTTTTGCATACCTCTGCTATATTTGGAACAATACTTTAAAATATTTTAGAACTGCGTGTCTCAACTTCTGAAGGGCTTGCTTTGGCTTTCTGGGAATGTAACCTCCTTTTTCCCATAACTGACTGACGAAAGATGCTGAAGACAAACGTCAAGTGGCGATAGAGACTGGCAGACTGGCTCTGAGACCAAAGCATCAGCATTTAAAAAAAAGGACTGCTTGAAGGACGCAACAGGCCAAGTGTTCTTGCACTGGAGATAGAATTCTAGAATGTACAGATCTAGTCCTGGTAGCTACAATTACAAGCAGGGTGGGGTGATTTTGCTGGAAGACTGTGTGAGCCATTGGGGTAATGTCAGTGCTGGGTTGATCCATCCATGACATGTCTGAAAGATTTTTTTCCTACATGGTTCACTTATAAATATTTTTAAAATCACATTGAAAGGTACTATTAAAAACAATTCCAACTATAATTATGATACAAAACTATACCAGGAAGAGCCTGATGGAACACCATATGAATAATTGTTATTAATTACAAGCCAGAGAAAGCCTAAGTGAAGAAGTGAGTTTTCATAAAGTGTTTGAAACACTCGATTTTCTATCTCCTGAAGAGCATGGGAAAGCTTTTCCAGAGGGTGGGAGCCATTGCTGAGAAGGTCGACATTTTAGATAGTACATTCTGTTGCTCCCAGAACAACAAGCAAGACCTCCTCTGAAGATCTCAAAAGGTCAGCTGGGTATATTTGGGGAATGCAGTCTGCTAGCTTTCCTGGGCTCCAGTTGTTTAGGGCTTTGCATGTCAACAACAGAGATATGTGCATCACTTAGTAGCAGCCACAGCATTTCCAGTGAGGACCGAGACACAAGGGCTCCTACAGCTCGTTACAGTCATCTGATCATGAGGTTACCTATGCCTGAATCACTGTGGTCAGGCTGTCCTTATCCAAGAGCAGGCATTGCTGACACGTTAACTGAAGTTGCTGAGGCCACCTGGGCCTCCATGGCCAGTAATATATCCAAGATCACCCGTGACCAACATACCTGCACCTTCAGGAAACATGCTTCATTGCCATGTTTCCAAATTCACTTTCTAAGTTCTTAGAACAGGGAATGGCCTTGTGAAATGTTTTCTCTTGGGAATAATTGGTTTTACTTAGAATTTGTTCTGCTTGGGCTTATGTGCCCCTGAGGGAAGCTTCTAAAGAAGGTCCTAGCCTAGAGTCCCAGGGCAATGAATTTCACAGTTTGGCACTTTCTATGATAGAAAACATAGCATAGAAAAGCATACCACTTCAAGGTTGATACCTACCCAGTTTTAGCCTAGCTAGTTATTTCCTTAACTACCCCTCAGGGCTAGGTAGTTTTGGCTATTTCATATGTCTGCTTACTTGCAAGTAAGCATCACTGAACGCAATTCAATTTACTTCTAAGTAGATATTATAGGATTGCACCATTAGCCATTGTATATGTGCATATATTTAACTGAGCAAGTAAGCAAGGAGCATTTTTCCCATTGCAGGAAAGGTAGCAATCCCTAATTTAATGCCCTATTACCAACAGTATACTCTGTCGGTAATAAGTTCCCACTGAAATAATACAAGCACTTTTATTCAGCTCTGAAATCACTTTCAAAGAATCAACATCTCGTTGGTCACTGGTCTATCTGTGTGGCAGGGAAGAGACTTACGTCCTTCATATAGTATAACTAATAAGCAAGAGCTATTCCCACACTCCACCATTCGTAAAATACTTGACCTTATGGGATCCTTTCTTATTCTCACAGGAAGCTATAAATTGCCAAATACATTCTTCCCTCTTGACTCATAATTTGTGATGGGATAATATTGGACCTAACAGGCTGTGATTTATCATGTTTTCTTGTTCACTGTTTGACTTGTGAGAATTAGGCATAAGCAAGCAATCACATAACTGTACAGCTCATTCAGCGGAAGGAAAAGAGTCTACGATGGAGTTTCAGCTATTCTCTCTTCTCAATAAAATACGTCCTCCACCCCCCACCCCCCCACAAGACAATGGCAGGAGTAATGCAGAAGAACTAGTGATATGCTTAGCATCATATCCTGCTGCCACTATTAAGGGACAAACTGGAATCACATTCCATTAGAAGATGTGTTTCTTGCATTGCTTTAATCTGCTGTAAGCCACTTTGGGATACGATTAGAAGGTGGGCTGCAGTACTGGTGCTGATTTGCATCACATTGTTGAAATTTTGTATTCTATTTTCTTAGTAACAGGAGTAGCTTGATTTTGCTGCTGTCAGGAGATCCAATATATATATATAAAATAAAGGTACACAGTTCTCCACATCAGGGCAATAGTAACTTAACATTAATTTTGCATTAAATAAAAGTCAGCTGGTATTCTGCATTTGCTTCCACTGGCTGAAACTTCCCCTAAAGGAAGTTTCACTTATGGGGCAACCCTGCCAACAGGTGGGAGATCACTCATCAATGGCACCATCCCACTGCAAGCATCTGTTTCTGTCCTTTTGCTCCAGAAGATTCTGGGACCCTTCAATGGGGTGGGCTGGAGGGGGAAGAAGAAATTTCACATTCTCATCTAAAAGTAAGTTCATTTATTGGATCTTGGACTCACCCATCAACAGAAAATCAGAGTTAGAATCCAAGCTTAAATTTTAGTTTCAAACAGCCCAAAACAATAGAATTAAATTTAAGTAGTGCCATCATGTAAAGATAGTACGTCAGGTAACTCTGACCTGTGCTGTGCCAAAGATAAGTTGTAGGACCCAAGTAAGGGTAAAAAGGTACAAATTTAGGGTAGCTCACAAAAGGTTATATCCAGATTTAGTAGTATGTAGCATAGACACACTGAAATTATTGGGACTACCCTAAGTATGGCTCAGCCTGGAACAAAGCCAAGTTTAATTAAAGAAAGTGAGAAAATGAGAAAAGATGCCAAGTGGTAGCCATTTTAAATTGTTGCACATAGATATTGCTTTAGGGCAACATTCCATGTTTTGCAAAATGCATCACTTGCTCTTTTTTCATATTCTCAATAGCAGGTCAGGTGCCTAATCAGTAAGCATCACATATAGTTTTGTCTTCACTCATTAATGCCCTGATCAATTCCCTAGTCAGTTACGAGAACATGTCTAAATGAAGCAGTGTTTGGAGACCGTTGGGGAGTCCGGTGACACTCTTTGCATACTGCACTCTGCTGCAAGCCCCCAGGAAATACGGAGTGTCACTGACAGATGCAGCCAAAAGGAGCAGCTCATTAGGGCTAAAGCCCCAAATCTTTTTGTTTCAAGTCCCGAATCTCTGGGAGGCCTGTTCCCCACCACCTTGCTCTCCAGGGGCACTTGCTAAAACAAAGTTTGGTGACCTGGGCAATGTCTGTTGAATCTTATCTCCTTGAATTAGTGTGTCAACTCCTGATGCATCTCTCTGCCTGAATCTTTCTTCCTAGAGCTTTTTTCCCTGAAATGTAATGCCCCCTTTCCTTGGCCCATACATGCCTTTTTACAAATACAGTACACAACCCACATGCACCCCAGAATTAAAACTGAGATACCTTTCCCAGCAATACTTCAGCTCAATGCTACTTTGAACACACACACACACTTCTCACTGTAAATGAAGGTCCATGTGACGGGGTGCATGCAAGGCAGAAGCTTCCACGCAAGGTGTGGTAACGCAGCAGCAATGGTGGGTGGTTCACACATCTTGCTAAGGCCTCCATATGGTAGGAAGATAAGTTAACCTGTAGTGCAGTAGAAAGCAGACACAGTGCTTGTGTGGCTTGGTACTTCCATGTCTGGCTTAATTAGAACTTTGCTGCTGCTGCTGTTTTTATTCCCTAGGTGCCTTTTCCCCCATGATGTCCTCCCTTTGGGGAACTGAGATAACATCTCTACAGTTCCAGTCCTCCTTTGCATCTGAAGAAACAGGAAAAGCCTTTACAAGTCAGCCAAATCCAATGTAGGCTTTAAAATTGTGTGAAAGTAGTAAAAGGCAGAAATTATGCTGGGAAAATGAATTATTTCAAAATGGAAAATTATGCAAATGATCAGATCTAGAAAATGGAACAAAATTTCCTCCAAGTAATCTACTGTTACACTTTTCTTGAAATGATTGATACCTGTAAAATTGTCCAAATTAACATACATGCTTTTCTCTCTTGCGCAAAGTAAATTGCAAAGTCCGTGGAAATCATTCAAATAGCTTTGAACATATTTGCACTGATGTTTGCAGTATTCCACAAGATGGTCACACACAGAGATACCCAGTTAACAGGCCAAATAGTAAACCCTGTTTGATTCGAGAGGCCTTTTTTTCCTAACCGCTGAAGTAGCAGTTCGGCAGCTGTATCTCTTTCAAGAAGGCTATGCAGTGGGCTGGAGCAGAACTGAGGAGGCCTTAACAGCTCATGCAGCTTGCTATGCCAGAAAAGGAAGTCTTGCCAGGCTATTTCTGTCTTTACAGTATTGGGGATTTAATCAGATATGTGCAAGTGTATAAGACTGATACACACTACTAGTTGCCCAGTGTGTGAACTGAATTCTGGACCGGATGGCCCTTGGTCTGATCCAGCATGGCTGTTCTGATATGTTTATGTCTGTGTGCTACTCTGTGTTACTACTATTAACATTATTGCTTCTGCCAGTACTATTTTCCCAGGTTTATTATTGCCACTGCTACTACAGGACTTGGAAGAGCATCTCTGCTTGCCTTTTGTAGCAAACACAGCCAAGAGTCCAGTGTTATTTATGAATGAATGCCTACTTCATGCAATATCACATGCAATCCACATTAGTGGATGTGATGTTTCTTTTACTTCTACAGGAATAATTCACTAATGACTTACACCATCCTGTTGATTCTCTAATATGAGCACAATTTTCTTCAGCTGAGTCTCCTACAAACATCCTGTTTTTGTAAGCCAGTGAAGGCAAGACAGCTCTTCCGGGATTACAAAAGCCATTGTCTGATTCTGATGAACCTTCTCTAATTTCTTTGTATGGCAGCAGTAAGGAAATGCAGTCACAGAGACTCGGCTATTTTGCTTCTAGCACCCAAGGATGTCCCCCATGGACTTAGCATTTGAGTAGGGTGTGTATTGTATGCCTTTTCCAGACATTATTCCCAAACATGGCATGGATGTTCAATGGGTCCCAAGACCAGATTGGAGTGCTCGGTGGATGGGTCAAAAAGACACAGTGACTTGATACAGGGAGAACTTTGAAAGGAATCTTACTTCAGCTGGACAGTTGAAATGTTTTCTCTATGGAAGATGTTTCAGCTTTACAAGATAACCCAAAACATCTTGGTTTATTCAAAAACATGTTAAACCAAAAGATGTTAAAGCTATTCCCATATGGAAAAATATTTCAAGACTTTTCAATTCACACCATTTCGTCCCAGTTCATCATGGAGCTTCTATTTTCCAACCAGCTTTCCTTTAAAAGTTAATGCTACTGAGATTTAGTGAGTGGGAGTTGTTGATTTTCACAAGAGAACAGGGAGAAAAGATCGGTAGGTTTCACTAATAAGCCACTTGAATTCTGTGCCTTGTTTCTAAAGGCCATTTCACACATTAACTCTTGTTCTTTTTTTCTTTTTCAGAATGAGAAATTAAATGTTTTTAGGGCTGCATTTCTCCCACTCTCTTCCAGTACATGCACTGAGAAATCATTAGAAACATCAGCTCCCTAAAGTAAAATAAATAGATAAAGTTGTGCTGTCCTTCATACATTGCAGCTTAATCTCTGAATGTCAGGAAAAGCAATGTGCTAAGTGTCTCTTATTTGCATATTTCTGTGGAGAAACATTTCAGTATTCAGTATTCATCACATATTTTTAGAATTTCACTTTGGAGATAAGTGACTGTTTAGTTCAGATATGTCTTGCAGTGTTGTAAGGAGATCCATTGTACACAGGAGACTGATTGTTTACTATCCATTAATTAAGATCTTACCAGGATAATTTCTTGTATGGACTCTAAAACAATTTACACATATGAACACACGCGTGCAATATTTCCAGCTGGTTTAAAATACAATTGTAGAAGTGACTGTCAACCATGCAACTCTTGAAAATTTACTAGCAAGATACAGTTCTTCCATCCAAAGTCTATGATGTGGGCAAATGCTGTATGACATATAATGATACAGGGATATTCAAGTCTCAGAAGCTGATGTGGTTTGCTGGAAATATGTCAGCCCAAACTCCAGATGAAAAGACAAACAAAATTGCCCACAGACACATGGTTCTTGTACTTTTCCTTGCCAGATAAACCAACCAAATTGATCTGGCCCAGCCTTCATCAAGTAAAGTATAATGCCACAAATGTATGGTATGTTTTCATGAAGTCCTTGTTGCCCCAGCTGTAGTCAGGAGTTTTAAAATTAAGATTTCACTGCAAATACTATTGAAATCAATTGCAAATATCTCAGAAGTCTGAGTGTTCTCTACACTGCATATTCAGAATTCATTTCATTGACATATTGCTTAGTGTTACGGGTTGACCTGAACAGAAATATAGTCAAGAATCAATACAAAAAATGTTGATAGAGCTGAAAAATTCTTCCTTCCTTCCTTCCTTCCTTCCTTCCTTCCTTCCTTCCTTCCTTCCTTCCTCAAGGTGGATTGGTGGCTATGAGAGTTGCAAATTGGGCTACAGTGGAAACAAGAAATAGATGAAAAAAGCTTTAAGAAGATACTGTTGGATCCAAACTAATTTAGCTGCACTTACAGTGCAGTTCTAAGTGGGATCAGGGACAAGCACATCCACAGATTACAGCCTCACCTAAAGCTCTGCCAGTGCGTGCCAGCCAGAGCAGGAGAGTAGTGCTTTTCCCAGCATTTCACCCTGACAGGTATTTGCTTTCAAATCTCCCCTTGCCTCCAAAGACAATTGGGGGGTATTAATTATAGCAGCTCCATTCCAACCTAGCTGAGAGATCAGATCTAGGCCCTTCTCAGGGGAACCGAGCAGCTAAACCGTTTCAGGGTCAGATGTTTACTACTAGTGGAGAAAACATTGTTGGCAAGAGGGATTGGATAAACAAGGAATCACAAGTTCACTGAAATTTTCCACAGTTTATCTCAAAGCTCAGTTTGCCTTATTCCCATTATCATCCAGTACCAGGTTTTGGGGTTTTGCATTTTAGGCTTGCTCAGTTGAATGAAAAAGTTTGCATTTTTCAAAAATTTTGCCTTTCTGAATGTGCATCTTTAAGTGCACACATTGTAAACATGAGTGCAAGTTTGTTAACATTTATGAATGCTTTCAGAGACCAAGCGCTTATGTCCATGTTTTCATTCAGATTGCAAAAGGGGCAACCTTTTATTTTAGCCAGGGATGTATCTGAATGCAACCCCTTTCTGCATTTATTTGAGAAGGAACTTTGCCCCATACCTACCTGACTGCTGTTTTTCCTGTGTTCTTCTGCTGCTGAGTATGCAAAAGAATGAAGGCTTGTCCACCCAAGTCATCTGAAGATATCTGCTCTCTAGGCAACTTTCTTCATGTGCCTGCATTACTTTCTCCTTGGGGCATGCTACAACTTGGACTGGTTAAGCCAGTCAGTGGATAAGAGTAAAGATAAGATTGGGGCCAACAAGGATAGCCATCAAGGGTTGGACATCAGTTATTTCTCTTTCTCTTCACTGCTGCAATCTGCTTGCTCACCTGCTTCTCATTCTCATGAAGAATGTAGATTGTGAGAAGGAGAAGCCTTTGCTGTCACTCCTTACTTCCTGACTGGCAAGCAAGTGGTACCAAGGTGAGTAAGAGAATGAGGAGTGAAAGCAGTTGACAACAATGGTAATAAGAAGGTGGAAAGGAAAAGACCAAGGGAAGGATTCATTGAGGATGTCTTTTGGTTCCTCAAAGTCTGGAACCAGAACTGGGGCAGATAACTATTCTCTCTTGTGGCAAGAGTTGGACAAAATAGCCATCAAGCCCCTTCCAGCTCTATAATTCTGCATTAGGAATATATGGGGAACCCATTTGGGGGTGGCAAACTATCAGATTCCCTTGGCTCAGCACTCTGATTCCAGCCCACTTCCTTGGGGCTGTGAGTCTGACTTCTGAGATTTGTGTGAAGCTCACTAAACCCCACAGGATCACTATGGAAGCAGCATCCTTCTTTCACCCACATGATTTCCAGCCTTCCTTTGTGCTGCATGTGGCATAGAAGAAGGTTGCAGGTTCTGTGAGCAGTCACAGGTTTCCTGTTGGTTCAGGTCATTTCCTAAGAGAGGACCAAGCATGATGGGAAGTCTATGAACTGAAGAGAGACAGATTCCAGGTCAAATCATTGCAATCCTGTTCTGTATAGACTTTGTGATGAAAGTGGCCCTAAAATTCTGCTACTTTGATTTGTAAAGTAGAGTTAGACAGTAGATTACACTCTAGCATTTTCCTTTAAGAGCAGGCTGTGTGGTCATGAAGAAAAAGTTCTGTTCCATTCTCTTTTGACAGCAAATCTATCGCTGTGATGTGCAGCAGTGTTCACACAGCCTCTGGTGAGTGTTTTTTTATTGTCCCAAACTGTTTAAAATAATCATTCTCATCAAATATTAACAGACACCACTTTGTCCGGCTGGAAACGAAAGGCAAGCTGCCTCCTTCATTTACAAAGGTCTGAATCAAATATCAGATTAGGTGTATTGTTCAATCAGTTCCCATACAGAGATGGCATCTTTTCTGACAAAAGCGTCCAAATTAATTGCCCTAAAACACGAAGGCAGGAATATGAAAGGGTGAGGTTGGAGGAAGAATTCTCAGGAGCAGCCTGGTTGGTTTGTTTTGTTTTGTAACCATCTGAAACAATTCCAAAGTGATTAACTATCTGGATTTTTTTAAAATCTTCAAATAATTTCATGAATACAGATTAAAATATTAACATTACCTGTTAATTGTGTTCTTTAACATGTACTCAATAAAGTCACAGTCACCTGGGATGAAGCCTTACATGGCAATCACATGGTGTCCCTATGAACTTGTATGTTTATGAAGAGGACTCTTTTACTGACTCCATGCCAGTTTATGAAGTCGGATATGAGGAGATCCAAACGTACATATACCACAGATACTGTGTATACCACAAGTTCAGAAAGGAAGCACCAGGTTCAAGGAGTTACCAGCATGGTTAATGAGCTGTGGCAAGGAAGTGATTAGAGAAAATAAGGTTTCCTTCAAAAATGAAATTCTTGCCAAATGAGGATAGCAAAAGAGAGCAAAAGCTTGCACAATGGAGTTGCAAGCAAACTAATGAAGATGCAAAGGGGCAAGGCAAGGCAAGGCATTTTCAGAAATATATTGCTAACAAAATCAAGGCCAACAATAACAAATTCTTCAAATATATCAGATGCAGGAAACCAGCTAGAAAGGTAGTTGAGCCATTGGATGATAATAAAGTTAGCAGAGCACTAAAGGAGGATAAGGAGATTGCAGAGAAGCTGAATGAATTTTTTTCATCTGTTTTCATAACAAGGGATACAAGACAGATACCTATATCAGAACTGATATTTTCAGGAACAAAGTTTGAGGAGCTAAGGCTGGAAGTGATGGCAAAAGATGAAGTTCTCAGCCTTAATAACAATACGAAAGTTAATAAATTACTGAGCTCAGATGGTATTCATCCCAATTTAAATATGAAAGTGCTAACTCTTACAAAGCTATTTAACATGTCCCTAAGATCACCCTCTGTACCAAAGAAGTGGAAAATGACCAGTGTAGTACCAATTTTTTAAAAACTGGATCTAGAAGTGATTTGGGAAGTTACAGGCTGATTAGTTTAACTTCTATTCCAGGGCAATTGCTCAAAAGCAATATTAAAGATAAAATTGATAAGCATATAAGAGGAAAGCCCTTCTGGAAATAGAATCAACAGGATTATACAAAGGTAAGTCCTGTTCTACTAACCTTTTACTGTTCTTTGATCACAGGGGATAGTCTCATAGACATTGTTTACTTGGACTTTTATCAAAAGATTCTTTTGATAAAACTGAACAAACTTAGTCAAGAAATAAGGGAGGTCCTTTTTTGGATCAGTAACAGGTTGAAGAACAGAAAGCAGGGAGTAGAAATACATAGTAATTTTTTCCAGTTGAGGGAAGTACAGTTGGGTACCTGGGGATCTATACTGGTACCAGTACTTTTTAGCTCATTTATCAATTATTTGAATAGGACTAAGCACTGAAATGGTCACGTTTATTCAGGACACCAAGCTATTATCATGATTGAAACCAAAAGAGATTGTGTGGTTCTCAAAAAGGATCTCTTCAAACTGGGAGAATGGGTATCAAAATGGCAAATGCAGTTTATCATACACAAATGTAAAATAAAGAACATTGGTATGAAAGCTCCCAGTTTCCAGTATAAGGTGACCTGTGCTAGCAGCGACTGAGAAGAAAGAGATCTCGGAGTTATGGTCAACAGCTCAGCAGCAATGCACAGCTGCTATTTAAAAAAAAGGCAAACTACAGGTTAGGCATAATTAGGAAAATAATTGATAATGTAACTTATTATATTATCATACTGCCTCAGAGGATTGCTGCTGTGAAGATAAGATGGCAAACAGGAGAAGAATGATCTGAGCCACCTTGTGTTCCTTGAAAGAAAAAAGGCAGGGTGTTAATCTAGAATAAAAAGCAAGTAAGGAGAAACCTGAAAGTGACACACAGCATTAGACAGAGTGCGGAGACAGTGGATGGGGAGGCACCTTTTTGCTCTTTCATAATGGAGAAACCTGGGTTGTCTGATGAAGTTGATCGCCTGGGCATTCCAGACCGATTAAGGGAAGTACTTCCTCAAACAGCCCATAGTTAAAGTAAGGAATTCACTTCCCTGAGATGTAGTTGTGGGCAGTTTTAAAGGGTGTGTGCATATCAATGGCTACTAGTCCTGATGGCTGCATGGCATCTCCAGCATCAGAGGCAGTGTGTCCATGCACACTTGTTGCCGGGGAACTTCAGAAGGAGAATATTAAAGTTCTCGTATGCTGCTTGTGGAATCTCCTGGGCAGCTGGGGGACCGCTGTGTGAATAGAGTGCAGGACTAGCGGGGCTCTTATATTTGCGCAATGCTCATGCTGCTGCTGCAAGAGCAGGGCTGGCCTCACTAATGAAGAACTGGTCCCGCTTGCTCCCATATAATAATTCATACAAGAAGCAGTCATCCTAGTTCATACAGGTGACCTTCCCTGAACACTGCCCATAAACAATGCCTGTTTTCACCCAGAAGCCATGCTGAACAGACTGGCTGCATGCCTTGACCTGAACAGGGATTTGCACCTAGTTCTGGAACCACCAGTTGGCCCATGACTGCAGCTTGCCCAGGATGGTTGCCTTACTAGCCGTTTTCCTTGCAGACACTTTATGGCTCCATTCTAATGTTGCATCTGTGTTTGAGCAACTGAAGAGCAGGCCTAACTGATAACAGGAACAACTCACATCAGAATACTTATCATTACTCAGCTTCTACAAGGCATATGATGTTAAGTGGATTCTTTCTTTTAAGCCTCATCACCCTTTCTGATTAATTTTGAGTGCCCAGCACTAAGTACTGTAGTATGCCTCTGCTTTAAAGCAGTCACTTAAAAATAACTTCAAATTATATGTAATCCGTTTCACTTTGCTACACTTCAAGAGGGAAATGTATAGCAGCTCTACAATTAAAGTGCCATTTCTTCTCTGCCACATTAAGGGATACTATGGATCTTCAATTGCTACTGAACTGTCTCTGTAAACTGTGCAATCTTTTGCACAAAAGATAATTATGAAAGAAAGAACATTCATTTGACCATGGCCAATAAATAATGTATGAGCAGAATGTCTGAAATTATGTAAATATTCAAAATACTTCTCTCTCCCTCCCTCCCTCCCTCCCTCCCTCCCTCTCTCTCTCTCTCTCTCTCTCTCTCTCTGTGCTGCTGGTTCAGCTGAGTGAGTGCAATGCAAAAGAAAGTGTGCTGTAGATTAACAGATTCCACATTTTGGTGGAGATTAGCATTTCTACTGTGGGCTATTCTTTGGCTGCCTACACCTATCCTTAGTACTCTGGCCAGGAATGCAACCATTGCCTCTATTTCTGAAGTTGAGAATTGTGTGCAATGGTTCCTTAGGAAATCAAAAATGCACCACTAATGCACAGGAGGGAACTGTGAGCAGACTTTGGGAAACTTTGGAGAAAGTATTTCTGATGGGAAGAAACAATATGAGTGGGAAATTGTCTGAAAAGACCAATGAGGCCCGAGCATGTTCAATTTCCATGCTGATCAACAGGGAAAGAACAGGAAAAATGTGTGAGTGGGGAAAAGAAATAGAATATCCTAAGGAGTGCATGGCTCTCCTTAGGACAGTGAACAACAGTATTATATATCAGGACTAGCCCAGGCAGTATTTCCTGAGCCAAAGAAGTCAGTGCCCTAAATTCCATATACAAAGGCCAACTGAAATGGCTGCTCTTTTCCTCAGCCCATCTAGAGCTGTCTGTCTGTCTGCCTGTTGTGAGCTTGACACTTCCCTTCTTGCCATTAGGTTCCAAAACACCAAGCAGTCTCTTTGCAATGCAGAGTCCCATTTTTTACTTCACAACTACAAGACAAAGTAACTTTAAACCCCTTTAGTAAGCTGGAAGATACGCCTCTGCTCATGTGAAGAATGTTGAACCCAAACTGGGAACTTCTTCCCAAAACCCTTCCCTTTCAGTAACTCTGTGGAGATCACCCACCACAGCTTAAATACACATCATGGTGGCCAGCACACACTGCAAGCCACTGTGGTTTACTTAAGCTGTCCTGCTGGCAACAGATGGCATGAACTGGTCAAGAAAATAAGGAGCCCCTGCTGAAAGGAGAGAGCTGTGGTGTGGGGACAGGATATTCGCCCCTCCAAATTAGGTAGGATCTTCCATGAGCAGAGTTCATGTACTTACATAAGGTCCTTTCCTCTCACAGAAGGCTTATCCTAGCTTTGATCCATACACTTTTGTGAGTGGGGGAACAAAGTGAGTCTGCTTCTCGAATCAAAGACAAGGACTGACTCACGTTATCACAAATTCCTGAGATTTCTACCAAGCCATCGTTGCTATTGTTACACCTCTGACTTAGGGTGACCCGATGCATGAAAGCTCTCTAGAATGTCCTGTCCTTCACAGCCCTGCACAGCTCTGGTTTTCTTTATAGAATCAGCCTATCTCATATTTGCTCTTTTTCTTCTCTTTCTTCCTTCAACTCTCCCCAGCATTATTTTCTTCTCTGGTGAGGCTTGCCTTCTCGTGATATGCCTGAAGTACAACAGCTTCAGTTTAATCATTTTTGCTTTCAGAAAAGTTCTGGCTTAATTAGATCCATAGTCCGCTTGTTTGTCTCTTTCCCAGTCCAGGAAATTCACAAAGCTCTCCTTCAGCACTGTTTCAAATGCACGCATTTTCTTCCTTTCAGCGTTCTTCACTGTCCAGCTTTCACTCCCATACATAACGACCAGGAATACAATAGTGTGGATTATCTTGGCCTTGGTCTCCAGTGAAATGTCTTGACACTTGATCTTTTCTTGTTCCATCATTGCTGTCCTTCAAAGTCTCAGTCTTCTAACTTTTTGGCTGCAGTCTCCCATAGAATTGATGAAAGAGCCAAAGTATGCACAATATTTCACAATTGTAGTTGCTTCATTGTTGGCATATACTTGTATGGACATGGACCAATTCAGTCTCTGCAGCTTGGAATAATATTATTGGTTCCCAATCTGCTCAGGGTGCATCATTCCTTCCAAGTGCTTTCCAAGTGATTTCACTTCACTTTCAAATATTGCAGGCTCTTCCTCATAGGATTCTTCTTTGAAGGAGTCCATTTGTATAGACGTCCATATATTGTTTCCATGTTATCTTTATTTTTTTCTGGTCAGATAGCATGACCTCCTTTTTGTCTTTCATCATTCTTACACTAAGTTTGAATTTCGTTGTGATTTTTTGTAACTGCTGGAAGAAACTTCTTGTTTTTCCTCTTTTGTTGTTCCTTGCACTGGTCATTGTAATGGTTCTTCTTGCTCGACATGACAGTCACTGAAAAATTGCATTCAGGATTCTGACGGTATTCCTGTCACCTTCTGCATTTGCTTCTTGCTTATCCTTAGCAACTGAGAGTTCTTCTTCTGTCATCCCCTTAGCCCTTTTGTTTCTTTTTGCTCCAGGAATTTTCTTTTGGCATTCTTCCCTAATAATGTCTTTGGTTTCAATCCATGGTTCTTCTGGCTTCTGGTCAGTGGAGTTCAGTAATACAAATCTGTTCTTTCTGTGGATGTTAAATTCCTCAGGAATGTTATTTAAAATGTATTTTGGCCTTTTGTCTCTGTTAGTGAACCTTGTGGGCTTTGCTCTGATTTATATTAATATTTTATGGATGGTACCACAATCTGCTGTTGGTCTTGTTCTGGCAGCAAGAATACAGATTCCTCACCTCTTACTTCCAATTACATAGTCTAGTTAATTCCTGTACCAGGCATTTGGTGTGCTGTCATCTGATTGGTTGTCTGAAGTATGTTTTTGAAATAAACAGATTGCTGGCTTCACAAAATTCTATGGGTAGTCTGCCTTCTCCATTACTGATTCCTAGGCAACATTCTCCCACAACATTGGATTCTGCTTTGTTTCCTACTTTTGTGTTCCAATTTCCTATGATGATCAGTATGTCTTGTTTCAATGTTTTATCGATTTCTTCTTTGATGTTGGCAGTTTTCAGTTTCGTTTTCTTTCCGTCTGCTGCTGGAGCATAGACTTGAATGATGATTCTGTTGATAGGTTTTCCAAGAATTCTATTGCTGTGATTCAATCAAACTTTGCATTATAGCCACTCAATCCTTGTGCTACACTTTACCTCAAATGTTAGTTCAATTTCATTTCTTCTGAGTTTATCATTTCCATTGTAAAACACTTCATGTTTGTTTGACTGAAAATGTCCCATTCCAGTCCACTTTACTTCACTCACACCAAGTTCTGTGATGTTTAGCCATTCCATTTTCTGATTTATGGTTTCCAGCTTGCCTTGATTCATACTTCTCACATTCTATGGTCCAACTGTATGTGTTGTGCAGTATCGGACTTTCTTTTCATCTCTATGAATGTCAGCCACTAGACTTCCCTTTGGCTTTGATCTAGTTGTGTTGCAACAGTGCTATTCATACTTATCCTTTGCTCCTCCCCAGTAGCTGGCTGAGTGCCTTCCAACCTGGCAGTCTCAGCTTCTGGCACTATCTGTTGTTTCATTTTGGACTGTTTCATCATAGGATTTCCAAAAGTGCTTTATCATTGCCTTCTCCCATACAATACTACCAGAGTTCGTTTGAGCACCACTGTCATTGTCTGTGAAAGATCCTCCACCAGTGTCACATCCAAATAATGTTGCTGCTCAGTA
Source organism: Varanus komodoensis (assembly GCF_004798865.1). NCBI lineage: Eukaryota > Metazoa > Chordata > Lepidosauria > Squamata > Varanidae > Varanus > Varanus komodoensis. The sequence goes on along the minus strand of NW_025336087.1, from coordinate 19,190,122 downwards.
GCTGTGCTTCAGGAGTTTCTCTGCCCCCATCCATTAGAAACATTCATTTTCTAGTATTGATATGACTGTTTCTCCTGAAGACAGTAGATGCAAGTTAGTCTGGTGTCTCAGTTTTGACCATTCATCCTTGGGTGACCCTGCTAGAAGACTAGACTAGTCTTCTGGCCTCCTGATGGCATTGCTGGTGGCTTTCAGACACTCTCAGAACCCCTCATTGCATTAAGGTGTGAATTCAAGAGCAGAAGGTCACCACAAGCTTTCCATCTTTGCTCAAGGTCTTTCTTTTTAGGCAAAGAGCTCCATGATCCCCCTTCCTTGCAGTGTTTACAGCAGCAGAGAGCCTGGCAGACCTTATGCTTCCCTTACACACTCCAGCTGCACATTTCTGTTCATCTGACTCTTGGCTCATATGCGCAAGTCAGCAGCTGAGATGTTTAAGGAGAAAACACTTCCAGTGCAACTGTTTCTCTTTGCATTCAGAAGAAAGGGGTCTAAGAATCCTTTGCCTGCATCTCATGCTTAATCGTGGAGCTGGGTTAGTGGAAAGGGCCAGTGCTGCTGGCCCTTCAACTCATGCTCCATTCAAATTACGCCTGGATGAAAAAATAATAATAATGTGCTGGACAGAGTCCTGAGGTCCCCTGTGTTCTTCAGCAGGCTGGAGCTTGGCTAGCACTTACCAGTGGAAGTCCCTGCTTTCTTTGGCTACTTGCTTGGGTATGTTAGTTGTGCTTGGCACCAAGCAACAATTCAGAAGAGTACTCAAGTAACCTGGCATGATGTTAAGTCAAGCAAATATTGCAATATAGTCTGCAGAGTCTGACTAGGTATTTAAAACTGCCCACATACAAATCTTCATTAGAGCTCCTGAATGAAAACATGAACTGAAGAAATGGCTTTATGAGACTGAGGAAGAGGACTAGTCCATCTGTTGGACTGCCACTATCAATATCCCGTAGCATTGCCTAGGCTAGTGAAAGTTGATGGGAGTTTTAGTCCAGCAGTGTCTATACAGTTACATTTTCCCTATCCCTGCCCTAGCCTAACTCTCCAAGAACTCAAAGAAAGATCTTTCCCAGTATGACTTCCCAAGGTCCTTTGAACTAAAGAACCAGGAACTGAATGTGGCATCTTCTGGTTGCACAGATTGGAGCTTTCCACTAAAGAAGACACAAGGCCTTTTGGTTTCATATTCCTCTTCCTTTCTGACTGTTGGAGTGGATGTACTTTATCATGTGATCTGTTATACAATCAAGGCAGAAAAGATGGACAGCTTCATCCAACCTAAGTCTCTTTTTTAAGGTCAGCTTCCTTCTGTGTCATTTCTACATAAACTTGAAATGATTTCAAAAAGAAAAGCATATAGAAAAATTGTGATCATTTTTCCTAACACATTTTATGTATTTAAAATTATTTCTAAAATAGCTTTAACAGTGAAACTTTCTTGCAGTGCTGATGAATGAAAAATGTATACTTTTTTTACATGCACTTTTAAAATGTATGTATTTTTGAAGTCATTTTGATTGCTGTGATGTGGTTTTGTGGACATTGTTCACATGCACATTTTATTTATTTATTTATTTATTTATTTATTTATTTATTTATTTATGAGACTTCTATGCCGCCTCACTCACCGAAGTCTCGGGGCGGCTCATAACCATAAACTTCAAAATAGAATAATATAAATTAAGTCACCCTGGCCAAAGAATAAAATGAATAAATAGTATTAACAATTAAAATAACATTTGAATACAAAGGTCTTTGCCTGGAGCCGAAAAACAAATAACGACGGCGCCAGGCTGACCTCTCTGGGGAACGCATTCCATAGATTGGGCGCCACCGCAGAGAAAGTCCTCCTCCAAGTACTCACCCTCCCAATTTCCTTCCTGAAGGGTTCCCGGAGAAGGGCCTCTCCCGTAGATCTCAAGGGGCAGGCGGGCATATATGGACGTAAGCACTCCTTCAAGTAACCAGGACCCAAGCTGTTAAGGGCTTTATAGGTCATCACCAACACCTTGAATTGGGCCCGGACTTCAATGGGAAGCCAGTGAAGCTGACGGAGGACTGGAGTCATGTGAACATAATGCCCAGTCCCCGTCAGCAGCCTGGCAGCTCTATTTTGAACCAAATGAAGTATCCGAACCATCTTCAAGGGTAGCCCCACATAGAGTGTGTTACAGAAGTCAAGGCAGGAAGTCACCAGTGCGTGTGTCACTGTTGCCAGGCAGTCGTACTCCAGGTAGGGGCGCAGCTGATGGATCAGCCGAAGCTGAAAGAAAACACTCCTCTCCAATGCTGTCACCTGAGCTTCCAGTGAAAGCTCTGGGTCGAGGAGCACTTGAGGGAGTGCAACCCCATTCAGGACTAGGTTCAATTCACCCTCCCCAAAGCCCGATCCGCCAACCAACAGGACCTCCGTCTTGTCTGGATTGAGCTTCAGTTTATTGGCCCTCATCCAGCCCATTACCTCGGCCAGGCACCGGTTCAGCACAGCCACTGCCTCACCTGGACTGGTGGAGAACGAGAGGTAGAGCTGGGTATCATCAGCATACTGGTGATTCCACAGCCCACACCTCCTGATGACCTCTCCCAGCGGTTTCATGTAGACGTTAAACAGCAAAGGGGAAAAAATGGATCCCTGCGGTACTCCATGGCATAGCTGCCATGGTACAGAGCCATAGTCCCCCAGCACCACCTTCTGGAATCGGCCATTGAGGTAGGAGCGGAACCACTGCAAAGCAGTGCCTCTGACCCCCAATCCCACTAGCCTATCCAGAAGGATACCATGGTTGATGGTATCGAAAGCCGCTGAGAGGTCCAGAAGAACCAACAGGGATGCACTCCCCCTGTCCTTCTCCCTGCACAGGTCATCGTACAGGGCGACCAAGGCAAATTCAGTACCGTACCCGGGTCTGAAGCCGGACAGAAATGGGTCCAGATAATCAGTTTCATCCAAGAGTGCTTGGAGTGGTCCCGTCACTACCCACTCCAACACCTTGCCCAGAAACAGGATGTTGGCCACTGGTCTATAATCAGTGGCCATCTCTGGATCCAGTGACGCTTTCTTCAGGACCGGTTGGACTACCACCTCCTTTATAGGGGCAGGTACCCGACCCTCCCTCAGAGAAGCGTTAACCACTTCCAAGATCCAGATCCCAATCCCATGCTTGGAATTATTTATTAACCAAGACAGGCAAGGGTCCAATAGGCAAGTGGTGGGACATACTTGTCCAAGCACCTTGTCCACATCATCAGGCCGCAATAACTGAAATTCATCCATTAATTTTGGACCAGATGGCGACATTGATATCTCCCCAGAAGCCTCTGAATCACTAGTAGAGTCTAGCTCGTGATGAATCTGAGCAATTTTCTCCCTGAAATGCTTGGCAAAGTCATCACAGCGGGCTTTCGAGGGTGGAACCAGATCTTTCTTAGGGTCAGGGCGGACCAGGCCTTGTACCACTCAAAAAAGCTCTGCCAGATGGCATTTTGAGGAGGCAATGGAAACGGAGAAGAATTTCTTTTTCGCCGCCCTCACCGTCACAGCATAGGCCCGATAATGGGCTCTTAAGTGTGTTCGGTCAGATTCATCCCATGATCTCCTCCACCTACGCTCTAGCAGTCTCCCAGCCTGCTTCATTGCCCGCAATTCAGATGTTTACCAAGGGGAAGAGTGGGCTCTGCCTGGCGGGAGAGGACGCTTAGGAGCGATCGTGTCAACAGCCCTAGTCATCTCCCCATTCCATAGTTCGACCAGAGCCTCGACAGGAGCACCAGTCTTTTCAGCCGGAAACTCCCCCAGGGCCTTCAGGAATCCGTCCGGATCCATCCAGCTCTGGGGGCAGACCCACACATTGGGTCCGCACCCTTACAGAGGGAGAGGCACTCTCGAGCACAAACCTCACGAGGAAGTGATCTGACCATGACAGGGGTGTCAGACATAAATTCCTCACCCTCAAACTACCCTCTTCCTGCCCTGTTGAGAAAACCAGGTCCAAAGTGTGTCCACATTCATGGGTCGGGCCAGTGACATGTTGAGACAGCCCCATGGCCGTCATGGAGGCCATGAAGTCCTGAGCTGCCCCGGTCAGACCAGTCTCGGCATGGAGATTGAAGTCCCCCAGGACTGGTGTGCCCTTTTGCTGAAGTCACCAGTATCATAAAGTTTGCAAAAATGCATATGTCAGGATGCAGCTCTGTCTCAACTCACTCAAAGGCAAGGGTGGTATGAAATGAGTAAATCCATTCCAAACAAAGTGTCAACAGAGCAAATTATTCACCCATCCCAAACTCAGAAGTCTTCGATAAACACCACAAGAGAAAAAGAGCATATTTAGATACTCAATAAAAGCACATTTTAAATTGGAATTGGAAAGAAGTATGTCTACAGAACTAGACATTTATGCCTCAGACACTTGGAAGGGGAAGGATAGTAGTTGAAGGATAAATCTAAACTTGAACTTCAGAGTAGTGGCATCCTTTCACACCAAGGAGGCAGGAAAAGGTCTGACTAGAGTGCGTGAAACAGCATTTGTTGCCATTCTCCTGAAAGTAGCCCTTAATGCCAACCGCGGGCATGCTGAGAGCAATGGCTACAGCCATGCATAGCAGATATCTTCAACTGTGCAAAACTGCTTTAAAGTGACCGCAGAAGCAGCTATTCCATCTCTAAATGAAAAACAAATGCCCCTCGCAAAATGTACTTCTTGGCTTTATGCTCAAACAAGAGAAGATTCTTCACAGAGTCATAAAAATCTGTTCCTCATATTTGAATGGGGTGAAGCAATTACACAAACATCTCTTTTACAAGTGGGGCTTTAAAAACACCCACACCCACTCATGCACACAAACTAGTTCATAAGGATATTGTTGAATTGTTTGGGTTTTAACAAGTCCTGGGTAACATTTTCAACATGAAAGATCAATCAGCTGTGACCAGAATCTAAGAAAAACCAAATATTGCATTTTTAATTCTCAACACATTTCAAAGGTAACTCTTTCTCAAGGATAACATTTTACAAAAAACTCCTAAACCCAGTCCTATACATCTATACCAATAAATAAGTCCCATTGGATTCAGTAGGATTTATAACCATTAACTTCCACTGCAGTGAAAATTGGTTCATCTTCAAATGCCACTAAAACAGGATCAAATCAATATGTTTTGAGATGTCTTGAAAGGGCTAAGCTAAAACATCCATACAATTGGTGGCAGGAAAATGTATGTAACACTGTGTTGTATTCAGGCTTTGGTATTTGGAGCATCTTCCTACCACTACAGCTGTCAACCTTTTCCCTCAAAATTGTTCTGACAGTGGTTCATTAAGGACATAACAAAAGTCATGCTAAAACAGACCAAAGAAGTCCAGCATTGCTTCTTCAGTGGTCGACCAGATACTTGCGGGAAATTCACAAGCAGAACGTAAGTTTGATAGCATCCTCCCACTTGTATTCTGGGAGGCATACGGCCTTCGATATTGGGATGATATATAGCTACCATGAGAAGTAGCCATTAACTGCCTTTGTCTGATCCATCTAATCTCTTTTAAAGTCATCAATGGTGGCAGTCGTGACTACAACTTCTGGAAGTAAATTTCACAGTTTGAAACACTGCAAACATAGTAACTTATCTTTCTAGTGGAGTTGCTGCACCTCCCTGATCATTTTAATTGCCCCTTTTGGCACCTTTTCCAGCTCTGAGCATTTTTTGGGATACAGTGGCTAGACCTGTACACAATATTCCAAGTGTGAAATGTGTATAAAGGCATTACAATATCAGTAGGGTTTTTTAAATCCACTTCTGAATGTTGCCAGCCAAAGAATGTGCCTTCTCTGCAGCTGCCAGAAACCAGTTTGTTTTATTCAAGTTCACCACCATGATCCAAAGAGCTATTTTCTGGTCAGTCACTGCTGATGTGGAGTTAATATGCATCACTTTTCATACTCTGTTCCACATCTGGCATTTCATTGCCTATTCACCTACTTTGGAGATATCTTTTTGAAACTGTTTTAATCCCATATTGTTTTTATTACCCTGAACATTTTGGAGTTGTCAGGAAAATTAACCACTTCATTGTTCTCCCCTAATTGCAATAATTTATGATCAAATTAAAAGGTATGGCTATCCTCATATTCTGAATTTCTGACATTCCTCCACTGTGAGAACTGTTCGTGTATCCCTACTCTTTGCTTCATGCTCTTTAAGTCACCCTGTGGCTGCCACATTTACTCAGGAGTCTTTGGGGAGGGACTTTGCAAAAGCCTTTTGAAAGTTCAAGTGTACAGTGTCTACTAGAGCAGTTGGGGAAGAGGTGATCATTAACAGCATCAGAGCAGAGAGGGAATTTAACCCTTCCTAGTGGTGGAGTTTTTCACAGTGCAAATGTTAGTTCCACTGGAAGGAATTTCCTCAGGATTGCATCACAGAAGACAGTAGTTAAATTCAAACCAAGTGACTGCTCTGATCCCATCAACTATAAGACTCCTCAGGTGATGTAACCTGCATTTTTCAAAAGCAGCACATTAACTGCAAAGATGCGTTAAATATTATCTGTTGCTTCTTCCATTTCATTTGGTTATTTTTGTTTTTAAATTGAACTGTAGAGCTGCCTAATTAGCACTGATCCTCTGTTTAAATTGCAGGAAAATCCCTTAAATGCCTACCCATGAGTAAGATCCAAAATGTTCCATTAGATTTACTCCCAGGTAAGTATGTATAAGAATAGAGCCTCAGTTATTTTAATTTGGGGTGGGTAAAGAACCCATCAGCAGATTCCTGAGTGGGTAAGGCTGGTTGTGAGTTGGGCAGTACAATGAGGGACTGGATAAACTATATTCTGGTATTTGCACAAATGTACAACCCAGTCTTCAGAGTGGAGTACCATGGTTGGGTATTAGGTGTCATAAGCTATTTTGTTCTCTTTGCTACTTTTCCCTTGCATTTGATCCCATATTTATTCACTGAAACTTAAAAATCTGGAAAAAATGTGGATCAGTTATAGCTCTACTTGTAGTTCTAAATCCTTTGTGGCTGTTGATCCAGAAATGTAGCATATGAAGACAGTTCGATCAACCAACATTTTTGTTCCTGGTTTCCCAATGGGTCTCTCTTTTTGCCACTCCTTGTGTTAGAAACTGCAGAAGCAGACAGCATAGTCCACAAAAACTTCTCTCTCAGGAACCCGTGGGATGATTAGGTGCCATATGTGTGCATCATGGCTACCATTCATTCCTATGGGGTATGTGCAAAAGTTACCCTCCATGATAAACTGTTATGTTACTACTGCAGCAGAAGTGACTGCATGTATCCACTTTCCATTATAAAAACCTACAGTAGAAAAGATATGCAGGCCACCTTTTCTAGTAAGAAAATGCATTTTCTTCTGACATAAAATCTCAGTGTGCAGAGCTGTCATGGAGATAACTTTACAACTATGTCATATTAATCTCTATGTCATAAAACCTAATATTGAAGAAGCCCTGAGCTGTACATGAATGTGTGCAAAAGGGCTGCTTTCTGACAGATTTCACTGATTTCCAGTTCAGTCTCTGACAGAAGACAGATAAATGCTATGGGATGGTAAGGATACTTATGGATAAAGAGCGCTGTCCAGAGAAATGAACCTTAGACTGCAACCCTATGCAGGCTTCCTTGGCAAGAAATGCCACTGGTTTTGATGGGATTTACTTTGACATCAGCATGTTTAGGATCATGTTGCACAAGTTGGTTATATGTTTGACTTATTAAAAATGAGCAAGCAGCTGTGCTCATGAAATGTCTTTCTGCTCCTAAGAGGAGCATAATGGTTGCACTGTGGACTTCTCTAAAGGAGCACGGCAAATATTGCATTACATGTGGCCTGATGTGTGAGTGTGAAAGACACTGCAATTTTTGTTTGCTTTGCAAAAATCCACTATTTGCATATTTTTGGAAACAGCTCTTAAGATGAAATATGGCTCACATACCGAACTTCTCTCCCTATTATGTCACTCCAGTCTTAACCACTAAGGAGCCACTAATATACAAATACTGTGGTTACCTTGAGATCCTTGCTATGGTGAGGACATTGAGTAACACAGCCTTGTATTCAACAACTTGTTTGGCAGCCTGAGGTGACAAGGAATTCCATGCATATGAGCCAGTGGGTTCTCCGTCCCTCCTCTGCCACTCTGCTGGATTTCGGTGCTGGCTGAGAAAGAGAACCCCATCTGTCAACACCATCCCTCCCCTGACAGTGTGCTTGGTTGGTTAGCAGGGAAATAGCCTGCTAAGAGGCTAGTTATCCTGCTTTTCCATGCTGGCAGCAGAGGAGTGGGATTCCTCTCCTCTGCAGTGAGCTAAAAAATGAAGGATCCCAGTCCTCTACCAAGCTGGGGGCTTGTGGGAAGGCCAACATTTGTAGGGTTATTTACAAAGCTGCATTAAAGTAGGGCCAAACCAGACCTTAATTAAGCCTTTGTCCATCAGTTATAATTTTTCTTTTCTATTTTACTCTAAGACAGACATATCTATTCTAGAGTGAAAAAGACAGATTGAAAATAATGCTGTTTTGACCTTAGATGTAAGGGTAAGGTTATGAGGAGTCATTTACTCTTATGGTGACAAGGCTACCTTGATTGTTTCAATGCTTTGGTCGAAGCATAAATCCTTGGTAGTAAATGATATAGCCATGGCCATATAACACCATGATAATTTTATAGGGAAAAAGAGAAAACTTTCCAGAAGCTGAATTTCCTCAGGTTCCAGGATAATAAAATGGTTTTCTGAAGCACTGACTAGCGCATTTTGGCTGAGAGCCCCAGAAAATACCACAAACAAAATATTTGTATAGCTTATAAAATACTCCAGCAGAATATTAAAAGCATCTGTTTCCAAGGAATACAGTGCAATTAAAAAGTATTTAGGGATCACAAGAAGACTAAATTAAAAGACAAAGCAAAATAGCCAACCTGCTGCTAAAACTAGTTATCTGAATGGCTCAAATGATGACTGGACTGGAGAATTCCAACTTCAGCCAGAGACTTTCTGCTCCACTCAGACCACAGCACAGGAGCCAATGCAATTGATGATATCATCAGTACCATGGTTTGAATTAGTACAGGGCAATGGGACCTCACTATTTCAGACCAATATGCAGAAATAAGACTATTCTGTATCTCAGTCTCTGCATTTTGTATGTTGCCAAACAACCTAGAGGGTGGCTTCATGTGAAGAACTGCATGAATGCCTGATAGTTTCTTGCTCCTTAATGGCTCCAATTTGCCTCACACTATTCCATAAGGGGCTCAGGCCTGAAAGATGTACAGCAGACTTCTGTAAGGGTGATCTTATTTGAAGGTATCTATATAATAACTGTCATTTTTTACTATCCTTTTCAAAAAGCTCATAACAATTTCCTTGAGTGTAAATTAAAGCTGCAACCCTATGCACATTTATAATAATTTTCATCAACACATTTCTATACTGTCCATAGCCAAAGCTCTCTGGATGGTTTGCAACAATAATTATCAAACACTCCAGTCACCCATCCAGATTCTAACCAGGCCTGAATCTGCTTAGCTTCCAATATGAGACAGGACCAGGCGGTTAAGACTGTACATCAGGCCTTACCTCAACCTGTGGACAGAATCAGGGTGAGGCCTGGGAGGCAGAGTTCTCATACATGTGAGCCTCTAAAGCCACAGCATGAGGTATGTGATCTTTTGACGTTTCATATACAAATACATGAGACATAGAAATGTGGAATTGAATTGCCCCTTCTTGCCTCCATCTTCTGCTTCTTTAGGCCCTTTCCTCAATGTTTTCGTCTTTGTCCATTGCATCCCTGTGCATTACCTACTTTACATCCTTCCTTCAAAGATCATGACTCTGGGCTCCCTATTCTTTAGCTTACAGGATCCCTTTCCAGTTCCTAGCTTAGCTTGTCCCACAAAGCCACAGTTTCCCCTCTGACAGACTGACAGACATGTGAAGATTTGATCCCAAGAACACAACCACTTTCTTTTTCTGCTCCAAAACTGTATTGCAACATTCCATCAGCTTGGCTACACATGCACTTGAACCATCCATGAGCATTCCGTGCTATTCCAGCAGCTCGGCTAAATAATGTCAGAGGTTGCATTGCTACAAGTGCAATGCAACAGAGGTCCACAGTTGGTCAGTGCAACATTGTTTTAAGGCCAGCTGAATGTGGCACAGTCGCAGCTACTAGAGGGGCTGGTCAGTCTGAAGCAGGCAGCAAGTATGACTGGAGATGGGTGGGTATTTCAGAGAAAGAGAGAGAGAGTTTCCTGAGCATTTGGAAAATTTCTGTCCTCCCCAGAAAATACTGGGCTCTTGAATTTCAACTTCTGTGAAAAAGGTAGAAAATATTGAGCACAACAGTGGATCCAATTCTGATATTTTTATTTTTATTATTTTAATGTTAGTAAAATAAACAATGAGTTTGCCCCCCTACACACACACACACACACACACACACACACACACACACTTTCCAGGCCTTTCTCTTAGCTTATTGCTTCCAGCATCCACCAATATGAATTAGCCATGGTTTTATTCCTTCCTTCCTCCAAAAACCTTTCCTTTCCAAATGTGGGTCTCCTTAAGGCCCATTTTCCCACTTTCTCATTCAGATCCTAGTGCTGCTCCCAAAAGAAACAAACCCTCAGATGAAGCACTTTATTCCATCTCTTTCTAACCTCCACCTTGTGTGCTGGCAAATACTGGTGCCACCGCTACTTATTTTTTATGGAGAAAGCTCTTGCGGTAGCACTAAATCCAAAAATTTAAAGGCCATTCACATAATGGAGGTACTTGAACAGATTGAAAACCCATATTACCAGAAGAGGAAATGCAACCTTACCTTAGAAATTCTGCTGACACCATCTTTGATTTCATCCACAACTTCCTCCAATGGAGCAAGAGACAAAAGATACACAGCATCATATGAAGAAATGCTCAGAATGAAGTACAGCACTATAAATCCCATTGTGCCAATTCCTTCATTCAGTATGTACTTTCCCCATTTGTCCTTACTTTCTTAAAACGTGTTAGAATATGACATGAATCCCTGACTGCTCTAATGAGAGCAAAACCTAACTTGTACGAACAGAGGCTATTGTTTTTCTTCCCTGCCTTTTATTTTTTTAACAAAGTATTAAACACTATTAGGAACAAATCAAAGCCTAATAGACGTTATACTTTCGTGCTCTGAACAATAACATTGTACGGTTGTGCTTCAGCTACTGCTGCTGTTTTGACACTATCCCTGTCCTAAGCTTAGATCAATAGAGAATGTCATTTTTATGAATTTGAAAGAGAACTTTGAGTTTTGTCATCTTCGGAAGTCTTGAAACTATTATTTTATAATACACAGTGCCTGCAGGTGCCATTCTAAGAGCTGGATCTTATTGTGGGAAGTCCTGTTCATACACATATTAAGCGGCAGTCCTTCCCTGGAGAGCGTAAGCATGGAAGAAAGACAAAGAGTGGGAGAAAGGAAATAGATGGGCAGAGGTGGGGGGGCTCACATTAGCTGAAATGGCGTTGTCTGAAAACCCCAGATAGCCCATCTATTCAATGTCTCCCAGATAGTTCTGACACTTGAGTGCCAGGCACATCTAGGTAAATAGAATGTCCTGGTTGAACAATAGCCTTGCCAGGACACAGAGACCTCATTTATATATTAGCCAGAGCAGGAAGCTCACTGCCACCTCTGTCGATGCTCCCACACTGCCCCTGGTAACATCATTTATTTATAGTACTTCAGTCTTTGAATAGCCAAAGTTCTCTGGGCAGATTACAGAGTTAAAGAACCCATAAAACTGGTTCCCATCAACAGGTAGCACCAAGATCCGGACTGAACAGAAACATGGGTCACCTGGCCACAGCCTTCTTTCTATGGTGAGATGCAACCTATTTCTATTCAAATTATAATGTTTATTTCTATATTTATATCTCTCTATATTAATCAGCACATACTCATATTATGCAGGCAGCTGGCCTCTTTTGTGTGTGTGTGTGTGTGTGTGGGATGGAGATTTCCTCTTTTTTGGCAGTGGCCACTCTACCTGTTCCTAGTGTATAAGTAACAACAGTGGTCATACTGCTGCCCCAGGTAAAAAAGCCGAGTAGCCAATTGTTAGGGTGCTGAAGCAAGCAGAAAAGGGCAAGCAGTGCAGAGAAAGGCGGCAATTGCATTAGGGATGGCACAATATTTTGACTGACGGGAACCCAAAGGATAAGCACTCAACATCCTTAGCAAGTGTCAAGAGCTGGGTTTCCTCCCTTCCCACATTCAATGCCAAAGACCTTTCTTGCAAAATGTTCTTTATTGAACAAAGCATTTTCTGGAGGCACCTACACTCAGAATGACTTGCTGGGCATGGACAAAGTGGTTCATTGAACCCAATCTAGTATCTGCTTCTACGAATGCTCCTTATGCTTATGTTTGGGCCCAATCCTTTCAGGAGGGGCTTTTTGGAAATAAACATGACTCTTCTCTGCACACCAATCCTCTAACTGGGCCACCCTCCTCTGCTGACATGATATCATGGGGTCAAGAGCCATAAGTGCCTCATCTGTCTCTGAGAAACTGCCCTATTCCAAGTCCCTTCCTGATAACTGCACATCTTGGATATTCTCAGAGACCGCCTAGCACCTGGAGAATTTGGCCTTGAGATAAGCCTCTTTGCTTCTCTCGTCTCAATGTCTGGAATATTCTACATTCCAGGGCTCCCCCTGCTCATCCGCCTCCTCTTCTGAATCCAAAGGCCTTGAGAATGTGTGCCAAGAGCCACTGTCTCTCTCCCAACAGCAATTTCGGCTCTCTTTTAACTCAAGTCCAACGTTGTTCTGTGCTTAGATGGGGTTCATACCTTGCCCTCATCATTAACTAGCCTTCTGTGCCAGCCCGCTGCCATCTTCCCCTAGCCAAAATTTAAAGAATAAAAATAAATAGGAACAGGAATAGGAATAGGAACAACCTAGGGAACAGCATCTCATATTAAAAGCTACAAAAAGTATAAAAGATTCACTGCAGGAAAGGGCACTCTCGGTATCAAGGGAAGCTATGGAGAAGACCTGGAAGAAAGCTTCCCTTGATTTAACCAACTACTGCTTGTTGGATGACAGTTTTTATTTATTTATTTGTTTGTTTTTTGTTTTTAAGCGATCTTATTGAACACTCGAAAAGCTCCTTGACATTTTTCAGGCATTCAGTGGGAATGTTCTGAAAGCCCATTTGGGGGCAGGGGGTGGGCAAAATGGAGAGGGTCCCCATATCTCTAAATGGCATCAGCAAAAAGGCAGGCCCCAGGCAGACCAAAGAACTGAGACTTCTCCCAAGCATTCTTCCTATGATACTGCCAGTGCCTGCTGTCATTCAATCAGTACAAAAACTGTTACTTGCAGAAACCCTGTTTCTGTCTTGTGAATACTTGGGTTCCAGTAGCACAGGCTGTAAGGCCACAATTTGTTGCATGAATCATTCAAACTTTATACTTGTTTGTTGTTCTGCTTTGGGTTTCTACGGCATGTTGCATCTAACCCAGAGAAGCAATCATAATATTAATAGTGAATACTGTGTTGATAACGTGCTTTTCCTAAGTACTCACAAGGCATTGGATACATTATCTCAGTATCTCGCTTACAACAATCATGCCTAGTAGGTCACTATTATTATCCCCATGATACATATTATGGCAACCAGCACATCTACATTGGCAGAGTTGTTCATTTGGTACATCTTACACTGGTACTTTCCTCCATTAAATCTACTCCGGTCTTCAATCTCATCTTGTCTATTTACTCAAAAGCAATATTAAGAGATACCCCGCTAGAGGTGGAGCCCCAGATCTTTCAAAGGTCTGGATCTCTGGGAGGCCACCTGCCCCACCACCTTGTTGTCCCTGGGTGCTTGCTAAAACCAAGCTCAAATAGCCCAGATGATCTCTGTTGAATCTGAGGCCCCTGAATTATTTATTTATTTATTTATTAAAACATTTCTATGCCGCCCCATTCGCCGAAGCCTCGGGGCGGCTCACAACATAAAATTAAAATACAAGAAATAACAATATAAAATAAGTCGCCCTGGCCAGATAAAATAAGCAAATAATATTAACAATTAAAATGACGCTTAAATAAAAAGGTCTTCTCCTGGCGCCGAAAAACAAATAACGACAGCGCTAGGCGGACCTGTCTGGGGAGCGCATTCCATAGATTGGGCGCCACCGCAGAGAAAGCCCTCCTCCAAGTACCTACCCTCCTAATTTCTTTCACGGAGGGTTCCCGGAGAAGGGCCTCTCCTGCAGATCTCAAGGGGCAGGCGGGCGTATATGGATGTAAGCGCTCCTTCAGGTAATTAGCTGGCTTTTGGTATCAACCCCTGTTGTATGTGCTCTCTTGACTCTTTCTACCTGAAGTTTTTTTCCCTGAAATCAAATGCCTTCTGTTCACACATCCCTTTTTACAAATGCAGGTGAAGACAGGACACACACAGAAACTGTAGAGCACAGAAAAAGAAGCACACACAAATTTGTGTTTCCCCCAATCTTATGTGCCTGAGCCCTGAATCTTTTCTGTATCTACCACTGCCTCTGGTTTAATTAATTTTAAGTGGAATGATTCAAAACCACCCACTTTTTTCAACAAATGATATTTACTAAATCTTGGTTTTGGACTTTGTGAGTCAGGGGAATGCTTACCTCATGTTGGCAAACTTTTACACTACTGCTACTGTTTCCTGGGGATTCTTTTGCTGGTAGACAGTTGTGCAGTTCAGCTGTTGCAGTCAGAAAGAGAAAAGGGAAAATATGCAGGATCCATCTTTTAGGAGCACAGAGCAAAAGAGCAAAGGGGCTTAAGGTTATGGAGTGACAATATCAACTACAGGGCAGCAATAAACCAAGCCAGTCACCTCTCTGCTTGGAAAAGTAATTCTGACAGGAAGGCAGATTTAGGACTCACACATCACTATAACTGGAATGCTCTGCATCAAATCTGAAAGGTAGTGAAGGTGTGGGGGGTTTTGTGTATTGTGGGAGATAATTTCCACATACATAGTATTGCTGATTAGTTTCTTATTGAAGGAACAACACTGACAAAAAGAGGTGGAAAAGGATGTTGCGGTTTTGTGAATCTTCCCTGCAAAAGCACATGTTGCTGTTTTTTCCTAGCTTTTTTCTAGCTGACATGCACTTTGGTGTAATGCAAATGGACTGTTGCCTGGAAGTACTGGAGAAATCCACAATGGATTCCAATGAGATCCATATTTCTATGACTCCAACTGAAGGATCCCACAGTGGACTGGTTTTCTCCAAGTTATGGGTTTGCAGGCTCGTTTTTGTTTTTGTTTTTAACTTTGAAGGACTGAATACTAATTTATTCCTATAAAACTATAAGCATTGCTGGAAACTATGTTATTTAAAAATAACTGAAAAATGACTGCATTTTCCTTCATGAGCTAAACATTAAAATTTCAAAACATGGATTTTCAAAGTACATATTTATGGAAGTGCATGTGATTCCATAAGACTGCAAGTTTGGGAACTGGAGAATAATAAAATTGTTGCTGTTTGACACTTTGCAAAACATAGAAAAAGCAAATTATCAAAATCCTGCTGTTCTTCCAGTTAGGCTAGGGGTTACCAGCACATGGACACAGGCCCTTGAAGAATCACACTCAGAAACTGAGCTGACTGTCCTCTTTCACAAAGGACAGCTCTGTGTTTGAAGAGGTGATAGAGAACTGCCCTCTGTCTTGAAGGCATCTTCTGTTTGAACAGCTATCCAGGCTAAGCTTGGCTTAAAGAAAAAGAACCATCAGAAGAAAGTGGTGGCCTTGAAGCTACCCATCAACAACACCTGGATAACAGACTGCACAAGTCTTTTGGGGGGATATATGCCCTTATTTTTAGGAAATTCACAAGGGGTGCTCTAACAGAAATGTGTGATTGCTCTTATTTATTTATTTAAAAGTTTTGTATCCCACCCTTTATGGTGTCTTAGGGCATTGATAATATAAATAAATAAGACACAGCAGCACAATAACACAATGATAATAATAACAAAATAACAACAATAATAAAGCAATAATCATATATCAAATCAACATTAAAAACAATAGTAACTTAACAATACTCTTCCCCATCTAACAGTTAAGGCTGGGAATGCCTAGTCCTTTAAAGGCAGCTGAAATCCTGCTGATTGGCTGTTTGGAAAGCAGGGCTGGATTCAATCCCTTTGTCCTTTTACTCTGTTTAGAAGGCTTCACTAAAGTTCTGTCCCAAACATGCACTCTTGGGTGCTCCACATACATTCTGATGGATCAGAGACAAGAAGTCCTGTGGAAAATTGATGGCTGGAGCACACCTTACAGGCATCACCAGGACATGGTGGAATCCTGCACCGCTGTGCCCTAGCAGCTGATCCCCTTCCCAGCCTGCAAGAATTAGAAATGCCTACAGTGGAAAGCTCCACCCTCAAGCATCACCCCAGGAAGGCCACACCGGGGTGGAGGGGGGAGGGTGATCACAGCATGCAAGTTGCTGCTGCAAACTGTGGCTTCTGCAATCCAAGAAAGCTGCTGCATTGGCAGGAGGGATTCCCAATGATTCTGCACTTAAATGCCTGTGGCCTTCTATTAAGAAGTAGGTCGTGTAACTGTGACTTCAGGCAAGAGGTATAAACATGCTCAAAGTAGTCTTGCCCAGAGTTCACACCTGGACTGGAAATATGAACCCACACACAGTGGCTTCCAGCTTTGTTCAATTAAGTGTGAGCAGGACCCTGTGTGTGGCCAGGAGCCTGAAGAAGCTGGGAGCATGAGTAGAAGACCTCTTCAGAAAAAGAGATGGCCATGGCAGGGCCACTGGGGCGAAGGCATGCATAGCTCTGAACCTCCTACACAGGTTCCAGTTCTGCTTCAGCATAACACCTCAACAAGACTAATGTCTTGGATTAAAGTGCCTGTGAGATAAATTTCTAATTTCTGTTTGAATTTTGGATGCCATCACCCATTTTCAGAGCCTTATCATCAAGTAGAGGGAGAGGGATATTTATATTCCATATTTATTAATCTACCCAAGTGAAAACCTGCTTATTGAGATGCATCAAAAAGGGAAAAAAGAAACATCCTGGTAAAAGGTTAACTTTTTTTTCCTTAAGGAAGTAAATCTTCTTTATGTTGGTTCTCTCCACCCGAGACACTCTCTCTCTCTCTCTCTCTCTCTCTCTCTCTCTCTCTCTCTCTCTCTCTCTCTCTGTGTACATGTATATTTCAATGATTCTCTCTACTGATGTAGTCCTTAGGTCTCTGTCGCTTGATATTGTAATTCGAAAATGTGAGAAAGAAGGGGGGAAATTATCTCCTTGACCTGTTTCCTGCAGTGTCCATCTTATGAGAAAAAAGCAGCATTTCACAGACAAAGAGAAAGGTGGCTTGGGATAACATAAAAGACAGATTAACCCTATGAGGTTATCACGTAAGTGTCGGTGACAAAATGTGAATGGGCTCCTGCATTGTTTCCGTCTAAATTTCCAGTCTCACACCTGTCATACCTCAAGATAACTATCCATCATGGAGTCAAAGTGGCAAGCAACTGTGTGGTCCTTTGATAAGGAACAGCAACACAATTTGTCTCTTTCTCCTCCCCCAGATTTCAAGTAATGGTCTAACAGCAGGTTAAGACAGCACAAGGCTAGGTTTGAATGACTGTTCAGGCAACAAAGCAAGCACAGCTGCAGAAACAGCCTGTAAAATACACTGGTTGAGACAAATATTGGAAGTAGCACATAAAATTAAAGTTAAATTAATCATAAAAGTACTCTTCGAAAAAGGAAATTATTTCCCCTATACTATGGTAAAAGCCAAGCCACAGGCCTAGATATTCTTTATTTTGCAGTCTCAGAAAGAGTCATTTCCAAAGGCATGAGATGAATTAAAGTTTGGAAATGAAGTGAAAAAGCTGCTGCTTCTTTTTTAAAGATATCCTTCCGAGTTAAAAATGTCATTTTTGCAAAAAGGTTAACTGAGAGTACAACCCTAAAGGCACTCCTAGTAAGTTTCACTGAAGTAAACATGAAAAATAGTCTATATTACAATGTTTAGACCAGCAGATGATTTGCATGATCTGCTATAGAAAAATTACATGAGGTTGCATAGTCTGCATCACATAGCATCATCCGCCACTGATGGCAGTCTGTGTGCTGGTCTCATCATTCAAAAACATGCATCATATTAAATGGGACAGAAATGTCATGCTGTTCATCTTTCTGGTCATTATCCTATTCTTCTTCCATCATTACTGAAGCTATTAAAAATCCACTGAATTTATGCCATTGCAGCTCTGCATCCGTTATCCATGCATAGCCTCCTTGTCAATTTTGACTGCTAACATCCTTACCAATGCTACACCTGGTTGGCCAAGTCCATAAACTTTGATCTTGGCATTTTCTCAATCCCTCTTCAAGCCCACTGCCCACAACCCCTTTCAAAGTGAACTGCATCAGATACAACAGGATGAGCAAGGCTGTACAAGACCAACTTTACAATAAGCATTTCTCAAGAAAGACAAAAATAAACCCCTAGTGATAGGCCAGGTTTTCTGTCCCTTCCCTGTGTTAGATGCAGATGAGCGGAACCAAATTTGTTTTATGCTATAAATTGACAACATGCGGTCTTTTTGGGGACCGCTGCATTTATGATGATGTCACAAGCTTCCTCTCACCAGTCATGAGAAGACTGGGGGCCACCACTTGGGAGGTGTCAGCCACAACTTTCTATAATGCCTCAGAATGGTGCCACATCTGGAATATTCCACAGAAAAGGACGTGGCAGTTGATCTGCTCTTGCTGTTACCACCTGCAGTGGCAGCAAAATGATTAAAATAAAAAGATATGAAAAAGTTGCTACCAGCTACTTTTAGGATGATTTGTGGTGGCTTGTCAACTTTGCCACCCTTCCGTCCCCCCCCTCTGATTAAAATAGACCCATTCTAGTGATGTGTTACCCTCCTCCTCACCCCCATTTCAGCCAAAATAGATAAAATGAGAATTTCTGACTCAACCCTGGTTTACACAGATATAAGATATTGCATCATGGAACACTGCATTTCTGATTAGGGTTCAGACCATTCAGACTAAGGTGCTTGTCCTCACCTGTGCTTGGTCCAGATCAAAAATACATATTTAACAATATCTGGATGCTATGCTGCTAAGCTGGGGGCCTTTACACACAGCTGAAAACTGACTGCATTTACATCTCTTAGACTGTAGATTGTCCACCCTGGTGCTGTTTTGTCAGAGAATGAACAATACCAGCTCGGGAAAGTGGAGGCAGCCATGAGCGTGAAAGAATGGCACTGCTTGCACAGCATGGCGGTCTAAATTCCTGATGAGCACCCCATGAATGCTGGGCATACTTGCCAGGAACTCAGACTCTGGGTTGCTGCAAAGTGGAATGAAATCCTGGATGATGAAACTAGAAAATCTGATGGATTTTCCACACAAAATGGATTCCTCACACACCTCTAGTGTCTATTTAATTCTAGATTTAACAATGGTCCTGGATCAATCTCTGCCATCTTGAAGTCTAATGATTCTGTATCATGCCACCTAAGCTCCCTACACCTTGTATGTCCAGCATGCCTAAGCTCCTCCAATTGGTCTCTGAATTAAAATAGCTTTAGACTTCACTTGTTAACTGTTTTGCTATTGACACATGCTAATCCTTACAGAAAGCAAATCCATTAAGTAAGGAATGATCCCTGCTAAGAAATGAGAGCTTGATCAGTCTCATGACATATGAAGCAAAAGACAAATATGATCGGATTGCCAAAGAACTGTCACTGACTCTCATAAGCAGTTGTGACATTAATGCGACAAATTACAAAGACAGGGTATCATAAGCATTCTGCAGCTTAACACACACCTAGAACCACATGTCCTTGTTCTGGCTATGTGAACACTAATCAGTCCTTCATAGGGATCAAATTATTTTAGCATTCCAAATTTCTGAGCAGGGTTCTAAAAGCCCTATTTCCCTGAAGACCAGAATACAGGGCATGGAATAATGGGCTTAAGTTACAGAAAGCCAGAATCCAGTTAAATATCAGGGGGCGAAATCCTGAAAGTTGGAGCAGTATGGCAAAGGAACCAATTACCTGGGGAGGTTGTGGGCTCTCCCACACTGAAGGCATTTAAGTCGCAATTGGACAGCCATCTGAATGGGATAGAATAAATTGCAGTCCTGCCTTAAGCAGGGAGTTGGAGTTGGTGGCCTTACAGGCCCCTTCCAACTCTGTTCTGTGATTCTACGATTTTGTGAAATGTACCCAAATACCCCCTCCAATAGTTCAGCAGTGAAAATCTGTTCCCTGTCGTGTTGATTTTTTGAAAAAAGAAAAAGTGGGAAGTTCATTGGCACTGCATCTTTAAAAAGTTGTCCAACTTTAATATTCTATACAATTTTGATATGCAAAGGGAAATGAGAACTAATATCCTGGAAACTTTTCAGGAAGCACAATTTCTCACTGTCAATGACATATTCTGAAATAGAAATAATATATTAGTACTATTGTAATATTAGTAATAATATTATTATCAACTAGTAATAATAATAGTGAGCATGTTATAATAATAGAGTTAGGAATAATACAGTGATGTTATCATATTGTGTGCAGTAATAACTACTGTATTAACTAAGTGCTCAAGAGTAATGCCTCATCAGCAATGAAGGTATTGCTGGGTTACTTCCTAGTATGGAAACAAATCAGGAATGTGGAACATTTACAAATATGAGCCAGTGTGGATGCTCAGAAGTTACAAATTAGTTTGGATTACGTTTGGCAGAATTCAGCTTTTCTTAGTGCCTGCCATAGTTATGGTCATTGAGCCAGACCTGTCTGCATTGGCTTAATAATAAATCTCATGGTGTCCAATGGAATTTACAGTGAACATTTAGGAATGGAACCTTTGCATTATTTGTTAGTTTCTTACAGTACATTAATGCACTTCTGAATAGAAGAACCCCATACCACTATAACACTTCTGAAGAAATAAAGAGGCTCCTAAAAGCAATAAAGATGCTTTTTAAAGTGCTGTTACTAGTAAATGATTGCACAGTTAATATGGCCTCTATTGCAGAAGTAAAAGCTGTAAGAAACTAGCCTTTCGTTTTGTCTCTTTCTCTCTTTAAACGATATTTATAGCCTTGCAAACTACTTGCATTCACATAACCTGCCTTTGCAGACTTGCCAGAAGATTAATGATATCACAGTGTTCTTGAGAACAGAAATGTGTCTACCACAGTGTTGAATAATCTCTCCTTTCACACATTAAAAGTGAGATGAGGCCTACTTTAGAACGCAAGGACAATGTGTCACACAGAGTTGGCTTACAAACATACCACAGTAGTTAGCTGCCCTGAATCACAAATTGCTTTTGCGTGTGATAAAACTGTTCCCAATGCTCTAGACTTTTAAGAATCTTTAACAGTTAATTCTTTGAGGTTCCAGCTTTCTGCATTATTTCCTACTGAAAATCTGTAAGTTGATATCATAGGTTAGTACACATCCTGCAACTTGTCACTGTTTAGTGCCCCACTTCTAGTTGCTTCCTAACAGAGAAAGCTTGTATCCTAATAAAGTTGTACAAATCTAGTGATTGGTCTTCTCTACAAAGATGTCATCAACTGAAACGTTTACCCTTTATTAGCATAGAGCCTGTACCTGGCAGTGTAAATTCTCTTCCAGGCGTTGCCCTATATTTCATTTTAGGGAGAGATTTAGGGATGACTTTTTATATTGGTTGCTTAAATTTTCATCCTTCAGATTTCTGTTCTCCCTCTGTCTCCTTCTGTCTCTCTTACACACACACACAGAGAGAGAGAGAGAGAGAGAGAGAGAGAGCGCGCGAGAGAGAGACAGCGCGCGAGCACGAGCGCTCTTTGGAAGTTGGATGCTTAGTTCTCCTTCACATTTGGATGCCAGTGCATGGAGATCAAAACAAATGTCAGCACTCAGCTTCCTTTCTGAACCCTTTTCTGCACATGCGCATGCATCAGACATGCAGACAGTAAATGTTGCTTGATGTATTTGAGTAAATGCTTGGCACTGTCTCATCCTTGCCTCCCATTGTCAAGGCACAATTATCAACAAAACCTTTTATTTGCTGTAATTCTGGCAATTGGTTCTTGCCCTTCACTGATGCAATAAAGATCCCCAAAACTAGGCTGTGACAAACTCCCAGACAAAAAATATCCTTCTAGGAGAATTATGAGCAGAAGGCAACTTCTGAAAGGCAACCTACCAAGTAAATCCTACAATATTCCTATTTCCAAATATGACAGAAGGCATTCCAGGTTGCCAGTGTTGTCTCCTACGAGTGCCTCAGGAAGATACAAAGGTTTAAATGCAAGGGAGTGGCTGCCAAGGATCCATATCAGACACTGGAACCTGGCAAGAAAGATACCTTCAAGTGGTTAGCATACCTTCACAGGCGTTTCTGGCCTGTCCTCTCCAGCTGAGGGACAACCCAGGGAGACATCCCTGAAACACATTCTTCATCAGAGGCTTCCTCCTGCTGTCCTGTTTCCAGGGTTGATGTCCATGCCTGGTAAACAGGAGCATCCTCCAAGGCTGAATCTTCCAGCTATTGGAAAGAGGCTATGTTTGTTTCTTCTTCCAGCTATTGGTCTCTAATAACCCCACTGACCGGAGAGTGAGACGCTGACCCCCACCCACAGGAGGTCTGGCAGAACTGATTACTCAGATTTTTGGTCTTCCATGGCTGAGCCTAATTTTACATTTTCAGCATCTCTAATTTAGTTACACTCAGTGATAGAAGCTAAAGAATCCTCTTGGCCGGGCTGGGCTGGGCTGGGCTGGGCTGGGCAAGGTCTCACAGGCAAGTAGAGAAGAGACTTCATAACTGTATCATTGTATGAGAGGGCAGGAGTAGCTATGCTTGATGTGAGAGTAGGAATGTCACATGAATACAAGAGAGTTTGTTCTTGCATCTGTGAAATGTTGGAGGGCATAAGAAATCCCTCTTTCTTGAATACACCTGTATAGATCTGTTGCTGAATCTGAGCAGTGTCCTCAGTGTCCTCCTGGATTTATTTTCAATTCACCAAGATATGGTATGTTTTCATGAGCTGCAAGGATGCCAAATGTAATATCTTATCAGTGAAAAGTTGTGCTTTAGAAAGCCATACCGAAAGACCATGTGTTGACCTGCAGCAGCTAATTCCTGCAAGTTTGTGCATCAACACATACCTATCCAGTGGATTATAAAGGAAGGGGTAAGTGGTGTCAATATTACCAAATTAGTATTACCTAAAGTAAAATTACAATGGTATATTTTTACTTTGGATATATGTGTAAGTCTGTATTTATTCTATACCATTTTAATAGTCATGCCATCCCCTGAAGAAGTCTGGGAAGTTCTAAGTACTTATGTACTAAGTTTTATGAAGTACTAAGAACTCTCATGAAATATTCTTAGCCTCACACCACAAAGTTAACATTCCTAGGCTCCCTTGAGATGATAACTAGCTGTAACCTTAGTTATTGGATGGACTGGAAATGTACTAAATAAATAAATGAGGATATCATTAAGTTCCTTTAAATCTGTACTGCAGATATGACCTTGTTATCAGTGGAGCTGTTTCATGGGGGTTTGGAGAATAAGAAACATTTGAGACTACATTGCTACACTAAGCAGTCACTGAACTACAGCTGCATCTCCAGACAAAGTAATGAGGCAAAACTTCACAAGTTGTGCCACCCATCAAGCCATTTTGCTGCCTGAAGCAAAGAACAAGTTGGTGACCTCTCCCATTGTATGTACAAATGTCAGCTGGACTAACCAACTAGCAGCCTAACCGAGGAGGTGCAGAGCAGGCTGCATGGCACACAGATCTTTCCTCTAACAACTTGCTACCACCTCGCAGCATCTCCTGTCCAAGGCAACTATTTCTCATGGTAGGGCTGGCCCTACCTCCCAACTGTCCCCCAGGAGAACACAGCCCACTGGTCCTGTCTGGTAAGCAGTCAAAAGCACCAAAAAGCTCCCATTTTGCCACCTGCCTTGGATTTCAAATATACTGATGTCAAGGACTTGGAAGGCTGCCATATCGAGTTGGTGGGCTTCATTTGGCTTAGCAGGTCACCATTTGTGCAGGCCCTGTAAGAAGGCTTTATCCAGACATGCAAAGTTATCACCAGCTGAGCATTTGGATTCAAACAAAAATCCTTCCCATAAATAAGTAGGATGTTATTTGATAGATACTAACATTTGTTTAAACTTTCCAATTTGTATCTTTGGCAGTATAACAATCTGGCCTATTCCAGGCCTGAAATAGATCTGAAACACACATATCTTGGTCTTTTGCCTGAGGACTACTTGCTGTGATTGACTGCCAGAACCACAGTAAGATGGAGGAGACGCTAGGAGATCCCAGCAGCAACTGGAACGAAACCTTTTCCTTTGACAATTAAGTTACTTGAATTACTTTTTAAAAAAATCAACAACACCAACATCCTACTATTTTGCACTGCGGTATCCAAAGTGCATGCATCGGATTGTGCAACCCATTTGTAGCCTTCACGCTTGCCAAGAAAAGCTTGAAAAGTTTGGCACCTCAAGGTTCAAAATGACGGGGAGGGAAGGATTCTACATATATTAATCCTTTGCCTTCTCCTGTTTAAACCCAATTTCTTGTTTCAAATGATAGGCTATGTATGCAACAAAAATGGGAACTAACAGGTTCCAATAGTGACACTTTTGACAGTATTCACAGTTCTGAAAGCTGTGCAAGATTGCTTAGTTTTAAAAGTCAGAGCAGTTAAGAGGCTTCTAGTCCAATGCTAACCTCATACTCTACGCTTCTGACTCTTTTACAATTAAGTAATGATGTCCCATTTACTTATTTTGCTGTTTCACATTTTACCACAGAATTGTTCTCTAAGCTGCCTCTTCATATGTGCCCTTGTGATAAATTTTATCAGTGCTCAGCTGGACAGTTTTATACTCTGCAGCTGCATAGTGGCTTTTTATCTAGGTTGGCACCCCCCAAAAAGCCAGCATATCCCAGACTTAATTTATATTGTGGCATTTCTGTCAGTAGATGTAAAGTCAGCAGTTTGTGTTCCCTGAGGAACTTTACATGGAAGCAAGAGCTTAGCCACAGAATAAAAGGGAGATGGGATAAAAGTAATACAAATTGTAATTATGAAGTATTAGCAGCTATCTACAGCTAAACAACAAATACCATCTAGTGTTTGTTTCCTTGCCAGTCTGTTTTTGTGCTTGTTTGATTGTTTCAAACTCTCCATATTACACATTTGTTTCAGCAGTGTTTGTAGCAAGGCTGTTTCAGAAGAGCGTCTGGACCATTGTTTCCATATTATTTCTCTCTGTTTTAAATAAAAATGTATCAAGGTTAAGACTTGATATGAAAAGGGCTGCTGACATGAACAGATAACAAAAGTGCACTTCCATCTACTGAAATTTAAATCAGCTTTGCGTCTGGCAGTATTTGATTGTACACTTCATTGTCTTAGCTTTGCTAACTTATTGTGATTCAGGAGCAGGTGGGTTAAATGCACATTTCTAATGAAATGTATCTATCCCCTATGTATTTTTTAAAAATATTGTTGCTGCATTTAGGATGCTGTGTCAGCTAGATGAACTATCCCAAGATGTAGTTTCAAGAAAGAATGGGAGATAACAAGGTAAGGGCGTCATCTCATATTTCTGGAACTTTGGAATGTCAGGCTTTGATGAATAACAGCAATTTGAGATTCTCAAATTCAGGGTCTGAACCACATTTGTCCCAGGCTATCTGGAAGTCACACTAACCTCCAAGCCACTGCTCTGAGTTGATACGAGCTAGGTTTTATAAAGAAATGCTTTGGACTTTCTGGGATTATGATAGAGACAAGCTACCTAAATAGCTAATTAACTCATAACTGAAGTAACTGAGGGTGTGTACTGCAAAGAGATAGATTATTATTTAAGTATCTAGTGTTCTCTTTTGCAAATAATATAGAATTCATAAAAGCTTCCCTAAAGTCCCTATCACCTCAGAGAGCAGTAAAAGCAGTACAAAAGCCAGGATCACTGGCTTGTCAGGCTGAGTTGGATAACTAAGGACTCCAAACATGGGTTGTTATCCAGTGATGCAGGCAGTTGCCTCTCTTGTGTAGGGCAAAAGTATATGTACATGTGCACAGACAATTCTGTACACCTGACCACCAGCCGAGCAAAAGGTCTGGAAAGGGCTCTGTAAGCTGATAAGCCAGGGTCACGGGGGCTGTGTAAGAGTTTTCAGCTGAGGATACTTACAGAGAACTTTGCAGACCTTTACCTGTTACAGCTGAAACCCACCATGCTGTGAACTGGGATTATTTTTTGCCCAATGTGCAAATAGGTGAATGCCTGCATAGGACTTATGTGAGACCTTGTAGTTGGGAATCTGCTGAGAGTAGTTTAATTGTCTGTGCCCAGATCCTACGAAGCATGCATGCTGTTGAATCTGCCAGCAGCACTGTGGCAGCACCCTCAGAAGACCCAAATCTTGGAATTAGGCTATATGATGAAGTCTATTTCACATCACATATTATTTTGGGTCCTGCTGCATTTGAGTCAGGTATTTATTGTGGGTTCCAACAAATCTTCTGGCTAAAGGACAAAAGAGTTCCCAAGACAACAGCATGCAGCCAGGGACAATGACGGTCCCTTCGGAGAAGCATAATTCACATATTTTGCATGCAGCTTGATGTTTCCTAGCTTCAGGTGCTGGAATCTTTTTTTCTCGCTTGACTGGATAGATCATCTTGATATAAGGTACTTTCACATGTATTTTTCTAAATGCAAATGGCAACAAACATCCAAGCACTATGGCAGAGGTGCAAAAGGGGCCTGCTTGCAGTCCACCAAGCCACGCCTGGCAGTCACCGCCTCCCCTGGCATTTTCTGCCATGTTGAAGTTCCCTTGCAAACCTCAGTGAAAAAAAATCCTTTCCTTATCTCCATCTGTGGTGAGAGATCAAAGATAAAGAAGGCATGCCTTAAGAACAATCAAAACTGGCCCTATTTAGACATGCTTTGCACTTAAATTCTACACTTAGAGACATGGGAGCAGGAGAAACCTTAATGTCCTTCATTGACATGGACATCTCCATGTTTAGGTGCAAGCAACTACACATGTGCATGTCCACATGATTGGAACCGCTGCATGGCAGGCACTCCCTTTACAGACATCTCAGCCTCCAATGCAGGATCTTGAGGCAGGATCTGCTCTTGAGGCAGGATCTGCTCCCCACTTTTCTATGTACAGGTTTCATGCAGGGAAAGTACCTGAATAGGACTAATGGATGACTATCTATCAACTGGAAACAAACTGGAAAAGTCAGTGCTGCCACTGATTGGCCAGCAGGCAGGTGGAATGGCTCAGATTGTTTGGTTGAGGTTATTTCATTAAGTCATGGTGATAGCAAGATTCCTCATTTTATGAATTGTGCTAATGTTTGTGTCTGGTTAAATGTTTTCCTGCTCATTTTTGCATCTATGCATCATGTTTACCCCTAAGATTATAATGCCTCCAAAGAGGCATACTTAAATACATACGATACTGGTACCAAAATGTATATTTAACTTGGTAAATATGTCTTTAAATTCCTCACTATTTAGCCAATATGAAATATGTATTTACACAAGTCTACTTTCTATGTTTACTCAAGTGACTGGAAGAGTCTCTTGGGCAAATAATTCTAAGTTTATAACCTGCCATGAAAGTTTATTTTTATTTGGTCTTTGAAACAAATACACTTTAACTTTATAGGGTTTTCTTTCTTTCTTGCAGCGGAGGGTTGTCCTTGCAAAGTCACTGCCTGGTAGTCCAACACATGGGTGAGCAAAAAGATTCCTGGATGATTTGCAGTTGATCAGCAAGGATTTCTGATTCCAGATAACAATAGCAGCATCAAAATTACTCCACCCCCTGTCACCCTACATTATGTTTTTGAAACGAAGATAGCTTGGAATCACCAGGAAGGAATTTTTGTTTGGAAGGACTGTGAGATCTGGTACTCAGAACAAAACACTAATCTAATAACACTTTAATTATAAGTGCATATATTTTCCATCCATTCTCTGGTTGGTATATCTCAGGGTTGTACTAAAAAGCAGTGTAGGTCCCTGAAGAATATCTACCCTTCTTCTAATGGAAGCATCTTGAAAGCAAATGCCTTGCTTTCTCAATTACTTTCAGTCTTTTAAGTGACAGTATTTGCTGGATCAGTTCATCAATCCAACATGTATGCCATCTTGTGCATTACACAGAGTGCAGTGCTTCTGGGGTACATGTGAGTCCTTAGGCTGTGTTCCCCAAGCAGTGAGTCAGCTGAACTGAGACTTGCAGTCTTGACACACTGCATTTCAGTTTTATCCCTCATTATCCTGGGAAAAACAAATAAACAACCAAAACCCCTTTAGCTTGTATGCTTGAAAAAGAGGCCATTGCTTTCCAACATAAATGCTGTGGGCATGCCTATAAAAAACAATCCTTTCTTTATTGATAAATGCAGAATGGACGTTACAATACCCATTTTGCACCTCTCCTGTACAATTACTTTAGGTTACATGAGCTTTGAATCTCAGAGGAAATTTGAAAGGATTTGGCAATACGTTATAGAGTCGAGCTGCTCCATAAGTTGCAAATAATGAGAAATTTTTAACAAATGTTGAAGCTTCCACTGATGGAAAACTTATGCAGAATGTTTAAGAAAATCTAGGCAAGTCCAGCAAACTTTGTAAAGGTTTGGGTTAAGATTCATTGATTATGCATAAAGTGTTATCCAAAGCAAATTTGGATATTTGTCCTATATTAAGTGTCTGCTAAAACTGCAGGGGAAGTATTATTATATGACTACAGGCATTGCACATCTGTTTTGTCCTTTTCTTTTTTAATAGGTTTTCCACAGTAAGAGCAAAGATGGACATGATGGTATGAATGTTGCTGCCCACTTGCTTGTTCAAAATTTCAATTTCAGAAAACTCTAAGTGAAAGTTTTTCACAAATTTTGATAATGCAGGTAGGATGGCTGTAACCTTCTGAAAATGCAGCAATAATTCCATGTATTCATACATGCCCTAATAGCCATCCCTCCCACTATCAGCTCACTCTAAAGGTCCTGTTTCAGGATTTGGGGGTTGTAAAAATATACCAACAGAATTGTTTAACATCATACAAGATCACACAGTATATTTAGGAAGGTTATAGCCATCCCTTATGTCCTGGAAAGCCCTTATCAAGCAGCACATGAGTCAGGATACTGGAGTTTAAGTCATAATCTCATTCTGGCCATGAGGAAGTTATGACAGAAGAAATAAACCTCATGAACAAGAAACAAGTCAAGGCCTATCTGAGGTTTGCTTCCCTTCTTATCAGCTTCATCCACCTTCATTCAGCCCTTTTGAACTGGAATATGAAAAATACAAATAATAAATGCAACATAACTGCTGTTAAGTCTCACTAAGAGCTCCATTGTGTACCACTGAATTGTAAAGCTTAATGATTTCAGTAGGAGCGGAGTAAAACTCTTGTTTAGGAAAAAAAATCCAGAATAAAATAACAACTCAACCAAATGACCAGGACAAAATAATAACTATTTCATGTTCATCTCCCTTTCATTTATGAACTGTATTCATTTTACCATCTGCAAACAGTTTAGGAGTCACACCCAATACTTCTGCATATATTCAGAGTATATATTTGTTTTAATGCACAGCACTCTAGTTACTGGTATTCATGAGCTGACTTTTCAAACAGGTACACGTGTTTCAGTCTTCTTCATCTGATACAGCGAACTGCTAATTATGTTTTATCAAGCAAAGATCATGAAAAACTAGCAATATATCTATAAAATGTAACTTTGTAATAAGTCAATGAGATTACAGAGCAAGTAAGAGAGAATGAAATCCAGCCCTTATTAAATGGGCATTGTAGGGTCTGCATATTTTAAAGCTTATTTGTACAAGCCAAAGTTATTCTGCCAAGCTTAGAAGAGAACACAATTTTCTGGGAGCAAGATAGAAGGGGAAACCATATTTATTATTACCTCCGAGTGTGCCCATTGCCACTTCCAACTTTTTACTCAGGGTGGCTAAGCAATGGATGAATTTGTTATCCCTCTAGACAAATCATATAATCACCTCTGCTCTTCCTGCTTTGGAGGAGAATGGCATGCTAGAATTACCTCTCTTCTCCCACCCTCTCTTTTACCAGTGACAGAAATGTGAAGGAAACTGAGGCAATTTTGCAGTCTATGGCTCTTTGCTGTCATGAATATACAATCTGGGGTGTGTTTCTAGTGCTCAGTTCAGCACATTCTGCAGAATGAGCATGCTGAACACTTTGATGCATCAGTACAGAGGATGTTTCTACACAGATCTATCAGATAACATATTGAAGCTCCAATCCTCTACCCACCTATTGGTAGTAAAACCCCTGAACTCAACTGGGCTGTATAAGATTTCATTGTCGATGTAGTGTTGCATCCTAAAACTTAAAAAAAGTCTTACATTACTGCCAGATGGATGCAAGATTATGATGCCAGATGATAAGGCCAGAGCTATGATCACATGGAGAGTTCTATTTGTACTCTATACTTACTGAATGCAAGTAAAAATTTCTTTTCAACCTTGCTGATTCAACACAGCAAGATCTAACTGAGGGAGACAGAGTCAGCCCAACATGAGAAAGGGAATGAGCCAGTGTGCATTCTCAACCATGCAGAAAATCTTATAAGCAAATTCTGCTGGGACATTGTAAAGAAATAATAGCAGATATGGTCAAAAGGTCAGACAGTGATAAAAATCAAATGCAACAGTTTGAATTTTGTACATGATCCACTCTACCAAAGCTTTATATCACTTACTTGTTTCTTTTCTTTTCTTTTTTAAGTGAAACATATGTACAAAATATGGAAACAGAAGTATCTGCTTCCCATGTGAAGTTATCTAGAGAGCTAGATAAAACAACTTTTACACTTCAGCACTACTTGTGTGGAAAGATTCATGTTTACTATAATACTGCTTCAAAACATGATAGCAACAGTTTAGTTCAAGAATATTTAATTGACTAAAGACTTGATACAGTGGCTTTCTTGGAAAGAAAACCACTGGTGATTTTCCAAAATTATCCGAGATAAATTTACTGTACAGTCACTTACTGCATTTGTTGTTCAGGTGTCCCACAAATGTAAACTGACTGGCAGGAATTTAGGTAGAAAGAAAGAAATCTCTATAACTCTTACAATTTCTATAGAACATTGTTGCAATTATTTTAAGGGTGTAGACAGACGGATGGATACAATCTTCAGGCAAAGAGAATTATTTCCCTAGACTGTGAAGCAGGATGGTCCAGATGCAGAACTGGCAGAATGAAGCGGTTGCCTGGTAGCAGATGCTGGATGGTGTGAAGAAAAAAGTACCAGAAGTGGAGGAAACCCCCTGAGCATTTCTCTTTTTTGGAGGGCAGAGCTGTGTGTCTCAGGCAGCCTGTCCTGCATCCCCTAAGCGAGCTTGCTGTCCTCAGATGAGGTGAAGGATCCTACCCACCACAGTGTTGAAATAAAGTTTAACTGCCAGCCTGGTCAGCTTCTGCAGGTAAGAGTGGGAGTGATGCCATCTTGTCCTTTGCAGTAAAGTGCATTGGAGCGGCCATGTGAGCACTGCCAGAACCTTGATGACACTCTACATGGAAATCGGGCCATCTGAAAGTGCACAGTGCAAATGTCCAGTGTCTGCATTGCACTTCCCAGGGAAGACTGGCACTGTTGTGTGGTTACTACCCATCTGTGAGCGGGCACACAAATAATGTCCTTTTCATTGTGCAATGCCATTATGAAGGAGAGAAGGGTGAGGTTTGGTTTGTTTACAATATAGCAGTCAATGTGAGATGGTGACTTTTTAGTTAGTTGTAATGCAAGTGAGAAGATTGAAGTGTGTACCCGGCACTGTGGACATAAATTCATCAGGCCTTTGAAGGTGAAAGCATTACTATACATTAAGAATGCTTAAGCTTGTATTCATAGATATATACGATATGCTGGCCAGATGTCACTTCAGTTCCACCTGAGTCCACATTCATCATTATGTTTTAGAACAGGATATGGTATGACTGGCAGACAATCTGGAATCAATTTGCTTATCTTTTTAAAGCTGTTGAGAAGATTCAGAACTTGCAAGGTCCTGAACTATAAAGAAAATCTTGGAACTAAGAACAAAGGAGCATCAAGAAGAAAGACTTTTTCTTCAAAATCTGATTTCCGGATCCTGGTGTGTTCCTTATAGGAAGCCATTTTAGTGGAAGCATCGCCTGTTTATTAACACAACCGGATACTATTGTGTTTGTTAATTGGCACAGTAATTTTCTAGAGTGAAAAAGAAATGGCTTCTTTATGGACTTCATAAACAGCTCAGAAGGGGCTCTCAACCCAACCACATGTTTTTGTAAATTTATTTAAGACACCATATAAATACCAACTAAATTCTTTATCAGGAAGCACCCATGTAGCACATCCTTGGAAATGTCATTTTTTAAAGCTATAAAATACTGTAAGTGCCATTAGGCTCTAGGTTCAGCCCTACCTATTCTCTTCAACTCTACACTCTCCTGGTAGAGGAAGCTAAGATGGAATTATTTTTAAGAACTATATTCACGTTTGTGTTTGTATCTGTGTACTTTATGTGAATAAGCATCTGTCCCAGGAAGTAAGCCCCATCCAACATGATGGCACATGCTTCCAAAGCAATTGTGTTTAGAATTGGATTGTTAACCTGAAATAACTGCTACTCTTTGATTTCAAATATTTGGTTCAGGGGCTTGTGTATAAATAAGAAGACTGAGGGACAACCAATCTAGGATAAATTAAGAGATTGAAAATATCCAGAATTGGGGAAGTTGCTCAAAGTCTACCATGAAGCAATATTTTACAACTCAGTGGTCCATACGCACAAGTTCATAGCATCCTATATTTGAAACCACTACTACAAAATTTAGTGGTCATCTGGGTGATGCTGTTCATCACAAAATCAGATCAAAGAAATGGCATTCAATCCAAAACATGGAAGTCATCTACCCAATATACCACTGGTTTGCCATCACTACAAGGACACCATGTTATATGCTATAATGATGTTACTGGAGAAGATTGTACAAATGTGCTGCCATAGCTAGTCTTACTGCCAATCCACACTCATGAAAGAGCCTGCATCCACATGGAGGCCACCATACATTGCTCCATATCATAGTTGTTACTCCAGAGTGCATCCTTTACATTCAGCAATTTGGCAGACAAACTGGGGAATCTTTACCACAGTGCCAGAAACAATTCTTGTTGAATACCTGTAGGGCAGTGCTGTGACAACTGTCCAATCTTGTCCAATTACTACAAAAATAACTTACGATATCATACAAGCCACTATAGGGCATGACTTAAAGTGACTTTCATAGAACATTCATAATTTCAGCCCTTAGGGTTAGGTTAGTTAGGTTGTTTAGGCTTAGGACGAAGTATAAGTTCCCTTGACTGAAATGGCTGTATTTCAGAACCACTGATTCATAAGTCAAAGCCCTTTATCTCCACATATGCATGGCCTCCTTTGGCTTCCAGCTATTCAATTCGTTGTTGGTTTCTTTCTCTGATATACTGTAAGAGAGAGGGGCAAGGGGCAATATCTGCTGATGCTTTTCAGCAATTCTCATAAACTCGCTGGATATCAACTGATAGCAAACTATTGTGAGGGTTGTTTAACCTCATGATCTATTCTAGTGTTATTTGAAGCTTCTTTAAGCCTTGCAGTATATACATTCACTAGCTTTACATGACATGTAAACCCCCATGTGGGCCACCATCTCATGATGGTTAATAATGGTGGGTGCTTGAATCATGCAAATCTAGTCCCTGAAGAAAATGTTGGTGGAGGAGAAAACAGCTAAGCATTCAGCCAGTATTAGATCGTGTTTCCCTGTGACATTTACATTAAAGAAACTTTTTAAACTTCATAGCTCTGTTTTGGTTATCGTATTGTATTGAGGCTAGTCTCTTAAGAAAGCAAATTAACCTTAATTTAATAAATATTGATCTCCTATACAGAAAAAGTTTCTCCAACAAGATATATTACAACTTCTTTTAAGGTTCAACAATTCCCATTGGCCAGGACAGTGTTGCATACCAAAATACTGACATTTCTGTTATTGCTGTTAATATTGGTGAATATTATAGGAGGAATATTCAGCCTTGCTTCTTACAGATTCCATAATAAGCAGCTGTTACCTTTGTTTTTATTGGAAATGCTAGCTGATGTTAAAGTATGTTATTTCCAAATAAACTGAAAGAAAGTGTGGACTGAATACTGCAGCCTGAATAGCACAGAGATAATGTTATTGTGGAACTATATAAAACATCAGTTCAGTTTTGAATAATACGTTTTTCTTGCAATGAAGCACACTGAAAATAAATTAAAAACTAGTGATGGATAAACTCCCATTGTCTCAATTTTCACTTGCTCTTTTTCAATCAAGACTCTGAGTTCTTCCATGGAAACCTCTAAAACTGTGTTAAGTAGAGAACCGTTTTCCAATCTCCCTGAGCCATTAGACCCCTCTCTTCTTTCAAGCTTACCTGTTGTTATGGGAGGGGCAGAACAGGAGAGAACAGCAAAACCCATCCCTCCCTTCCTCAGATGATCAGCGCTCTTGACTTGATAAAAATCACCCACCTCAGCACAGCGAGGCGAGGCTTGCTGACCTCAGGACAGAGGCATGGCTGCCTTACGCAACCAGCAACCAACTTCCCCACATGCCTGGCAACCATCATGGCGACATCTCTAGGAAACATACCTATGTCTTCCCTCTGAATGTGGATGAATGGAGTGAAATCACCATGCCATGCACCAAGTTCTAGGAGCCACCATTTTCAGCAGGAAAATGGGACAGGAAAAAGCATTCTTGCCCCAAAGCCACCCACCACCATTCCACTAATCCCGTCGAAATAAATCTGCTTTGGCCCTAAATTATACATTTAGACTAAAAGTTTTCCAGGCAAAAAGATAGTATCAATCAATCAAGAAAGTTTGTTGTACTAGCCAAAGGCCATGCCAAATACATCGAATGAATTAGCATAACAACATAAAGAATGTCAGCAATATAAATATAAATAATAAAAATGCACTATGAACAGAAGTCCAGCTTTGATTTAACTTTGAATCTCCAATTTTGCCTAATACTCTCTTCCTGATCTTT
Organism: Varanus komodoensis; assembly: GCF_004798865.1. Lineage (NCBI taxonomy): Eukaryota > Metazoa > Chordata > Lepidosauria > Squamata > Varanidae > Varanus > Varanus komodoensis. The sequence continues at coordinate 19,154,807 of NW_025336087.1, read as the reverse complement.
TCTGCTGCCAAAGCAAACAAAGCAAATGCATCATCTAATGATTACTATCACTTAAAAGAAAAAGAAATGTTTCTGCCAAGAAATTCCTGTATCCATATGATAGCCAGGCTTTCAAGACTTTCTCTCTGGGGTCTGTATATAGAGGACAGATTAACATGTAATAAACAATCTCTTCAACTTGATATAAATCACAAACATATAACCTGCGTTCAAGAGGCACCTTGTTATATTGCTCATCCAAAACTGCAGTTGGCATAACTTGACATCTCAACTCAGTAAAGTCATTTCTTCAAGAGGATGGTCTCAGTCTAGAGATAGCTGGTTCTATAATGTTCTCTTTCCAAAAGAGGAAATCACTTAAAAGTTTTTAGAGTTTTAATTAATTGCAGGTCTTTTCTAGAGTCTACCCAAAATAACAGTCTCTGACAAAAATGTCACAAATGAATCCCTTAAAGCAATTTTCCTTAGGAAACCCTGGACAAAATTCTAACCTTTTTATAAGGCTATTCATAGATGTCATTGTTTTCAGTGTTCAAGTCTGTCTGTACAAATATATAAAATCATCCCAAAGTCTGCCTTTTGTAGGAATATTTCTAGCGTATGCATGCAAGAGCACAGGAATACAGCAATGTATACTAAAGTAAGGCTCTGCTATTGACTGCTGTAATTTGATTCTGGTTTGCCATGGTTGGAGACACTATGTAGTGAATATTGACTTTCTTAAAGGTTGTTCACTTTATTGTTTAAGCGTGGAGATGGAAGGAAATTCAAAGAGAAGCTACGGGAGCTACTTTCCTTTGACATCTGGCAGAAAAATTGGCAAGCCATGAAAGATTCTAATATGAGCAAGAAGTGAAGGATGTTATAAATACAATTATTTTAGAATATGATATTTAATCAGAAAATGAAAGACCTGAGTATGGCATCTTACATGCTGTTGCATACCTAGAAAGAAGGCAGGCATTCCTGATTCTGGTCTTGAGCATCAAGGAATGAGAACAGTGACATCAGTCCCAATCTAGGATGACTGATACTCACAACTATTCTATCTGTGATAGAGCACAGCCATATTTATTGTTGGCATGTTCCCCACTGAGATCATGGGAGACCTCCATCTTTGGCTCCCACTGAGGTTGAACCATATCACTGTAAGCATGCAAGAAGTGGGTTATGCAATAGGCAGGTCAACCAGCCATCAGTTGTGCCAATTGTGGAAACCTCACACCACAACTTCACCATGTGTCAATCCCATTATTATCATGATTCTTAACAGTTATTCAATGCATTTCAAGCCTTCAAAACACCAGAATGCAACTCGGGGGTTTAAATCACCAAATCAGTGCTCTAATCCTATACTATCTATGTCCAGCTGTGTTTTCTAGCAAATTGTGATGTTTTGTTTGCAACTGTCTGTTTGTGGTGCTGCAGGAACCTAAAGGATTAATGCAGATGATGCTTGGAAATTGAAATGTGCTTATTAACACTGTTGTACAAAGACACAAAGTGTTGCTAGCATGAAATAACAGTGTATATTGGTAGTTTATGACTATACATTCAGTTGCTGTCAAATTACCCAGTACACATTTGTCAGGTAAAGTGGGCATCCCGCTAAGGAAAATCTGTGCTTTTATGACTTATGCTGATTGCTTTTGTTATAGTTTTAAGGCATGCTCTAAAATTGTTTGAAAATGAAGGAATCACTACTTGGTGTTACTATTCATTATTATATTCTGCGGTCCCATGGACACAACATATTCTAGTGTCAGGATGTTGAGCTATGGAGATGTTGATGAAGATGCTATAGATCAATTTCACTGATGTTTTAAATAGTAACAACTGGGTTTTTTTAAGTTCACCATCAAAATACAGACATTGGGGAGAGCTACAGAAGAACCCCTTCCATTTATGAGGAAACTGTATTTGTGGAAATCCAGTTCATCAGGGTGAAGCACATTCTAATGAACGAAGCACATTTGATACTGCACGCTTGTGTCACACAGAGATGAAATTGTGGGAGAAGCTGGGCGTTCCAGAATGAAGAAATGTGTAGGAAAATGGCCATTCAAGGTACCTTGTTTTTGTGTTTACTTGTTAGCTCAGTTAGCTATGTAAAGGTGTGCTGAAGTGAAAAACAGGGATGCTTATATCGAGGACAGGGGGATAACTGGCAGCTCTTCTTGTTCACTTGGAGGGAGGGGACATGGAAAAAGTGAAATCAAGCTGTTGTCTTCTCAACCCCACTGTTGGACCACCACCCATATTTCCTCCACCCATAAGCAAGCAAATACAAACCCTCCTGTGCACCCCTTCCCATGAATTATCTCCATTGAAGTTAAGGCGAATTAATGGTAAAGCCATTGAAGCTAATCAGATTTACCTCTGAGTAGGTATGTGTTTCAGTTAATTGCTTCTTGAGCAAAAGGACAAAGGAAACAATTCGGGGTGCATGAAAACACACTGTAAACTGTATTTTTCAAAGATGAAAGGGTGAGGGGAGTAGCAGAGCGATGGGGAGGCAGAAACCACGGGGGAGTGGCAAAGGAGGTGGCGAAACAACGGAAGGATCTCTGAGTAGCTGTTGTTTTGCCAAAGCCCCACAGGACACATCTTCCCCATCCCACAGCCCCACAGCTCACTGAAACCATGCCTCCTGGCCCCCATACTGCACTGCAAGCTTCGAACACCCTGATATAGACACACAGAGAAAACCACAACCTATAAAAAGCCATGACGCAACAGATCTGAAGATGTCCAAGATGCATTGGCAGAAAGATTGTGAGGGTTGGGGTGAGTGCCATGTGGTGCTCCAGTGAGTCAGGCATTAGAATGCCAATAAAAATGCCTAGTGTAGATTGCCCCATTCAGCTTTGTCACAAAAGCTGTACACTAATAAGGAAATTACTATTCCTGTATTAACCATGTCATTTGCAAGGGCCTCAGAGAGGTCAAATGAAAAATTAGGCATATAAACTTGCCCCCTACCATGCCAGCAAAAATAGGGTGGCACTTGTCTTTTATGGCTATATACATTCCCTGGAAGAAAATACAGTTTTGCCACAGCCAATGCAGCTGTGTTGCTTGGAATGCAGAGAAGCACTGGAAACGATGCCATGCTTGAGCATCCACTTCTGAATTAATTCTCACATAAGAAGAAGGTAGATGGCAGAATGATCAAGCTCTTCACTACAGCCCCTGTATGCAATTACTAGAGCAGCCTTCACAACCTAATGGACTCCAGATGTTTTGGATTATAACTCCCAGGAATCCTGACCATTGGCTCTGCCGCTTGATACTGTGGAGAGTTGAATCCAAAACTTCTGCAGAATAACAGGTTAGTGAAGATTCAGCATGGTCCACTGTGAAAATGATGGGACCTATTAATGAGAAGCATCTGCTAATGCAGGGGTCTGTTTGGGCAACCCTGAAGCAATTGCAACATTCAGCAGTAACTATCCATAAAATTGGAATCAATAACGTGAAATATAGTGAGTCATTTTGAAGATGTGAACAAAGTAAGATTGCAAACACTCATAAGGTGCAGTTTATTGACTAAAGTGCAAAGCTTAACATTAGCTCAGGTTCCAGTACTCCACTCAGCAATAATGTGCACTTGACAGTCTTGGAAATGCTGTGCGTGAAAATGCTGTCCCACTGCCTGATGTACTACGCATTTGGCTGAGACCAAAATTCTGCCCTGAGCAATTTGCAAGAAGGAAAAACAAACAAAAATCTGTAATCATAAATGATATTAAAGTCCTAGTTTAACTGTTGTTGTGTTTTGATTGAGGTATATATCATGTATACGGAATGTGTAGAAATGGAATATTTTCAGCTATATATCGAACAAGCATGGAGCAGATGTACCAATTCGGCCACTTAAACTCTAGAAACTTTTGACAACAAAACACTGCTTATCATTCAGTCAGATGCCAGGGAAAGCTGAAGAGAACAATAAAAGGAACAATTTGTAAGTGTTGTTTAGAAACATGCAAATAGTGTTGTCAGTTGGAGATATTTTTCCCCTCCATTTTGTGCATTTACATTTTCTAACTGCAGTTAAAGAACATTTCACTGCATGGTACTATCAATCATGCTTAACCCAGAAATGTGTGGTACATTAGTAATGCTTAATTGGCATATTTAAAGTAAATAGCTACTTCACTTCTGCTCTAAATTCCCTGAAAATAATTCTATGATACCCTTGGAATTGTTTGTTCTGAAAATAACTAGAAGGAACCTGAAGTATGTATTCAGAGAAGAGACTATTAGAGATGTATTGAATATGCATCTTGCCATGTTACCTGTATTATTATACTCCCCGTGTCAGATTACCATCAAAATACATTTACCACTGCACTCTGGTTACTGCACAAGAAAATAAAAATAGGTGTGTTGCTCCTCACTTCTGAACAAATTGACTTAGAAGGAAAAGCTGATTAATTATGGGATGATCTGCACTAGGCATTTTTATCAGCATTGTAATTCCTGACTCATTCAGGTAGCACATGATACTCAATCCAAACTGTCCTCCTTGTGTTCTTTGTGCCATTATTTTCCAGATTTCTTCAGACCAGTTCTATCGTAAAGTATGTATATGTTGTGTTTTTTTCAAGATACATAAACTTGTGTTACCATTCTGGGGGTAAGGGAAACTGGTGGGCTGCGAAGAACTGGCATGGCAAGAGGAAATGTCCTGCCAGCCTTCATCATGGCAGTAGCGGATCTGAGAAGGCAGGCGATAAGCCCGGTCCGTCTTCCATTGCTCTCCTGCCTTCCTCCTCATCCCACAGCTTCTGTCTCTCTCAAGAGACATTTTCTTGCAAACATGCGCTTCCCAACGCTTGATACTTCTCCCACAATTGCATTTAGGAGTGACACGGGATCACATTTTCAGCACCGTAGAAACTGCATTTTATTCACTGGCATATGCTCCAAAAATGCCAGTGTATTCAAAACTGGTGAATATACTTTGCAAACATCCTATGGCAGATGTCCTGGATACATGGAAGGGGTCAGCCAGTTTGGTTTGGGGTGGTTGTTCTTTTAGTCAGCATCAAAAGTGTTCATAGTGAAATAGCTTTGTGGATTGTCCAGCAAAGTATAAGCTCTAATAATTACTGATGAGCGATGTATTTTTCCAAATATTTTAACTCCCTTCACACAGTGTTTGCAGAGTTTGATCAGCAAAACCAAAACAAAAAAAAAAATCCCCCAGGCCTCAATGCATTTAAGACCGTACCTTCATGCAAACCACATTACAGTAACTGCTGAGCCTTGTTATTGTTTAGCCATCATGATTAGAATGATCAGTCCACATTAAAGCACATAGGCTGGGAAATCTGCTACTGGTGGACCACTGGTACCAGTATACCCAGTATACTAAGTCCTAGTATATTCAATGGAACATACAGGATTTACATCCTTCGTTGGCATCCTACATACCCACAGCACAAAAATTCATGAGAAAAAAAATCTAGCACTACAAAAAGAAAGCAACAACCAAAGAAACACAGCAACTTTGCCAGCAACTCCCCAGAATCCATAGTAATGTTGCCGACTCACACCAGTCACCATCATGTGAGTCACTCATGGAAGGGCCAACTATTCATGCTGACATGGGAGAGGGGGGAAATACCCCACTGACATCACACACCACCCTCTGCAAGAAATGTGCAGCTCTGGAGAACTGATTCTGTTTGAGCCGTATGGACTCTGAACACATGTGTGACCTGAAAACCGAAGGTGAATCAAGTCTGGGGTGGTGGGTTCAGCTTCAGTGCAACTGCTTGAAATAGTTTGGTGCTGAGAACGGCATATCTCCAGCACGATTTGCATACATTTGTTCAACGAGCCAAGTCATTGTTGTTGTTAACATCGAACATGAAAGGTATGGAAGCACCTTCCCTCACTGCATATGCATGCACTCCATCTTGGCCACCTTGAATTTCCTGAGAATTTCAGATTTGTGTAAATTCCAGGCCTCTGCTCCACAATTTATGCAAATATGCACAAGTTCAAGTCCCATTGTATAACCTACCAGATGTTGGGGTTGATGTTGCACACGCCATTGGACAGCACAGATAAGAAGAGGCCAGAAACTGATTATTGCCAGCACACAGGGGTTTGGATTCTGTTACTTTATCTTTCAAGATCTGGATCCCCCCCACCCCACACACATACACCACGTACCTGTTAGAAGGAAAGGAGCTTTTGCCAGGATGGAGGTTGGATAAGCAACAAAAGATGCTTGACCAGCACTGCAATTAAAGCACCTCACCACCCCTGCCTCCTTGAGCACAGCGAGCATGCAGCGCAGAACAGGGAGGCAGGTTCGAGTTCTGTCACATGGGACAGTAGAATTAAATCCACCCTTTGTATTTCTGGACAGCAACTTCCATTGTCAGAAGCAAAGAAATTAGGCACTGATCTACACATTCAACAAACCAGCTCTCCAACTACTTGCCCACAGCAGCAAGTGGGAAAGGGCCACAGAGGAGACCCAGTCATGTGGAACAGCTCAGCTTTCATGTGCAGAGTGTCACAGCTTCACATCCTTGATGTGATCTCTGATCTGATAAAGGCATGGAGGTTCTGACCCTGGCAGAGTTTCTCCAAATAGTTTCAGGCTCCGCGCTCACGCAGGATCGCTAGTTCTGCGTGGGCCAGTTTGTCCTTTTGGTCGTCTCCTTCCTTCGGCAATGCATCCTCATGGTGTGAATGTTGTTAAGGTTCTTCATTTTCTTCTTCCTATCCACCCCCACCCCAAAATAACTGACTGTATCATCCCCAAGTGTACAAAGCATAAGGAGATCTTGGGATTTTGAGTCATGATTTGCTTAAATGCGTGCATCCAGGCGTGTCTGCGTGTGTTTATGCTACCATTTCACCGTGTGAATCCAGTTTGATTTGGAAATGGAATTGTATAATCTTGCAAATATACTCTGAATTTTGGAAATCTTACCAGTTTGTAGCACCAAAGGGAAAGGATATGGTCCCAAAAATAAATAAACATATGCCATCTGCAAGCCAAAATGATTGATTTTTGATTGTATAGTCCTGAATTCTGGAAGTAGCTTGACACACCAATATTTTCCTCTGTTAAGAAAGAATAAGTTATATTCTGTTCTCTCCCCATCTTGAAACCAAGCAGCAAATGGGAAAAATATTATGCTGCAATGTACTTTGGCACTCCACTGCCATACAAATGGTACAATGTTGACTGGCACTTCCAGTACTGTGCGGTATTTCCTTTCTAGTTGCCAGCTGGCTAACAGCAGCCAAATGTTTGTACTGAGAGAGAATGAGAGAGAAATGGCCATATCCTTTGGCACAAATAATAATAATAATAACAATTATCTCCTCCTCCATAACAGGAGGCAGTTCTTCAGCCAGACCCTCTGTTCTGTCTTTGCAACTCTGAGGCATTCTGTGATTTCCCCCATTCTACATCTGAGATCTATGCAGCAGATTGTTTGGGCTAGAGAAAGATGGAGACAGGAAGCCCCATCTGGTATGAATTCTTCATTTCTCTATTTGCTCTATATTGGCTCTATGGCTTTCCACAGCACATGCAATTTTTGAAGATAAAATGCCAGAGCTGAAAGGGGCAAGGGATACAGAAGCCCGTGTCTCAGGGGCTTCTGTGTTTTTTGTTTGTTTTGTGTTTCTGTTTGTTTTGTTTTCTGCATAACTTTCAGTCACACAGTGGTGTATTTAAAATGTTTCACCGCCTGGAACTCTGATGAAGGAATGGTTCCCATCAGAAGGAATAGTGTCTCTCAGATCTCTTAGAGATTTTCTTCTTTCTGAATCTGGCAAGCAGAGGCATGATTTGTAATCACAGCACCATGATCTTCAGCAGGTATTCTGAATTTCACTGACTTCTTCATGGCAGTTATATAAAAATTCCCCTCAGCTGAGGAATGCTTTTCTTGATTTCTTCCATGTTGCTATCTCTCAACCATTTCACAAATGCCATGCTTTCCTGTGTGACACACAGGAAATTTTATCTTTCACTGTTTTCAAAAAAGTTTTCAAGTAGTTCAAAACTACTTTGGAATTTGATTTTTAAAAATGCATTTCCCTGCACAACAGAATGGAAGATAGCACTTGTGTGAAATGTGGCCCATATTTTCATGAAGATAGATTGACAGAAGCACATTATTACATCATGCCTCAGTGTCTGCATGGTTTTGAATTTTGTGGTTCAAAATGGTTTAAAAGCTAACATTACAAATTTAGAAATACTTGTCCACTCCAAAACCCAACTTTTGGACTGAGATGTCTGCACTGGCTGTTCACGAAAAAGCGACATCCCACTGCAGAATGAAGTAAGAGATTTACCTTGCCATCTAGCCTAAATATGAAGAACATTTTTAGAAACAATTTCTCCACAGATGTTCATTAGCACCCACAACCAGAAATGAAAGCTAATAAAGTGTTATCGTTACTAAAAGACTTTCTGCAGCTGAACTCACTATGGTTATCTTTCTGGTTTCCTGAGCATCCCCTTCTTACTTTCCCTTTCTTTTTATCTCTTCCCACTTTCCCCTATTTTTTCTTTAACTACCCATGCCTCATATTTGCACACTTCACGTTTCAACAGTTTCTTCCACCGCTTTCCTGGCTTGCAGTGTTCCACAGCTTAAGCAAAGAAAGGGGATAGAAGAAAGTACAACGAATAGGGAAGGGAGCAGTTTTGATTTTCCAAAATCCTGCTAGTCCAGGGTGCCCGAGAGGACAAGACAGAAGCACTGTTATATGGGTGGTTTACCTGTTTGGAAGAGCAGCATTCAAGCTGTTCTGGAGGGGACTGTGTGGGATCAGGTTTGTAGTTTGGGGGTGCTCTTTGGACCCAAATTGCTACTACAGCAACAGCTTGATTCAGTGACACAGAACACTTTTTATCAGCTTAGGTTCACTGTGTTTTCATCTTGGGCTCATCTACAGGAAGTCCCCCAGTTACAAACTTGGGGAGTTATGAACAATCCATACTTAGAAATGACCTGCCATAAAGTCTACTAATTTTCTTAAAATTAGAGCAGAAAATCATCTTCACCACAGAGAGAGAAGCGAAAAGGGAGAGAGGAAGGCCCCCAAAGCATGCTTCTCTGCCCCACCCATCCAGAGAGGGAAATCTTTCTGGCATTTCCAGAAAGGCTTTGGGGAGTTTGAGCAGGGGGATGGGGTAGAGATATTTCTGGTTTTTCCATTTTCAGGGGAGTCCTTAGCCCCTAACTTCCATAAATGCAGAGGGCCGACTGTATGTGATTTGACTTATAATTTTGACTTAAAGATGAATTTCCGTTATCTCAGGAACAGACCTGTTTGGTTATCTCTGTACTACAGTGCATTATATGTGGGGCTGCCTTTAAAATGGTCCAGATGGTTTAGCTCATCCAGAGTAGGGCAGTGAAAGTGCTGACTGGGACTGTCCAGTGTGATCATATAAGGTCAGTACTTTAGCATCTACACTTGGCTGCCAGTCCGTGTCCAGGCCTGATTCAAAGTGCAGGTATTAGTGCCAAATACCTTGAGGCCAAGTTACCTGAATGATCATTTGCTCCCAGATATATCTACCTCTGGTACTGTGACAGAACTCCCTGGAATCTGTCCCTCTTCAATTCACTGACTTCCTTTCATGCTCAACCAAGCCAAGAGGAAGTCTGCGAATGCTTGTAGAATTCCAATTTTGCAACCAGTGGCCTTCCACGTCATGTGAGCACAAACAAGGCTACAAGTCAGGAGCACAGATGTGAGACCCAACTTATGTAGCATTCACGTGGACTTGATTCCTGGTGGGCACAGTCAGGAAAAAATGAGCAAAAGCTGCTAAAAGTCTGGCATGGTAAAATGCTGCTTTAGACTTAAGGTGGAATTCCTGATCTGAAAAGGAATCCAAGTTATAAGTCTTGCTTCCCATGTACACTTAGAAATGCTAATGTCCCTGTCCTGAAAGGTCTTCCTTTGGGGTCACACCTTAGACATGCTAACGTCTTCTAAGGCACTGTATCAACCCTATTGTTTTACCCTATCCTCCCTCCACCATACTGTGTGTGGGATTCCCCACATGATCCCCCATCCGCCTCCAAACTGTGCATGTAACTGAAAAAGCATCTTGTACAGACTCCACCTTGCAAGGCCCTTTGGGGGCTACCAACGTGCTGCATGTATTTCCTGTACGTCTGAATAACTGTCAGTGTTTTTTGATTGTGCACACCCAGTGTACCTGTTTTCTTTGGTTTTTCTTGCCACTACCAATCACTTGTTGGACTTTGGCCTGATTGATACACTCCTTACGCATGAGAGCCCGCGTAGGGCAGTGGTGAGAGTGATTTGTTCTTGTCAGCACTCACATGAATATTTGGCACACTTGCCTAGATGTCAGGCTCTGGGCCATGAGAAAGCAGGTCAAAGTCCAGGGAGTTGAGCTGAGGGAGGGAATCTGACAGATTCCCACCCCCCGAATAGATTCCTCACATATCTTTACATGCTTGGGTCCCAAGGTTGTCCTCAATTGTCCTTCTGTGGGCTAAACAAAGTAAAATGGATGGCTACAAAAAATAGAACCTTTTCTGCTATGACATCTTCACCTGGCACCAGGTGAAGACCTTTTTTTCCTAGGGATCTTAGCCTTTCCATCCCTGTTGTTTTCAATCTTACAGTATATATTAATTCTTTGCACAGTTTCTGGGTTTCATTTTTATTTCTATGTTATAGTATAGTTTTAAACATTTACATTTTAGATTGTATTTTGTGGTTTAAATTGTTGTGATCTGCCCTGAAAGCTTAAGCAACTGGGTAGTATAGATATGCAAAAAATAAATACATATAACAGGAGTTTTGTGAGGGCTAGGAGGCAGAACAGTGTTGTGTACTGCCTCCCTGTGCTGTGAATCAGGACGATGCAGGTTTGAGAATGTTCCTAGCCAATGAAAAGTCTCCAGATATGGGAATGACTCTGCCCACCCAGGCCAGCTTTCAGTTCTTCTCCACAAAAAACATCATAAATTATTCTTGTTCAGGAATGCCCAGTAACTCATGTCCACAAGTCAGAGCATGGGGAGCTATGGGTTTCTAGTGGCTTTCCTGTTATGACGTGAGCAATATGGTCCCAGCCAGATCTTAAAGTCAGGAAGTACATACCATGGCCATCTTGGTCAAGCTAGTGCTACTCACCTCTTTTATTTGGAAGAGACTGCAATCAGTTGATCTGTGTTCGGTTGGAGGGATCCAAAGACTAAAGAACAGATCTTTTAACAGCCTCTTTGGGCTGTGAAATTGCTTCACCCCACCTCAGCCCAGGGAAGGAACATAACCATTTTTTATAAATTAGTAGCTCCTGGACTAATAACTTCTTAAAACAGCATCAACCCTGTATCTCTAATTAAATGAAGTGGCAAATTAAAAACTGAAGCCTAGTGAAAGCTTCTTTTAAAGCACAGTAGCAACTGTGCTTGTTCAAGATTAAAGCAGTTAGAGAAATAATGTCCAATGTTATTAGTATTATACTAAACCCCACCATTTTTCCTCTTGCAAGGAACCAAGGTGGCTTACATAGTTCTCCTCTGCTCTGTTTTATTCTCACAAGAATAGAGGTAGGTTAGGCTGAGAGTGAGTGACTGGCCCAAAGTCACTCACTGAGTTTTGTGACTTATTGGGGACCAGAACCTGGATCTCCAGCATTCACAGTCCAACACTCTAACCACTAAACCACACTCAGTCAGTAAACAGTATAAACCTGTACATGTGATTATAGTATTTGGTTAGAAATTTGTGGAGGTATTTGCACTGTAATGAAATCTTTTCAAACATTCCGCATCTGCGAAACGCCCTCCCCAGAGACACCTGCTTGACACCTATGTTATGGTCTTCTTTGGTGCCAGGTGAAGTGGGCATTATTTTCCCAGAACTATTTTTAGTGATTTAGATAATAACAGTTTGATTTTGCTGATGGTTTTTCTTTGGTTTTATCTATTGTACTGTTTTTAACATTTTAAACCTCTTGGTTTTATTATGGGCTGCTTTTATTGTTTGATTGTTTGTATTTTATGTTTCTATCACACTGTACATTGCCCAGAGAAGCTGGGTTACTGAGCAGTTTAAAAGTGCAATGAATGTTAAAAAAAAAAAGTCACAAAAGACCCTAAACATAATGAAAGGAGAGGAGGTGCAGATGTTTTATAAACAGTATAGTGCCAATTGTACCATGTAGTTCCAGCCTAAGTACAGCTGGTTTATCCCGAACATTAACACCAACTTAATGATCACCATACAAATGGCAGTTTGGTCATTGAACTGAAGCCTGGTATAACTATTGCAAGTTCTGCTTGCAGAGTGAACGTGCAAAGTGAGAAACGGATTTGTCCTTCATCTATCATGCTTTTTAAAATTAAAGCCTTTCTTCTCTGCATTTGAGACATGATTTTCAATATGACTAAGACTCCATTAAATGAGCTACGATACCACAAGAAATATTTGAAGTGTGAAAGCAAGCTATTGATTGTTATGCCTGTTAGTATAACCCATGGAGACAAAACATTGTCAGGAAAAGGCTACACCTGGAGGGTATCCGATTTTTCCTTTTTTTAACCAGCAGAGGATGAAAATGCATGGCTGCCTAAATTAAGTGTAAGGATAGCATGTTTGTTCTGAAAGGGTGAATCTCATGTAAGAGCAGTTAAGCTCTAAAAAGTGAGGGGGCCCAGAAATCCAATGTGTCCAGTTTATAGTATTAAATCACCAGTGTAGTGCAGTGAGGATCCTGGGCACTCCCAGAAGAAAAGTTCAGGAGGAAACGACTATCTTTAAAAACAAAGGCAAACAAAAGGGACGACTCCACCAGGAACTACTCAAGTGACCGAAGCAATCTTGCCAATGTACACCAATCATTAAGTCATATGGCAAGATCACCCTACCGGTTGCAACAGGGGTGGAATAAACCTCACAACATCACTCTATCCTCACACAAACACACACACACAGGGACACCATTGCATTACGCTACAGCAGTCTCTGGGGATGAGGAGACTACATGGTCCCCTTTCTCCTGGAACCCAGCAGGAAGTGCACCCCGTAACACCCAAATCACTGCTATCATCACAATCATCACTGAACTTGCTGAGGCATCAGCAACAGTGCTGCAACTTTGGAGGAGAACAAAGTGTGTGTTTTCCATATACCTTGCCCACAACAGAATCGTGAAGCTTCCAGAAATATGATCCTGCTTGAAAACATGAATCATTATGCCATTTGCCATGGCAAATTTGGCTGTGGTGGCAGATGTAGGAATCAGGCCCAACACTTTACAATCCAAAAGACCTAGTAAGTCCAACTACAAAGAGGTGGGCAACAAGCTGGAGAAGGAGACTGGGGAGAGTAACTGTGATAAAGAGGGGCCAGCCAGCTGGCATCTAATCTAATACAAGGAAGTAAAAGAGATTTTTCTGAAACCATGGAAAAGCAGGACCCTAGTAAAGAGGAGTAGGCAGGAACCAGAGATCCAAGGGTTAGGCATCAGATGAAAAAGGAGTCACTACACAGTGTAATCCAATGACTGGTGTCAGGGAGTCTACCCCGAAGAAGACCAGCCTTGAGGATGGGATGTGGTAAGCTGTTCAGTTTGAACAGGGAGCAATGTAGCAATCGCTAACAGTTTATGTCAACTTTCTTTCATACCATTGCATCATAAACCAGTTCATGACATTTGCTTGAATCTTTTGTTGTTTCTTGGCAATATGACTTGGCTGGAACATTTGCACAATAAAAGCAAGTGGACTGAACTTCCAGTTCTCTACAGAGAAAGGCACAGGTGGCATCCCCTGCAAAAGTGACCAGAGGCCACATGTTGTCCACCCCATCCTAAGAACATAGCAATACCAAAGCATCATCAGAAGTTCTCAAACTTCAGTGGTATGGCCAATAAGAGCATGGAATTGGGAGGCTACACAGTACATCATAAAAGATGGATTATGAGTACACATTTTGAAAAGTATGGTTAAGATAGGCCATGTATCATTATAAAATAACCAAGAGTTGCCCAAGACTATAGTAGGATTGAAAGATGAGCGAAGGCAGGAGTTCACCTTTCCCCAGCATTCTGTTTTCCACTGAGAAGCCTTCTCTAAAGCTGTTGGGATTAATATTGATGCGAAAATAACCCACTCCCATAGTGCATTCCAATTCTACAACAGGAACCCCATCACTGCCTTTGAAAAGAAAAGGACATCTAGTCATCATCATGGTATTTTTAGAGCACTTAAAACCATTCCTTATTTGAACCACTCATGTCCCAGGGACATTTACTTTTATAGTGGACCTGAAAATTAAAAAGGAGGCCAATGGGTCATGCACTAATTGGTTCAGGGGGTGAACAGTCTGTCTTTCCTCATTGTTCCTTAATTATAACTGAATGGTCCCTTCCTTTTCCAAGGGTAGCTTTGACTGGATTTAGGGTTCTACCAGAGGTAATAAATGTCTGGGCACAGCCCTATCACAGTCAGTCCAGGAAAAAGGCCAAAAGACAAAGAAGAGGGAAGAAAGAAGAGACTAGGGGGGAAAAATAAAAACTGAGAACTCCTAAAGGTTAGAGGAACAACATCAGGTAGTGCATGTTCAGCTAAGGATAAGGCAGAATAAGGTAAATGGGCAGCTGAAATCAGGAAGGTTGAAGCTGTGAGAAGCTTTGAAGAAGAGGAAGACTTTTATAATACTCATATAAGAAGGCTGAGGCCAAATATATAATCTGTGAACAGTCAAATTCAGAAAGCTGCATGTCTTCAAGGAACAGCAACTGATCAAATACTTCCATCCTAAATCTTCACCAGTGAGATCCAGTTCAGAAGGAAGACTTTGGCCTGAAACTTCTGATCTTATCTCTGAATGCTAATTGGTAAGGACTGTCTGATAATGTTAGTTAGGGAAATGAACAAACTTCTGGAATAGATATTGTACTTATCAATACAGTAATATTTAAATAAGCAAGAAACAAAGCCTACTTATAATTTCTAACCTGCTATGAAATTATATTTCCTATGTGGTACATTTTAAATAAATGTTATTACATTTGGTTCACTTTAAAGTAAATCTCCAGGTCTGATTGTCACATGCTAGTGGTTTAATTTACCTATTATGTTTTAGGGAAACCAGGGTGGATGCTTTGCTCTGCTCTGCTCTGCTCTGCTCTGCTCTGCTCTGCTTTGCTTTGCTTTGCTTTGCTTTGCTTTGCTTTGAAATAGTTGGTGGCCATTGAAGATAAGGGATAGGGTAAGCAGGTGCATTCACTAGATAGCCTGACATAGGGCGAAATTTAAGTTTAACAAGGAGGGTTCACATTTGTCTCAGTATAGTGGACAGGCAGTAAGAGAAGTAGAAATAGAATATAATGTTTAGAATAACTGCTCTTCCACATATGGTGGCATTTGTGATTTGATCAAAGGTTATAATCATCCACACTTGGCATCCAGAGTGGTAGGATATGGAATAAAAGTCCTGCAAGAGATGAGTTCAGATGTCTGAAAAAAGTGATTTATCTTTCCCCTGCAAGGTGGAGTAGAAAAGGAAAGAAAACAGGGATTCCATATCCATACCTACCTTGGACCTGGAAGCAGTGACCTTGCTTCCTTTTGACATGCAGTCCCTAACAAATTTTCCAAAAGGCAAATCAGACCCCAGTTGAAAAGAAATCCTAATACTTGTTTTTGGCTAAGGACAAACTCTTTTCTGAGTTTCTGTCTGGACTACCTTGCAGAATAATAGATGCTACAAAAGGTGTACAATACAGCCTTTGTGGGTATAACCTGAATCCAGTTGCTTTCTTGTATATCTGCCTGGAGTATAATCACATGGACAAATTAAAGCTGTGTATCTGCCTTAAATGGACAAATCAACACTACACAAATTAAATCCTTGGCCTTTTCTTATGAAATCTTGCTGCGACTCTTGCAGCCCTCATTTTGACATCTCCCCCAAGCATCTTGGAAATCTGAAGTCAAACTCTTGTTTACTTGACCCACTTCAGCTGCACATTTTCTCTCTACTGAAAGCCAAAGGAAGATGAAGGATTTAAAAAACCCTTCAAATAAAATGTAGGACTTACCTCATTGGCTTCCAGTTCCATCAATCAATAGAAAGCTCCAGAAACTGCAAAGGTACGCTTCATTTGGGTGCAGGAGGGGTGGGACAAGTAACAGTCTGATAGTCCAAACAGACTCACAGATATTAAACTAGAAAGAGGCCAGGAAGGTGCTCCCACTAATGGCTTGTGCTGCCCTGCAAAGGCCCACTTTACACCCAGACACACTGGTCTATGGCAAAGACCTCAGCAGTACAAATACAAGACAAATGGAGTGTGGATTACATTCTCTGCTACCACATAACATAAAAATACAGTCTATTTTGGAAGTATTTGTAATTGCTCAATTGAATAGATCGATTTTTTCTGCATATGCAAATCATCAATTACACATCTGATTTCTTCTTGCCTCTAGCCTCTGTCAGAGAGGCTTCTTAACTACATCCCATGGGAAAATGCACATAGCCTAGCTCATTTTCAAGCCCTGACAATTGGGATCCCCTGCAGTCACAATTGCTGAAGAGCTCTGCATTGTATTTTTTAAAAAAAAAATCCCCCTACTATACATTTCTTAAAGGTGCTGACTGATTAAATCTAAACCTCCCAAAGGTATCTAGGGAATTTCTTAACAATGGAAATTTAATGCAAACATCAGGTGCACCTGAGTTTTTCTATATGATGAAATCTAAATCTTGCAAGAGAGCAGATTCAAATGTTAGTATTTCTATGGTGAATGTGAAGGGAGGAATGGAGAGTGGATTGCAAATATATAGGAAAAGTGGAAAAGAATACTAGAAATCAGGGGAAAAGGGATAAAGATGAAGTTAAAGCAGAGGAGGTGATAGTGTAAGTACAGACTAATTCTGGGGGATTCAGTAAACCCATGCTTAAGTGCACTGTGGGAATATATTTAAACCGTAGAATCATTGAGTTGTTACAAAAGCTCCATGCCTTAACACAGAATCAATCCAACCTACAGATCAATCTATGCAACCAAATGTGCTTCCAGAGAAGAGTAGGTGGACTGCTTTGGGGCAAAAATACTTACAGAGGGATACCATAAGGTGACTTATAAGAAGGCATATAGTGTAAGAGAAATGGTGGATGGTACTGGTGAGAAACCAATCTGACAGGTGCAAAAATTTCTTCCAATTATGCCACTCGGTGAGACTCATCATCCAAGTAAAAGCCCTCTGCCAAGATAACCTTCAGGTTGGCACCTAGTTAGTAAAATTATATCCTACTAGGAAACCAAGACTTCAGGCTGAAAAGTACTCATACTGATTCATTAAGACAAAAACCATACATCAGTGAGACATCACATCCTTTACATGTACAGGGTGCCAGTTTCTCTCCTAACTGGACTTCTGGTCACAAGCCTGAGAAAAATCTATACAGAGCCACTTCCATTTGGAGAGGTCAACAGTTCTGAACTGGATGGACCAGTGTATAAGTTAGGTTTCCATGTCAGACAACTCAGTCATAATTACAGCTCAGAAACCAGGTTGTTGTTAGTCGCAAAGTCATGCCCAACCCATCACGACCCCATGGACAACATTCTTCCAGGCTCTCCTGTCCTCCACCATCCCTCAGAGTCCACCCAAGCCCACACCCACTGCCCCAGTGACTCCGTCTAGGCACCTTGTCCCCTGCCGTCCCCTTCTGTTGCTGTCAATCATTTCCAGCACCAGGGTTAGAAACCAGGTACCTAGCATGTTATAAAGAAGGATCTGTTAATGCTCAAAATATCTTTCTTCAGTATTGGTACCAAATGAACTTTTTTCAATTACTATTTCTGAGAGCACAATTTACTGGCAAACAACACTGTTTTAATTGAATCCTGGTGAAACCTGTAATCACAGTAAATATTAAATAGGTACAGTTTAAATGTTTTTGTGAAATACTTTATATACACCTCTAGACTGATACTAACATTACATCATGATTGAACAACCTTTTAGTTTTGTATGAAATAGCTTTTAGATTCATCCAAACATCTCCTTAGTATGCTTTTGTTGATGCCATGTTGGCAGTGGACATTTGAGGAAAAAGGTCAAAATCCTTTCCCTTGATTGACACCATTTTTAAAACACCATTAAAAAATAAAACTTGGAGGCAGAAACATCTTGCCTTTTTGAAAAAAATCAGTACCTCTGAAGTGACTGTTTCACATCAATTCAGAAGGTTAGCCTATAGCATTCAGATGTGAGAACATTACTGTGCTTCTGTGCACAGTAGAATTCTTTATTTGTGGGAAGCTACTTTGGAGGATTTAACTGTGCAATCATTTCTCTTGCCTATAAACAACCTCCACTGGATTTAACTGGTCTTTCTTCTGAGTAAATTTGAGTCAGATTGCACTGTTGAGATGCACAGCTATGAAAGCAAGCAGACAGGCTGGATCAGCTGTTGGATGGCAGCTCTCAGCATCTCTAGACAGTAGGACCAATAGGAGAGACAATGGAAGTGACAAGAGGAGCTAACAATGGAATTGTGAACATGGGCAGAAAGTTCAGTCAAGCATGTTACAGCTCTCATAGCTACTAAAGTTTTGGAGTTTTCTTCACATCACAACCCATTCCAATTATAAGGAAAGAGAACTTAATTAAGCAGGCCTCACAAAATACATACCCAGTGCCCTGCTTCCACGTAAAACCAACAATTTGCTTGGTTTGCATCTTAACCTGCACTTACTTAATTTCATGCTTTTGAATCAACAGAGAACCAACATCCAGTTTCTTTTGAAATTTGTACTACTTTGCATTTTGCACTGGAGAGTTCCAGTCAATAACGGAATGTCATTGTGTATATCAGGACAAATAATATTCAATAAGCCCTATATTATACAAAAAAGTTTGAAACAAAGTGGATTTAAGAAAGGAGAAATTAGAAATTGAGGGAAAACAGAATTGATGAATCCATCCACCCCTAATTTTTGCCCTCATCTTCAAAGTGAAGAGAAGTGTACCTCTAATTCTGTTCACCATCAATCAGAGCAAGTCAGGATGCACAAAGCTATCTAAGTTCAACTTATTGGTCTATGGAAATGAGAGGACAAGGCCATGCTTTTTATCCTCATCCAATCCAGCATATAAATACAGTCTCAAAGGAGTTTGAACATCTGGGGCCTCACACTTCAAGAGGCACTCATTTCAGATCACCTTCTAACCCACTAATTCTAGAAAACCCCAACCACCCGCATCAGAATGTGGAGAGTACTTGACTTTTTAAAAGCATTTCTCTATTTTATTACCTATGCCATATTATAGGAATTAGCAAACAGATAAAGTAGGATGACTAAGCCATAGGTTGAAAAAGAAAACCTACAGTGAAAAAAGGAATTATCCCATTTATACAGTCTATTAGTCCATCCTTTTACGCACATAATCTTAAAACAGGATTCCTTCCAATGCTATCTGTTACTTCAATTATATCAGTATGCTGAACTTACATTAATAATAGTGTACTAATAATAGCAATAATTATGCTGCACTGTTACCTTTACAGCTTCAGAGAATTTTCAGAGCCATTAACCAATTAGTATAGTACTGTATTATTATCATTCCCATTTTGCAAAATGGGAAAAAGGAGGCAACTAGAAAGCCTGAAAGAAACCATCAAAGTTAGAGATAAATAGTTTGTATTTCTTCCCCACATATATTATTATTGATTCTAGTTATGCACTATTTTCAAATCCCTTTTGTCAAGTAAATAGCTTTGAATAATCTAATTTCTGTAGCATTTCTTTCATCCTGTAGAGATTCAGCAGATCAATTTTTCATAAGATCACTGTCTCATCCCAGCTGATTTTCAGCTCTAAGTATTAAATTAGCCAATGTCTAAAACGATGCTTTCACAAACCAATGCTTTGTTGATATTGTCAGCTTAGAGGATTGATGGCATGAGGGAATGTAATACAAATTACGAATATCAAAGCAAACAATCACATCAGTGCTTTGTGTGATTGGTATAATGCTTAGCAAATGTGTTTACTTTTCCATCGTCTGACATTCCTTTTGTTGGGACTTTGGAATAAAATACAAATGCAAGTGCAATAAAACATCTGTGCCTATTTGCCACATAGCAGTGCCCAGAGTGAGGCACAGGAGAGAAAACCATGAAGAGCAATTATATATTAATGGGAACCCAATCTCGTGTAAGACATAATCCTGTGCTCTAGGAAGCTGCAGCTCCCCCAGCCCATCCAATGGAATAGATGGTGTGCCTGTGCCAAGCCTTGGATCAAGAGCTTTCCATGGATCCAAACAGGTCCCCAGTATCATTTCTCTTGGCTCTGCTCTTGGCTCTGCACAATATTGCCACATGGGTCTGACCAAGGCATGAAAGAGGGTGTCTGTTCTTAACAACCGAAGGGTTGATTTGTGACTAGCATCATCTGTTTGCAAGGATCCTCCCTCTGAAGAACTGTC
Organism: Varanus komodoensis; assembly: GCF_004798865.1. Classification (NCBI taxonomy): domain Eukaryota; kingdom Metazoa; phylum Chordata; class Lepidosauria; order Squamata; family Varanidae; genus Varanus; species Varanus komodoensis. The sequence goes on along the minus strand of NW_025336087.1, from coordinate 19,134,305 downwards.
CTCCAGTCCAAGTCCAGTTTAAAAAGAGAGAACCCAAGAGCAGAGGCCTTGAAGTGGCCAGTCTGCGGCTGGTTTTTGAACAGCAGACAAGGCAGGCACACAGATCATCTGAACACAGCCTCCCTCATCATGGGGAGATGTACAGCGTTTCTGTTTACTTTGTAGTTATTATTTTACACTATGCATTATTTTATATGTGCATTTTATACACATTGCTGGCCTCTTTTGTTTTCCTTTTGGATGATGCAGTTCCTCTTTTTCAGTGATCTATAAATGGCCACCCTGCTGGTTTCCTTTAGCTTCTTTGGAGCCTTTTGCTTGAATCCCTCGTTGTATTTGTCTGCTTTATTTATTTATAAAGGGGAAAAACTGGTATAATGGCATATGCACATCTTAATTACATGTGAGAGGCAAATGTTCCAGGAATCTGACAGTTCCTTTCTGAATTCTGGAGACTGGAGGCCTAACCTTCACTCACAGATGTTCCAGGGGCCTGTAAATCCTGTTAACATGGTACTGCTGTGACCTCCCACTGTTTCTGGGATCTCACAGTCCCTCAGAATTGTGACCTTCTCCCTTCCTTCAGCTGCCACACCCAGATGGTCCCTACTGTCTGTGAGCAGGAAGTGCCAACTAAAGATACTTTTGGACAGAGCTTTGGACAGCATGTCATGGTTCAGAATGCCGCATGTTCTTTTCTGACACTGCTTCTGGTTATCCCAATTATTCAGGCATTTGGTACTGAAAAAAAAGTGAAAGGACGTGGATTATCCCTGCCTGCCATGGCACCCAACCAGGATGGGACTTGTCAGATGTGAAGGGGGCTACTTGCATATACATAGGCCTCCTTGTCTCCACAGAGACAGAGATGCTGATCTCCCCTCTCCATGGCGGAGCCCTATCAGCAGACATTCACACTCTCAGAAGCCCTCTCCAGAATGGCTTTGGGGTAGAGGTAGCCTACACATCTTCCTTCACCCCTCAGCCATTCAGTATGCACAAGTACCAAAAATAAGCACTACTGGCTCCAGCGAGTCTCAGGTGATCTGCGTATCCTTTATAGATCCCATGAAATTAGTTTGTCGATCATGCTACAGTGTGAGCTCTCTCCATACATCTTTCCACATGGCAGTGACCTTACATCCTCAGCTTGGATGGAATGCCGCACACCCATCTTGCTTGGGTTCTGGGTTTTAAGTACTGGTCCATGAGCAGCAGCAGCCATTGACTGTGTCATTCTAAGGCTCACTCAATCAGACTGGAAACTTCTGGAAGCCCTTATGAGAGTTTTCCATTATTAGGGAACCACTCAACATGAAATGCATCAAAGGCAGGTCTTTGATTCAAAGACACTTGAAGGGATTCTGTGAAAGAACCCTTGCTAGACACCATGATTAATGTGTTTGTGTGTGCGCATATTTGGCCATCAACATTACACAAATAAGGGACCCTGAACTTTCAAAAGTTTATCACTCAGTTCTCAGGAACTTTAAAACTCTTCATCCATTGTTCCTATTGAACAAACAGAATGACGACTACTAGAATTGTCTTGGAAAGAGAATGAAATATGATGCATTTACAACCGGGGAATGTGTGACCCTCCAGATGTTGTATTGCAACTCCCATGATCCCTCTCATTGGCAATGCTGGATCAGGCTGATGGATAATGAAATCCAGCAACATTCAGAGGGCCACACATTCTTCACCTTTGGTTTACAACACATAATCTTTGTGTCTGAATGGATTTTAGGCCTTATTGTACATTTTTGTGCTGCACATAGTGTGGACGAAGGTTTGTGGGTTGTACAACTAGACTTCCATGCTTATTCATGCAGTTCATCTCAGCTCAGCTCACTTCTTAAGCAAGGGCCAAACACAACAAGAAGTCCAGTGGAAAGAAGAGGGCTGGATTCTGAGGTGGATTGTAGCAACCCTACCATGAGCAAACCAGAACGAGAACCCATGGTTTGTTGGATTATGTGCTCTGAGCTGCTGAAACTATTACATGCAAGAGCAGGAGTGCAGACAAGAGAGCTTTAAAAAAGGAAAGAAAATCCAGCTGTTCCACATGCCAGTACTACAGCACTGCCAAGAATACAGTAGAATACAAGGGCAGGCAAGGGAGGAGGGACACAAGCAATCCAGAGACTGAGAAAATGGACCACTGTTGGCTTGATCATCTGCCAGATAAACCCTGGATGAGACAAAAACCCATGAGTTAAAGCCTGGCCATTGTGTTTGCTCAGCATTTTCCCACTCCAGTTCCAATCTGTTGGTTGCCAATTGTGGCAGGTGAAGAGTCCTAACCTGGATCCTAAATTCCCATCTGCTAGTGGATGCAGTGTGAAAGCATCCTGCACCACAGTTACAGTAAGATCTTTAATGGCACTCATTTGAATACACAATTGCAGACTGAAGTCTAAAAGCTGTTCCCACATCATTCATTTTCAGATGGTGCCACCTACCAATGCATGAAAGGTACTTGGGGGTATGGAAACAAGTAGTTAAAAACCATACCTGGCTCAGAGAAGTCACCTGTGAGAAGCTAGGTACTTTATTGGCTAAAGTTGTCAAGGCCTTTCTTTGGGAAGGCGGGATATCCTTCTATGGCCTTCTGCGAGGACTGTCAGGTCCAGAACAGACATGACTTTAAATCCGTATATTAGTTTGGACCCTACCATGGAGATTAAGGTGACTTTTAACATAAGCATTGACCCCTGTGCCTACATTAGAGTAAAAATGGAGGAGGGAGACATAGTTGCTAAATACATATTTAAAATATTGTCCTTTTTGTTAAGTATTAGTGTCTATACAGCTGCTGAAATAGATCATGCAGAAGTTAGGTTATCAAAGGAGTCACAAGTATGCGGTTTTGCTACATCCTATTGAAGCCAAAATGATACACCACAGATGAGCAGAGTATCTGAATGTATAAATTTACCCACTATTTGTTTCCATATCGCTCTATCCATCCATTGTTAACAATTAGCATTCAAAGGAACTAGAAAACTAGAAAGTCTTCTTCTACTCTATAATTTATTATTTATTTCCATTTCTATGCTGCCCCATAATCCAGAGGTTCTCTAGGCATCTTATAGTACTACAGCATTAAAAATATACATAAACTACAATAAAACAGTTATTAATCAGATAAAACAATAAAATAATAGAATATAGCACCTCAAATAAAATATAATCACGTGCACCAGCAAAGAAAACCAACAAATTAACCAAAATTAATTTAAGATAAGAAATCCAAAATAAAACAAATAAAATATTAACAGAGCAATCCTAAACATGCCTATTCCTATACATGTTCCACTTATTGGGGCTTACTCCCAATAAGTTTTTATCAGGAGTGCTAAGTCACTGAAACTAAACTGAGGCATGGATTACCATGGACTCCATGCATTTCTTTTTCCATGAAATATTTGTTTGCTTAGTTGTTTTGTTTTTACTGTGTTTAGGAGATGTTTGCATAAACTGCGTCCTGCTCACTCTAGATCTTACATACTAGCACAATAAATTTGCTCTTGCTGTTTGAGACTTGACGATAACCTCAGTGTGGTGTGTTTGTGTGGGGGGGGGAGGGGGGGAGGACAGGGGGGGATGAGAAACCGAAGCAGAGCCTAAATCATCTTTTAATAAAATTGATAGAACAGTTGTTTACAGATGACTGTCAAGTCTCATAACCACAGTTCTGCACTGCACAATATTAGCCATCCAGTACAGTTTTCTGCTTGTCATTTCAACATATATAATGTATCAGAAGAACGTGGAGAGACAATGCATAGAATTTCTAAACTTGTATTTTGTTTGGTTTGCTGTTTAAACTTTAAGTAGAGAGAATAAAATGCCAGCCAAGTTTAAGTGGGTTTGGATATCATGCAGTCCAATGGGTGAGAATTAGGATAGTATCCAACACTGTTGTTGTGACTCCACTTGTTCTATTGTGCCCGTGGGACCCACTGCCAAGGCAGCACGATGCGCTGGTGCCTCATAAAGCAAGCCCAGAAATGAGCCAGCACGTTCATTCCGGAACAGGGCTGGTAAACAGAGCACTCTTCTCAGCTGTGAATTCATATCTGCACACTTTTTAGCACAGTTATGCAGGTCTGAAATGCTTCGCCTATCTTTTCTGCAAGCTCTGCTGACTTGCTGCAGGAGCTGCTAGCTTCCCATTGCAGTTAGAGCAAGTCCCCCTGTTGTGCAGACACTGTTGGTGCAAAAAACATGGCACACAGGGCTGCGTGGGGCTCAGCAAGCTCTTTCTAGTGGCTCACCAAGTCCTGCCTCCAAACTGCCATGGTGGTGCCCTGGCAATCCTTTCTTTGCCTCTACTCTCTGATGAGAGATTGGTGCTAAGCCAGGGATGCCCTCGCTGGCAGTAGCAAGGACTCCTTGTGTGAGATTCTCTTGCTCTCATAAGGGGAAGGCCAGAGCTCAGGGGCACATGCTTTGCTTGCAGGAAGGACCAAATTTCAATGCCTGATATCTCTGGGTAGGTTGCCAGAAGCCCTGGAAAATTGCAGCCAGTCAGTGTACATAATACTGGGCTGGATGGATCAATGGTCTGATTCAACATAAGGCCATTTCCTGTGTTCCTATACATGTGCTCCTTTCTTGTGACTAGGTTGGTGGTACGCAGTTCATATATACCAGGGCTGTTCACACTTTTTGGCTGCATGGGACAGCACCTGCAGACTACATGTGCATACACATGCATGTGTGCGCACACACATATGCATAGACAAGCCCAAGGATTCCTTTGCTGGTCCATGCACAGATTCCCCCCCCACACACACACACACACACCTGCAAAATGCTAGTCTCAGACCTCACCTTGCTGGTTAATTTCTACTCAGGAGCAAATTATCATTGAGAAAATACCAACCTAAGCTATTTGACTATCAGCAAACGACAAAGGGTGGTCATAAAGGAGCTGCAATGTTGTGAAAAGGCAGAATAAAACAGGGCTGGCCACTACTGTATTACTGAAGTTAATCGGGCAGATTATTCTAAAATGCCATTAAATAAATCCATGCTTAGCTAGAAATATTTTCAGGTAGTTATGGGACTGAGTGCGGGCAAGAATGGAGAAGGTAGGAGCTCATGATGTCTCTCTGTGTGTGGTGAAGGGCTTCACAGGCTGTCTGTAGAACTGAAGGGGCAGGACACAAAGCTCTCTAGACATGAGGAATCTCCAGATTCTCCCACTGCGGAAACTGCCTTCTTTAATCAGTTATACTTCTGCAAGAAAGTATCTCTCTGAAGACTGGCATGAAAATATTTTGCATAAATGCATGCATCAAATTCCCACCGTCTTTGTGGACCAGAAAAATAAGACAAGGTTCAAAATCCTCACACTTCTTTCAGATCATCTGCCCCTTTTTGTATATGGCATTGCATTTGTTCAGACCTGAGACAAGATGTGTTCATGACGACAGATTTTCTTGTAGACTCCAGTGACAGTCAGCTAAGGAGAATGGCACTGATGAATCTGGACTGGAGAGCATTATTAACACCTTTACGAATGAGCTTGCTACAGTGTAAGCAGGTTAATGATGAAAAATAATTAGTTATGTAATTAGACTCTGTCCACATGAGACACATGCAGGTCTAAGTGCTTTGAATTAGATAACACCTGACTTACCCAGAGAGAGAAAATAATGAAAACTTGTTAAGAGCTGTGCTCTTTTAATTAGAGTACTGCAGAGTCCTGAAATTTTCTTTGTTTGTTACTTTATTCCTGGCTGGGGGGAAAACAGCAGCTTCTCACTGGTTTCTTGGCCTGCTGAATTCTATCGTACTAGTTCAGAAAAAAAGAGAATGTGAACAGCATGGCACAAGTCCTGCTGTGTTTTGCCAGACTTGGACTAGGGAGAGTCAATCAGTACCACCACCTGAGGATGGACATCCTCCTTCTGAGAGTTCTCTTCCCTGCAACCACCAGAAAATACTGCCTAATTTGGCATCTGAGGGCTTTTTTGTAACCAGGACATCGCTCCCAAATTAATATCCAGCTTTCCAAATATAAAACTGGTGATGTATCTTGTTACTTTTATTCACTGCCTTCTAAGAAGCCTGTGTTTTTCTCCTCAGCTTGTGGACAAATCTGAATAAGAATTTATTTTAGGTGTTAAAATATGGTGGAAATCAGTTATGATGTGTACACTTGTCCCAAAAGCAAAAGGTTGAGCCTGAAACATGCATGGATCTTAATAGGACCTAATCAATTTACATCTGTGCCTCCTTCATCTTTCCATCATAAAACTCTAGGAATGTGGACATCATGATGTCAGGACATCTGCACCTCTCCCCCCGAACCTGTCCCCAAACTGCTTTTTGTAATATCTCACCTGTTGAAGAAGTCTGCAGTTCATGAAAAAAAGCTTGTCAATGTGTTTCTGCATATCATGCTGGTCCTAATAAAGCTATTGCCTGACTGAAGAGCTTGGGATTTTTTTCTTATGGGCTAACATGGCTTGCACATGTAGGATTTTTGTTCATTACGCCATTGGGGCTTATGCTGTATCTTTTCCTGGATCCTAGGCCGAAGAGAGCCTTTGGGTTTGTCATCCTAACCTGCTGTACAGGGTTGTTGTGAGGATAACATGGGAGGGTTCTGCACAAGAATGAAAAGGACAGGATAATTAATGCTTTACTGAAAAAAGAATGGGTTTGCCTTGCCTTATAAGACTCATCCAATGGAGATCTGGGACAGACAGACAGAAATGGAACTTCCCACAGTGTATAATTAACCAAATGGATTTGCTGCCAGAGCATGTGATGCTATCTACCAGTTGAGATAGCCTTAAAGGGGGTCAGTCAAGTTTCTGGCAGAAAAGTCTCTGGGAGCTGATCGTCATGATGGCTGCATACCACTTCCAGATAGCAGAAGCAGTCTGCTAGTCAGTAGCAGGTGCTGGTGGGGAGTTTCCTGTGTTTTAAATTCAGAATGGAAGAACAATGCAAAATGTTACAAGTCTGGAGGAAATATCACATTCTCAGCATCTGTTTCCCTGGGGATTTGATATACATTTATTTTAAGGTTTGGTGTGTTCCTCATCACTTAAGTAGTACATGCTGAAGACAAGAACTTGTTCATTCTCTCATGGTAACCATAAATGAAGCATCTCTGCATAATTAACAACCTCAAATGAAAAGCCCCATTAACTGGTGAAAGGATCACATTTCTCTGATTTTTTAAAAAAATCTGCTCACGTAACATTTTCCAAAATCTTCCCCAAATGGTGAACGAAAGGTGGCCAGGCTTACACCTTTGAAAACCAGTGAAAGAAAGGAAGAATCAATCTCTACAAAACAATTCCCCTGCAGAAACGTCTGTGCTGTTGTTCTGACATTGTTAGGTGTTTATCCGACGGAATAAAAAAACCTGTATGTTTCTGCAGCAGCAGTTCTCAAGATGTCCTTGGTTGGAGGCCTGGAGAGTTGCCACAAGCTGACACATAAAGTTCCATGCAAACACAAAAGCCATGGCTGAGCAAGGGAACAGCTGGGCTGTAACATCCGCCTCTTATTGTAATAACACTTCATTAAGAAACACAGAGAAAGCTCCAAATATTTCCATGCCTCACACTCAGAATCTGGTAAACTGGTTAAAAAAATGAAATCACCTGCTTTCTTTCAGAATGGTTACTTGTCGAAATTATATAGACATCCCAAAGTCTTCCAAAGCTGCTCTAGTGTCACTGATATCCCTCAAGCAGAACAATAATCTTATCAAAGAGGACTGCAAGGACAATTACCATTATACATTTAAGCTAGACTCTTAGTAGGAGATAGCCATGTTTGATATATGTTCTGTTTATCTTTTCTCTATTTAAAATGGACAAACTTCATGTGGAACCATGCCCTGTTTCACTGTAGCCAGTAATAAGCCTAAGAAAGCCCTGTATAGTGGTCAGAATGGTGGACTGGGACTCAAGAGACTCAGGTTCTAATCCCCACTTTGTGATTTTGGGCCAAGCACTAATGTTCAGTCTAACCTAGCTCAGAGCTGATATGAAGATAAAGCCAAGAGGAGGAGGGTGTAAAGCTGCCTTGAGTTCTTTGCAAGAGAAAAAAAGGTGCTATGTAGATGTAATAATAATACAACATATGCACTTGCCTCTAAAACAACTTCTTTGTCAGCTTCACAGGGCAGAGATATGTCCTCACACACTCTGTAAAACACAATGCCGAAAGACGAAGCTGTATCAATAACAGTGACAACAACATTGGGAGCTCTCAAATTTGTACAATGTTCTTACCTTGGCTCGGAAAATGGCTTTTGATTAACTATGAGTCAGGCCATTGTAAAAGCAAGCAAGCAAGAGTCCGCTAATGCACATGGACACACAAACCCTTCCCAACCTGTCAGGCTTGATTTTGGTGGCCAATCCCAGCATTGCCATAGGCACCCACAAAAATTATCCCTAAAGAAATTCCTCTGGATATACATATGTAGTGAACTTTACTCTGAGTGGGCCACCCATGCAGCTAAGTCACAAAATACCCTTTGAGATGAAATTCGTTACTGCATGCAGATCCAACTCGTGGGATCTTCTGCAAGCAAAACCTCCTGGCAGCAACCCCCTCCCCACAAGTTCCTGTCTCTGTTGCAGTAAACACACCACCCTCAGAACATGTTGCATCACAGTGCAGCGGTCGCACTGGCCACTCCTTTGCATAGCGCACGCTTACATCATAGGATTCGCGACCGCAGGATGTGGGGACAGCTATGAGCGGAGGTCTGTGCTAGGCCTCTTTAGCAGTATTGTAATGCCTGGCTCACTGGAGTGCTACATGATGCCCACCCCAAACCATCCTCTTTTCACTTTTTCTACCATTATATCCTGGATTTCTTTGGAGCAGATATATCACAACTTTTTAATATATCGAATTTTCCCCCTGTGACACACATTCCTGTGTGTGCTTCACATGTGGCACATGGGAGGAGGTGTGGCTTCAGCAGGCCGTGGGATTCAAAGACTGGCATTGCAAGAGGAAGTGTCCTATCAGGCTTCGACAGAACAGGAGCAACCCTGAGAAGGAGACACACCTGATTAGCCCTCTGCTGCTTTTCTCTCTTTCTGTCTCTCTCTGCCTCTCTGACTTGCCCAGTGACCTGTCCTTTCCAAAAATTAAGTTTGGAATAGCTTCCAATATCTCCTTTGTCCTTTTGCCTCGAGAACTAATCGAAAACACTCCAGATATACATGCCTACTCAGAAGTACATCACATTATCTGCAGTGCAATGTACTCAAAAATAAATCACTTTAACTTCAACAGCACTTAGTTTTGGGAAAGTCAGCACAGAAGAGAGACTGTACTTTTTTTCAGGAGATGCTTTTGGATAGAGGAAAATAGGGATACTGATTCCATTCCCTTCCCCATGGGATGTGGGAGGATTGCTCCGTCAGCCCTACAGCCCCTGCCCCATTTCAATTTCCATCTCCTCTCCACGGGTTTTTGTGAAGGGACAGGAAGAGCCATTATTTTTTCCCCTTTCTTAAAAAATGTTCATTTCTTTCCTCCTACACACTTGTGCATAACAGCATTTTTAAAAAAACACTTTTTAAAGAGAACATTGCCCTGCAAATCCCCTTTCCAACTCTTCCTATTTCCCCCACAATTGCATTTGTGTGCTACCCAGGATCACATTTTCAACACAGTGGAAACTGCATTGTAATCATTAGCCTCAATGATGGTAAGTGCATTTTGCTTAAATATGCAACAGTGATCCCTGATAAACAAAAGGGGCTCCTGTGTAGACCCCTTGCCCAATTCCTGTAAAAGGAGTTAAGAAATAAATCTGAGGTATAAGGCTAACAGGGACTGTTACTCATGATGACTCCAACATACCTTCAGGATCAGAGGATGCAGAAAAGTGGGAGATGGCTACTGCCTGACTGCAGGGTCAACATCAAGAGAAAGCATATCTGGTACCTGCTGAGGGTCCAAACTTCAGCAGGACCTTACTGATCAGCCCCTGGAGTAGTTCCTCCTCTTCATGACTGCAACCTGCTGGTTCACCTGTGGCTTACTCTGGTTGAGGCCACAGTGGTGGTGAGGAGGAGGAGGAGCAGAAGATGCCACCTCCTCCTTGCTCTTTGGCTCTCTGCCTGCCAAGCAAAAAGGTGGCAGAAATCATGTGAAAGGGCAGGAGGAGCTAGTGAGAGCAGCAGTTAGAAAGTGGACCCACAGAGGGAGGAGACCCATGGAGGCTTTCAAATACCTGGAGCCAGCTCTGCCTTCATGTCCTGCATATTGGTTTCTTTGAGGCATGTAGTTGGGAGAACTCTTCTTAGGTTTTTAAAGTCTAGCCTCAGCCTCCATGTCTATGTGTTGTCATGCTGTCGTTGTTGCTTCCTCCTCCCTCTCTCCCTCCCTCCCTCCCTCTCTATCCCCCTTTACCAGTCATGAAACTGTTTTCTGGCAACTGGGCAAAAATGTACTAGTGTCTTCATCTAACTTATTTTGGTTGATTTGCCCTAATCTTTTAAGAGCTAGTTTTAAAGTATATTTAACATTTATGTAATTATTCATGGTAGGAAACAAATGCATTTCAAATTGAGTACCATGATGTGAAAAGGCCAGTGCTCAATATTCATTGGGGAAGGATATATACATCTTCCAAAATGACTAAATCAAAAGTGACTTCAACATGCTGTTCAGCTTGCCAAGGAATATATAGGCTCATATATAGTTTTAATTTAAATCAGAAAGCTTTTTTCTTGGTTAGTGCTGAGCTTGGCAAATAGAAGGCATGCATCAGTTGGAAGAAGGCGTAAAGATGTGTGTATCTAAAGGTTGAAATACTGACAGTCTTACCAGTGAAAATCCTCTTTATCCAAAGGCGAGGAGCACTACAGGCAGCTACGCAGAAGCTTAGCGTCCATACGTTACTCTCTTAATAATAATCTTGAGGGTTGAACAGCAATGCAATGTCCATGTCAGCTTAAAATGCAAACTTCCTGCTGACTGAGTCAGACAGATGATTGTGAGTGAAGGACCATTGCTCACTCATTCCCTCTCTCTCTCTCTCTAAGAAATAAATTCCCTTAAGCATTGCAATTTCTGTATTTCTTACCATTCTTGTTTAATTATTTTTAAAATAGGCACAGCAGCTGTCCAAATTTCAGGGTTCTTCTACTGCTGCCACAGATTATACATTTGAATCTGTGTGCTGAAAACAGAGGGCTACCCAGTCAATCCTAAGACTTGCTGACCCACACAGGGCTGCTTAGGATACAGTCAGGTGGGCTGCTCTACTGGGGCTGCAGAGAAAATAGTGCTTTCCATGGGACAGACCTTGTCTGGAATTGCAGGGAAGACAAAATGAACACTCGAGGCCCTGTGTGTTTGCATAGCTTTTGTATGTACATGCTTGCATTTTAAGTACTGCTCTGTGACTCTGTATTTTTATCAGCCTCAGGAATATGCACATTTAAAGCTATGAAGAGTAGGATTTGGAGTGTAATACCTCTTTAAGGATCAAACCCAGAAGACTTCGGCATTGGCAGATCATGTGAGAGGAACAGAAGAGAACAATTTGGGGCAAATGGCAGTAGGAACTGTTGGTTTGCATAACCTCTTGAGAAACCAGGATGGTCCTGGACCTGTATGATTTCCCAGTTTTTATGAGGTCATTAAAGAGATCATTGTGATGTCATGCTGCAGGCAAAGCTGGCCATGCATGCTTTTATGGCTTTATTATTTGCTTCCAACCATCAGCTTGGTTTCATTTTAAAGAGAAGGAAGGTAAAGAAATAACTTCCTACCTCACTAGGTACAGGCAATTCACATATCCATATGTTTAAGCTTCATGGATCTAGAGAGGCTTAACACTCCACTAGTTCAGCCATAACATGCATTTCCAAAGCATTCCAGCCCATTTGATACTGTGACTAGCATATGACTCCAAATGCGAGATGGAGAACTCGGTAAGAGAAGCCACAGACTTGAATTTACAGGAGTTGAGCAGGGCTGTCAAGGACAGGGGATTCTGGAGGGCATCCATTCACAGGGTCACCATACATTGAAGATGACTTGATGGCACTTAACAACAACAACAGGGTGTAACTAAAATATTCCAATGTGATGGCATCACAATTGAATAGTCCCTAATGGAAGAAGATTCAGGTGCATGAGAAAATACGTCATCCATAGCTTTTCTTTTTCTTTTTAATTTTTGTTTTAGTTTTTTCCATCACATATTTTACCATTCTTACACTATCTTCCCATCATACTAGAAATTACCCACAAAACCTTAAGTCATTGACATTACCAAAATATCATTATAAGCTCTGGGCCTATATTCACTACTTTTTATACCTAAACAATAAATTCCTAAAAATCAAGTATTTCCAAAGCAATGTTATTATGCAATGGATAGTATGAATATATTGCAAAAATATTTCAAGTGTTTGTATGCCTTAGCTTGATTCTTCCCTATTTTCCCAGACTCAAATTAAACATTCTAATTTTATCAAATTACATATATTCCATACCACATTTAGCCACTCTTGGTACTAAATATTTCTTCCATTTTTGAAATATCCATTTGTGCAATTCTAATTAGGTGACTAATCATCTCTGGATGCTTAATATGCAACCAATCTGCAATATAGCACTGGAGAAAACTGATGGGTGTTACAGGCTTTTCTTATGTAAGAGTTTGAGTTCCACCAGTATAACATGTACAGTTTGAGTTCCACCAGTATTATTTGGCACTCCTCATTGTTCTTCACCTTTCAAATGCTGACAGTATGCAAACACTTTACATTATCCCAACATAACTTAACATACAGAATTATGCTCCCTAGTATTGAATCTGAGCTACTGCAACCCAGTGGAAAATATCCCTATAAATAGCAGTGCCATTTCTAGGCAAAGAGAAGCAGTGTTTGACATTTTCTTGAAAATGTTCCCACCTGGTTTTGCTTGGAACAGCAGCACAATCATGCAATGACAGGAAAACTCTCTGCCAAGTAGCTTTCCCTTCAATATACTCCTGCTCCTCTCAAATCATGCAATGAGAGTTCATATAGCAGTTCTTTCAAATACTGTATATGAAAATCTATATAAAGCTGTGTTTTGCTCTGCATCCCCATATTAATAGCCTTCTGCTGCTCAAGCAACTTTATGCAGTAACGTATTATTCATCACCTTCTATTCTAGTAGTGATTATTTTGTAAACACAACACAAAGGTCTGTCATAGGGAGCTATTCTAAATCGTATCAGTAAAAATAAACATTGCTGCATCAAAGCCTGTTTCTTTCATGAAGGTGTCTTAGCACATTAGCATAAAAGACACTCCACGCTTGCTTTTCAGGTTCACCTGTAACGATGCACATGATGTTTTTACACATACAAATGACTCCAGAAGCATGCTCAGTGTGAAATCATACCTGCACACTTTGAAGTGCACTTAGGCAGGCCTGGCATCCCTTGCATAATGGTTGCTAGTCATCAATAGAGCACTCCTTGATTCTTTAAAAATCTGTCTAGGCTACTGGTCATCATCATTCTTGCTGCAGTTGAGAATTCCCAAATCGCTGATATAGTGTGCAAAGAAGCATTCCTTCATTTGATCTGTCCACAGTCACCTCCTTGAATAGGACTTCATTTCATCTGTATGCTAGGATAACGTTCAAGGCATTGCTCTGCATACCAAGGTCACCTGAAAATAACCATATCCCACTGTTTCTCTGAAATAATCTATTGCAGAGAAACTATGGAACAGTGATTCCTTTTTAGAGAACCTGTGCATCAGCCATAGACAAAACTTATGCAAAATATTCTGTGGATAAAGGACAGTTAATGCATATGTTCTTACTATCAATTTACTTAGCACTAGAGTCTCAGCCACTTATGAAATGGGTTCCAGGTTTACTCTAAACAGCAACAACAGCCACAGCAGCAACAAACTAGAGATTGGAAGGACTCACACCACTTGTAACTTATACCTACTTATTGTGTATTTAGTAGACTTGAAGCTGAATTGTAAGAAAGGATGAATGAAGCTAGATTAAATGTGTATAATATTTACATTTTTCCAAGCACGAGTTTATATCAACTTATTTCCATATCAGTTTACAATTCTTTTAAAGTTTGCAAACTTCATATATTTTCCGTGTGCCTTTTCACAATTGTATAAATTTCTGTACACAATTTTCCTTATATATTATTCATTCATTCATTTTATGCCACCCCATAACCAAAGTCTCTGGGCAGTTTACAACAGATGGCTTTTTGTATGCAAGTTTCCCTAATGTACAGATTTGCAAATGTACAAAATTTTCCTGAGCATATGTATATATTTGTGTGGATTTTTAATTGCAAAATCCGGAGAAGACTGATATAATTGCTTTCCAATTTGGGAAGTGCAAATTAAATTGGTTTCTGTCAACATGTGAATCCAGTTTCTTTCCCATCTCTAGTTGTGAGTGCCATTCATTTGGGCAAATTTTCATACAGACTAGGAAGAGAATGCTGAGGCGACTTCCCAACCACAACAGCTGAGTCTTCGTCACAACCCTGATTTCCTGGCCACCTCCCTCTTTCACTGTGGCCTGAACCTGAAGCCTTCTGTATGCAAAATTAGTGATCTGCTACTGAATGGTGCTGATTTCCTGAGTTAAATCATCTCTCATGGCTCTTAAGGAAAACATGTGGGTATCTGCATTTTTTTTTCCTAATAGTGCAATAGAACTTGGGAGAACCACTTTAATGTCAGGGAAAAGGGATGACCCCTTTATATACATATTCCATTCTTCTGTAGAAAAGAAATTAAACAAGAGGGTAAATCTGATTTTAGTTCTTCTCTCTTCTTGTTTCTCTCACTATGAGTTGGGCATGTGCTTGACGTGTAGTCATGCAAACAGCATATGAGGGGTTCATCTGGTCTGTCTTGTTTCCATTTGTAGTGACTGAATGATCCTCCACATATACCACGCTCCAAAATCCCCCCAATCTTTTCAAATAGAAAAATGTCTGTCTTCATTGTCTGAGCATGGGAATTTCTTAATGGAGGGATGCTGTCATATCAACCCTCACCTACAGTCCGAAGTGATGTGATCTTCAAATACTCTGTCTGAGTTAGGTAGCTCAAACATCCCCATATATGCATTTAAAATTCCAAGTTTTCTCAGATTGCCATGCTCATTTAAACTAACACAAATGCTCATCATCAATAGTCACATGATTATCATAATCTAGGCAACAATGCATTTCCAAATAAGGCTTTGTTCTCTGAAGACAATTATAAATAATTCTGCCCATTGTGCTAAACTGTGTCTTACTATTGTTGCTGTTGTCATCGTCATATCTATCTATCTATCTATCATCTATCTATGTATCTCATTTCTATACCACGTGTAACCAAAACTCTGTGGGCATTTACAGCAAAGTGGGGAGAGGTACTCCATTAGGTACTGCAATCCCAAGCTGTGTAGGGCTTTATTACTTAAGACCAACACCTTGAATTGAGACTGGAAGCATACAGGCAGCCAGTGCAAGTGGGTCAGAACTGGACTTACACGTTTGGACCTCCGGGTCCCAGTTATTAAGCTGGCTGCTGCATTCTGCACCAACTGCATCTTCTGAACCATCTTCAAGGGAAGCCCCACATAGAGTGCTTTGCAGTAATCTAATCTAGAGATTACCAAAGCATAGATCACTGAAGCCAGGCTATCCTTGTCCAGGTAGGGCACAGCTGGTCCACCAACTGAAGGCACTCTGAGCAATCAATGCCACTTGAGCCTCAAGTGACAAAGATGGATCAAGGAGCAAGCTAAGAACCTGCTTCTTCAGGAGAAGTGTGACCCCATCCAGAACAAGTTGAACACCCCCTTCCATCCAGTCAAAGAATTACTCACCAACAGCATCTCAGTCTTGTCTGGATTGAGTTTCATTTTGTTAGCCCCATCCAGTCCATTATCATAGCCAGACACCAGTTTAGCACACCCACAGCCTAACCTGCCAACAATGAAAAGGAGAAATATGGTTGCGTGTCATCAGCACAATGATAGCAATGCTGTCTAAAATGCCAGATGACCCCACTCAGGAGTTTCATGTAGGTGTGAGATAGCATGAGAGACTGAACAGACTCTGAGGAATTCCATGCTGGAGAATCCATGGAGCTGAACAATGTTCCCCAAGCAAATGTTCCCCAAGCTTCAGGAGATGACCCTCCAAGTAGGAGCAGAACCACTGCAATTCCACTCCCATCTCAGCCAACCACTCCAGAAGGATACCATGTTTGATGGCATTGAAAGCCACCAAGAGGTCCAGCACTATCAACAGGGTTGCACTCCCTCTATTTCATTCCTGACATAGGTCATTATATAGGGTGACCAATGCTGCTTTTGGGCCAAAACTAGGCCTGAATCCTGATTGAAATGGATTGGCAACCACACTTTCTTTGCTACCGGCCTGTAGTTGTTCAATTTTCTGAGTAAAGGGAGGGTATCTTGAGAAGTGGTCTCACCACCACCTCTTTAAGATAGCATAGGACCACCCCTTCTTGCAAAGAGGCATTGATGAGCTCCCTGGCTCAGCTGGTTATCATGTTCTTGCTGGAGTTTATAAGCCAGGAGGGACTAGGATCTAGTGCAGAGGTGGTTGCACAAACCTGACCAAGCATTTTGTCCACATCCTTAAGCTGTATCAACTGAAACTCATCTAATAAAACTGGACCAGCCTGTGCTCTGCTTAGCTCCATCAATGTACTGTTGTGACTCTGGAGTCCAAGTCCTGTAAGATACAACATATTTTTTCCTGAATGCACCCAGAAAGTAGGTTACAGTGGGCCAAAGATGGTTCCACACTGTCCCTGGGGCCTGACTGTAATAGGCCCCAGACAGCCTTGAAAAACTCTGTTGGGTAGCACAGAAAGGACTGAATAGAGATGATGAGGTTTTGTTTCTTTGCTACTTTCATGGCCTCAAAATATGCCTGATTGTAGGCACATACCAGGCTTCTGTTGCATTCACTGGGAGTTCTCTTCCATCTGCACTCCAGTTATCTCCTAAGTTGTTTCATCACTGTCAACTCCAAGGTATATCATGAAGCTGTATGAGCTCTACAACAGAGAGGGCACTTAGGAACAATCGTATCAACCATGCAGATCATTTCTGTATTCCATGGAGCAACCAGGGCTTCAACAGGAATGTCAGTCATGTCAGCCAGAAAAGCCCCCAGAGCTCTCTGGAAACCATCCAGATCCATTAGCCTCCAAGAATGGATCATCTTCATGGGTCACCCACCCTTGTCTCTTAGCTCTGAGACAATCGGAGTCCCCTGATCAGAACACCCTCTTCTGTTCAAAACTGTGGTGCCACTTCTTGTCTCATCTAGCTGGGATCCTGCTGTTCAATCCCCCCTTTCTTATCCCATGCTCTTGGCAACAAGAATATGGTACCTGCATCTCCAGGATCATAATAGCTTCATTTCTGTTAGCTTCTTTCTTAACTACTCCTTTCATCCATTTCACTCACCCATTTCTCAACTTGGGCTACCCAATAGCCTCTTTTGTACAACCTGGAATAAGACTGATAGGACACCTATTCTGGCAGAGCCAACTGAGCCTTTAAAAAAAGCAAATTGCATACATTGTTCTTTCCTTTCAGCGGTGGGCATTGAGAGATTAAAACCCTAGAAAATGCTAAGATGATGAGCTGCTAAAAGAGCAAAAGCACCGGTCCCTCCAAAACTTTGGTTTTGGGCTTGGCTCTCATCAATTCTCTGTGGGTCTCAGCTGTTTGGATTACAGCAAAAGGAAAGACCAGCATGTGATTAATGTTAAAAGGCCCGCTTCTCTGCTTAATACTTTTCAATGACATATTTTACTTTCCAAGATGTGGATGGTTGAATGAGAGCCACTCTGTACACAATGTCATAGGCAGAAAAGGAATTCTGAAATATGACATATCCTAAAATGTGTTCCTTTGCTGTAGAACAAATCCCCTGTGCTTTTGATTAAATTAGGGAAAACAGGAAACAGGAGTTGAAGTTTATATGGCGTTTCACTTTGTTCTATGAAAAAAGTTTTGTCTGCTCTGTTCTAGTCACTAAGAATCAAAGTAACTTCATGGCTCTTCAACGCATAACTAGTATGAATGGAAAATTGCAAGTGCACATAAATCAAAGATCTATTAGAGAGTGGAGCTGAAAACTAATTACACAAATATGTGACATGCCCTTTTCTTCTCATCCCAAATATGCTATAGTCACACACCCTTGCCATCTCCCTCAGTGTTTCAACTACGTTATTTATATTTTCACATTGCCTGCAGACAGCTTGCTTTTCAGAGGGATTCTTCCCCTTTGTGCAACCCAAATCATTGCTATTTGGCAATCCTAAAGCTTGTTAAATGCCTCTTCCTTTTTAAAATGCTTAAATGGCTTCCTTTGAACCTGAATCTCTTTTGGAATGGAAGCTAGTTCCGTATTGAAAATAAGGAGCTCTGCAAATCATCACTGAGAGTGTATGGACTATTTCATTACTTTTAAAATAAGACATGAAGTACAACTTTCACTACTATTCAAACCATGCCTGAAGCTCTAAGAGCACTGGAAGTTTGCTGCTACAGAGGGCACAAGGCATCTTCCAGTGGCATGGGTCTAGGCCAGGAAGGGCACACTGTCCTAGACAATGCCGAGACTGTGCAGGGCTGTCTGTGTAGCAGCCTTCTGCGTAATGCCTTCCTCTTCCCCTTCCTTCTCAGATTCATTTTGAATGCAAACAACATAATAATAATATTATTCAAGCATGAACACAATGGAAGTCTCTTTACCACAGATAATCCAAATGTGAAAGGGATGAGGAGAAAGCCATTTATGCAACTTTGCAACAGAAGCTTCTGTGGATGATGCTAACCTGAGGACGCCTGTGATGCTCCCAAGAAATGTTCCACCTTTGTAGTGCTTTTGTACTACTTTAAAAGTTTCCTTTTAAGTTTAAAAGCTTAAAAAGACAATGGATGGGTGGATAAAGCAATAAGCATGTGATTTATTTTAAAAAAGTTAAGTCTGTATAGCCTTCCTGAAGAATGGGGAGGAGCAAGATTGATGGATGAGCTGCCATTAGAGCACTGGCATACATGTGCTCTGTTTAATGGAAGCCAAGCTTACACTAGGGCTCAAGGACATATTAAAGGCTCTCTTTTGATATTTCTCTTATTCCATCTGTCCTCACCCTTACTGAAGTTAAAGGATAGAGCCCATGCAACTAGAGTGGAGTCCAGAGCTCTCCAGGAATGAGGTGCATCAGTGATGAAGCATCTTAGCTCAATGACAAAAGCATCAACAAACTGCAAGCCAAGCACCATGCCTGTTTAGCAACAGGGTGAGGAAGCCAGAGCAGTTGACTCTTCCTTGCCTTCTCCAAGTCAGTATTTATAACTAAATAATAACAAGCATAAATAAAAACTAAATAAATCCCCATCTTCTCCTAGTAATTTCTTAGTTTTGAAGGTAAATGACACAAGAAATATTTTAAACAACATTTATGAAGTTAGAAAGCCAGCAAAGGTATGGGGACAATCTCTGGACAGAAGCTCTGAGCATGTGCTTGGTGGAATGAGCCCTTGGCTCTCAGGGAACAGTTACATTCCACTGAAGCCAGGCTTGCTAACCCAGAGAAACTAAGAAAGGCAGAGAGATTGGTGGATGAGACCTTTGCAGACCTGGTTGTATTGCCCCAACCACTGGTGATAGCTGCTCTGCTCTCACAGGAAAAGGAGGCCTTTGGGAAGGAGGGTGTCATTGTGAAGAAGAGGAAAATGATCCCTTAGAAAAGATCCTTGACAAATGGGTGGAGATCCACCTCTCCCTTCTGGAGAGTCCAGAGACAGTTGTAGAACTCAGAATGTGGCCAGCAGCAGAGAGCTAAAAGAGGTTTAACTTTCATTCTGGTTTGAGGATGGGATGGAAAAATGATAGAATCAGAACTGGTAGGGAACACTTTGCAGAAAACTAGCACAGCCTAGACTTGAAAAATCACAATTGTTATAAAACAGGCAATCACTGTTTACCTGTAGAAATAAATTCATTTGGTTTTACTATTAATCCTTGGCGCAAGAGGTGGTGACCTAGAGGAGGAATGTGTACATCTTTGGGAATAATCTTGGTGGAAAAAGGAGAACATAGCAGCAGGGGAAAGAATGTCATTCATGTCATTACCCTATGTTGGGAACCTGTTGTATATTTGGTTACATGCAGGTTTGGCAAAGGTAAGGATTAAACAGCCAATTTAGTGAGGAGACTATTGCTTGCACCTGGATCTATTAGAATCCACACTGAGAGGCTTTTAAACACAAAGTAAAAATCATTTATTTACTTACAAACAGCCCCTATGTGACTCGCATGAAGGAGAGATGTTGGTATTTTCATGCAGGGTACCTTGCTTCATTGTTAGCTGGCTAGCTTAAAGGCAGTGAGAGAGAAACACATGAGTCTTGGGTCACAGCGAGAGAGAAAGAGAGAGGGGTGTGATCCTTTGTCTTTCCAGGTGAAGTGGGAAGAGCAAAAGGACCGGAAGGACGTAGCTCAAGCAGACAAGTCAGTCTCATTTTGTCTATGACATCAACCCCTTCCCTCCCACTCTGGTTAGTGGACAGAACCATGCCTCTTAATGCAGGAAACATTACATATACCTAACACCCTGGCTATGCTGAGGCTGTGGGGATTTAAGGCTTGTAGTGAGAGGGGACTGCCATGGTCAACTGCTGGTGTCTATGAGGGAAGGGAAGGAGTGTGAGCTTCCTCCCTGAATCCCAGGTGAGTGACATGTGGGATACTGGATGAGGACAGAATGACCCAGGTGTGGGGTCTGAGTATAAAGGAGCAGAAGATCTGTATATAAGGAAGATAAAGCTGGTTAAAAACAAATAAGCCTACTATTAAATGTTCCTACAATGATGGGAGCAGATGCTTGTGTCACAGATCCCTTTCTTGGAAGGCAAACAGGCACTTTCTCATGCTGAGGATGTACCTGCAAAGGTTGGATAGTTTGTGATATCAGACGAATCACTCATTAGGCACGAAGACAGCTGAGTTTAGTATTGGCATGGAGTTGCTTTCCTGGTATGAAGGTTGCAGATCTCACACATTGTCTTGATAACTTTGTAGATGAGCACTTCAATGGAGTTGGTGGTTGTAGTCCATGTTGGTACCAGTGGCAGTGGCATCAGAAAATGTAGCCATGAGGTTCTGAAAGTCAAATTTAAGTTGCTTGGTGGGAGGCTGAAATCCAGGATTGTCATTGTGGCTTTCTCTGAAATGCTATCTGTTCCATGCACAGAGCCAGTTAGACAGGCAAAGCTGAGGATGTGTGGATGAATCAATGATGCAGAGAGGAAGGATTCACATTTGTTAGGCATGGGGGGACATTTTTTTGGCTGTACAAGGGGGACAGCTTTTACTTGAACCAGAATGGAACCAGACTGCTGATACTTAAAAACTGGTGACAGATTGGGGAAGAGCCAACAGAAGCTTAAAAGCATCTAGCTTGGGTTGAATCAGCTCTATGAAATAAAGATAATAAAGATGGAGATGCTTCTTATTGCCCAAAAGAGGATGAAGAACAAAAGATGAAAGCCAGTCAAAGAGACCTAAAGGCCATAGCAGAAGGTATACAATCTGGTGGCTATTTATGTGCTAATACACAATGCCTCCAAATTAATATGGAAGAGTTGGAGTGCCAGTTTTTAGGAGTACCTAGATATAATAGGCATCACAGAAATCTGGTAGAATGTTGAGAAACAGTGGTGTATGGTCAACACCGGATATTAACTATGATGAGGAAGGGTGCACTGGCGGAAATGCAGCTTTGTACATCAGCTCTGGGTACAAAGAAGCTTGAGAAAACTTGCTTCCTTTCTTGCTAGTTGTGAAGTCACATCTGACCCATCGCAACCCCATGGACAACAATCCTCCAGGCCTTCCTGTCCTCCACCATCCCCAGGAGTCCACTTAAGCTCACACCAACTGCTTCAGTGACTCCATCTAGCCACCTCATCCTCTGCCATCCCCTTCTTCTTTTGCCATCAATTGTTCCCAGCATTAGAAAACCTAAAAGAGGTGGACTCTATCCAGTACTGTGTAGCCTGGTTGACTGTACCAGAATCCAAAAGCAATTTAGTAATAAGAACAGACTGTCATCATCCAAACCAGAAAGCTCAGGGTGATCCTGAGATGGGAAATTAAATGAAGGAGATATGAAAATAAATTTGTTTTCTAATAAAGTGTGACTTCAGTCCCCCTCCCCCACTTACCTACATAAATTCATATTCCAGTCTTGACAAAGGGAGTTGTTCATGGAACCAACTAGAGAGGAAGAGACCTGGATTTAATGCTTAGTGATGCTGCCCAGGATTCCTAAGATGTGAATGTTGTTGAACCAACTGGAAACTGACTGCAGTGCTTTCAGATCTAATCTGTATTCAGCTGGAAAATAGTCAAGGAGGTCCAGCAGCCTCATCTGACTTCAAAAGAAAGGAAACATCTCTAAAATGAGGGAACTGGTAAAAACAAGTTAAAAAAAGTTACCCAGTAACTTGTGTTCTGGGTAAATTGGTTGAAAGAATTATGAAATATAAAATTAATAAACATATAGAAGTACAATCTCTAAGGACATGAAACATGACCAACACTTTTTAGAGTTATTTAAGATGGTCAACAAACATGGGGACAGGGGTGATCCAGTGCTAGGACTTCCAAAAGGCTTTTGACAAAGTCCTTCACCAATGTTTTCTGAGCAAACTTAGCAGTCATGGAATAAGATGGGCAATAACTAGTTAAAGAACAGAAAGCAGAGGATAGGAATGCACTGAAAATTGTCCCAATGTAGGGATATACACAGTGCATTGGGACAAATGCTTCTCAGCTTCTTCTAAATTCTCCAAAATTAGTCATAAATTGGCCAGGTTTGCTGACCGCATCAAATTCTTGAGTGTGGTTAAAACAAAAGAGATCAAAGAACTCTAACACAATCTCTCCAAAATTGGAAAATAGGCAAACACAGTTCAGTGTAAGTACAAAGTAATGTGTGTTGGGGCAAAAAAACTCAAATGTCACATATAAATTGATGGGATTTGAGCACAGTGATCAAGCAAAATGGAGATCTTGAAGCTGTGGTGGACAATTGAATAAATATGTTGAACAAATGTGCAGCTGCTGTGAAAAAGGCAAAATCCATCTTAGGCATAATTAGGAAAGAAATTGGAACTAAAACTACCAGGATCATTTCCCCTCATACAAAACCACTGTGTGTTCACATAGAATCCTGTGCACAGTTCTGGTTGCCGCATTTAAAAAAGGATGTGTAGCATTTGTGTGTTGTGAGCCACCCCGAGGCTTTGTTGCGAGGGGGCGGCATAGAAATGTTTTAAATAATAATAATTTGAAAAAAAATGCAGAAAAGGGCCACAAAAATTATTAATGGGCTGTATCACCTCCCATGCAGGGATATATTATAATCTCTTGAACTTTTTAGCATTAAAGGGGTGGGGACAGGCACTATAGAAGTATACAAAATTGTGCACGGTGTGGAGAAGGGAGATAGGGGGACATTTTTGTCCTTCTCCCATAATACCCAGACCCAGAGTCATCCCAGATGGAAGATTCAGGAGAGATAAAAGCAGAACATCACACCATCCATGGTAATACTATCAAAATTAATTTCCACCATATGGCCACCAGTTTGGATGGCTTCAAAAAGGGACTGGGCAAATTCAGGATAGATGAATTTATCAGTGACTTCTAGCTCTATTGGCTGCATGCCATCCCCAGTATCAGAGGTATTATCCCTGGATACACCAGTTGCTAGAAAACATGGTTGGGAAGGTGATGTTGCGCTTATGTCCAGCTTATAGGTTTTTCATGGGAACCTGGTTGGCCACAGTGAGAAGAGGATACTGAACTAGATGGGCCATGGATACAGCTCCTTCAGAAAAAAAATGTGTTCAACTAAAGTGTACAGAAGAGTGTGCATTTGCTCAAAGAAAAGCACAAACCAGTACCAAAAGGGCATCTTTCTGATATATTCATACTGTTTCAGAACCTAACGTGATTTGGGTATGAACCAGTCTTACCAAGGTGAGCAGGTCCTGAAGCTCCCAACTATTTCAGAATGTCATATGGATGTTTTTGTTTTGCAGGAGGGGGAAAAATAATGCATTTTTGAAGTCTTCCCCAACATGTTCATAAATGCAAAATATCAGGCAGATAGGAGGTGGAAGTACAGGAAAGTACAAAGGGGTACAGTTCTGTATTCCAGTACTGAGAAACAGGTTGCTACAAGTTTCCCTATGTTCAGTCACAGTGCCTTTGGAAAGGTCATAGAAAGATAATGCAAAACCTTTGCAACATTTTCGCTGAACATTTTAGGAGCAGTAACACTGGAAGGGCTTGTAGATTGCTAACTTGATGATCTTTAAGTCTTGTTTCTCCGTTCTTTATTCCAGACAAATGCTTTCCTAAAACTCAATGCCTCTTCCACCCTGATTTTTTTCTTTAATCCTGCTGTTGTTTTTGCTTGTTACGAGAGAAATCAGTGCTGTCAATTATTAGATAAGTCACTTCCTCCAATGCTTACCTTGCCTGATTCTAGCCATAGTTGCAGTCAATTTTATTTTAGTGTTATGTGTATGTCTCTGTGTGTCTCCCAGGATTATTACGCTGACTACATCTGTGTGTCTGTTTATCTGTGTGTCCTTTTCATTATGTGTCATTATGCTATACACATGCATGCACATGCGCATGCGCATGCACACACACACACATAGTGCATCAAGTAGTATATGTGTGTACACTTTCTTATATTTCAGTAAAGTGTCCTATACCATAGGGAAGAAGCAGGAGGGTAACAAAGTTTGTGTTACTCCGAGGGAGATTCTAAAATAAGAACAGATAAATGTGGCCAAATTAGTTCCTCTCCCCATCAAAATCAACTTTAAAGGTACCTAGCACAACTTCCCCTGCACCTGCATCTGAAATCCTACGAGAAAGAGGTCATGCATCATTATAAAACAAACAAACCAACCCTCCCGCTTTGAAAACCTTCAGAATTTCAAGTCCCCTTGCACAAAACTCCCAACAACAATTTGTCTGAAACTTGGCAAGCGTTATTCCTTCCAAAGGGGCTACCAGGCCTGCAAATTACTCTGAATTATGCCAAGAAGTAAGAAGTTGCAGATGCTTGTTAACTTTCCCATTTTCATCAATGGGGAAGTCATCTAGCCAAACCAAAGAGAGACAAGGCTTTGGATTTGATGTTAGTCCAAAGCTCTGAATCAGAGTGACCTGCTATCAGGAGCAGAGAAGGGGAATTAGGAAAAAAATTATACTGCATGCCTCTAGTGTACAGCCCTTCCATAGGGAGAAAAGTCCCCCACTGCCAAGCAATCCATCTCTATATGATACAAAGCCAATACAAATCAGTCTAACACAACCAAACGTGCAGCTGTGTTACAAAGTCAAAGCAAAAGTACCTAGCACAAGTTATCCATGTCTAGGCTCATCTACTTATCAGATAACAAATGTGAAGCATATTACTAAGGAATACAGTCTAGAAAACATTCTGCAATTTTACAAAGGGGAAGTACTGAAGTAGAAAATGTCCAGTTGTAGAGCAATCAGTGAATCTATAGAGAGAACTCAAAACTGATGCAAAACAAAGAATTCAAACAATACACAGAATACATAATCTGTGAATCCATAACAAGGAACTTGAAACACATGCAGAAAAAGTGAACCAAAACGACACAATATGCATTATACAGGAACATATTTCCCCATTGCAAGGCTCTTGATTCTGATGGAAATATTCTTGCACACCCTTCCTTTTATACGCACGGTCCCCATGACTATCTCATGACTAAGATGATAACATCTCTTCCACACTCTTACAGAGTTGCTGCCCTTTTTGGAGCTGGCTGCTGCTATTGCTGCTCCGTTGTCCGGTTATATTGGCTAGCGGTGGGAGGACACTTGAGTAGATCTGGCTATTATGTACAGCAAGAGGTAGTCACAACTGTCTAAGTCAAGTGAGCAGAGTACATCCTCCAACTGCTCATTTGGCTTCTTCACCACCACCAAACCCAGCCATGGAAGCAAGCAGCCCAGACCAAGCCAGGGGACCTCCTCTGGGAATTTGGATTTCTCCCACCAGTGTTTCATGCACATGCATGCACACACCACATCTGGTTCTCCCATGGCCTGCATACACATGTCAAAATAATAGTAAAATGGATGGAAAACTAGTCCTCCAGTAAAGCTTTGGAAATGAAGGTGGGAGTTGCAGAAGGAGGACAGAATAGGGGGGAAAATCATCCCCCTTTTTCTGGTATAGCAGAGGGCAACTTGTGGTGCACCAGATGTTTTAGTCTGCAATTCCCATCAGTCCAAACTGGCATAGCAATGGTGAGGGAGGATTGTGAGCCAAAACATCTGGAGAACCAGAAGTTGCTCAGCCATGAAGGGAAGGACCATTCCCTTAGCAGATAGGATGGTTGGTGATACATATCTCCACCTCTGTGAATATTTCTCTTCACCACAATATAATGGCAAGAAATGAAATAAAACATACTGGGATTTTAAAAACACAAAATGTTCCCAAAGTAATGGTTTATCCAATTAAATTTGAATTTGGAATATTTTTACAGGCATATTATCCCTGCCCAGGTGGTAAGGAATGGAGGTAATAAAATTCAGAGCTCATGCTCATTGCAAATTGTATACCTCTATTTTATTTTATTTTATTTTATTTTATTTTATTTTATTTTATTTTGGGCCACAAGACAAGGAAACTTCATGATGTCTTGGAGTGATGCTTGGTCATGCATAGATATTCTTGTTTGCCATGTTTAAAAAAATCACACCTTCATTATTTGATCAAATTTTAGTAAAAACTAAGAATTTTGTTATTAAGTTAGGACAGGAAATATGAAGTTGATCAACCAATAATGAGAAGTCAACACAGACAGGGCAGCATAAAATACAGTTTAGTTAGGATTAGAGAACAAGTTAGGAGGCAATAGTTTACAAGTTACCTCTTATTTATTTATGTATTTATTTATTAAGACATTTTTATAGTAGCCGCATGGTGTGGAAAGGTTCCCTTGTGCTTCTTCCCATGCCATTTTCACACCCCAATACAGTCTTCCCCAACTTCGTGGCCTCCAGATATTTTGCACATCCATCAAGCCCAGCCAGCATGGCAAATGGTCAGGAATGCTGGGAGTTGCAGTTCAAAACATCTAGAGGCATAGGCTGGGGAAGGCTGCCCTACCAGCTTTCTTAGATGGTCTTCAAAGGCCCCTCCTGAATGAAATGTAGCAGGCAGTGACCAGCATGAGAGCCTTCTTGGTGGTGGCACCCTTTCTGTGGAAGATTTACCTGGTGGTTGTTCTTTCAACATTATGCAGGTACTGTTTCATTTTCCCAGGCTTTAAACCAAACCAAACCAAACCAAACCAAACCAAACCAAACCAAACCATGCATTTTTGCTGTACTATGTGACATTATTTAATTGTGTAAATCACCCTGAATTTATTTTTTTAATTTGAGTGGAGATATATTAAAATATTAATCATTTGATACATAATGTGTTAAGTTACCACACTTTCTACTAGTTCCAGGACCTCCTCATGTCACACCAGTATTGCTGTTCCCATACCAAGAAACCAATGATGCAAGTTTCTCTGCTGTACTTAAGAATCAGGTCATGCAACCCTGATTTGATGTATCCAAGAAAGATTGCACAGACAACTGGATATTAGCTAATAACTCAATTGATTCATAGTACCACCATTGACAGAAGTGGGAGCGTTGAATCAGACACTGTATTTGGGTTGATGCCAGTTGCTGTTCATTTTAGCATGACTTCTGGGAAATCCAAGTATCAAAAGTCTTTCAGCTGGTCATATCTTGGGGTAGAAGATGCATCTTATGTTAACTGTATAGTTGGTAACCGAGAACACTCTTTCATTTTACTTTAGAGTAAGTGGGAAGTCAAGTCTAACCTTTCTTTGCTCAACAGGTTTTCCTTAAATTCCCACTGCTGTTAATTGAAATGGAGAATTTTCTTTTTTTTAAAGTTCCACACATGGTGGGCAATTTGGGAGGAAATACTGGAGGAGGGAGTTTTAACTCAAATTGGGACTTCACACACTTACGCTGGAGCAAAGAATATCCTTAGCTTCGTGCTAGCAATTAATGTAACATGCAGTTTGATCCTCAATGGAAAGTCTTAGAGAAAACAGAAGGCTAGCATGGTATCTGGGATGTTGAGAAAACATGCCGGCAGTCCTCAGGCCCAGAACCATGAATCAGACCTACTCACCCCCCACCCCAAAAGAACCAGTTTTCTACCCTGATATTACACATTCCAGAAAGGCTGTTAGGTAACATAAAGCAGTGGGGATACAAAGCGAATATGGAGGGAGCTGTATGAATTCCTTTAGAATGCGGAGAAGATCCACACACTCCCACCAGCATTCTATGTCTTTTACCAAAAGGCATTTGAAAACTGTATAAATTCCCTGATCAAAGAAGCTTCTTGCCACGCATTATAACAGGTTTTGCAACTTTGGAGCTACGTCTGGTCTCTGCCTTTGCCAGCAGTGAGCTATTGAGTGGCTCTCTGGGCTGAGGGTGGCCACCCATCTTGTTCCAGAGCAGAGCCTCCCAGTTTTGTCAGTGCTTTCCTGCCCTTGCAGTTTTGAACTTGCAGTTTGATTTTTCCACTGTGATCTGATCATGCTGATATATAAAGTTTGTGAGGCAGCTTCATTCTCTTGAGCAGCATGTGGTGGTAAAAGGAGCAAATAAAGTTCAGAAAGAAAGGAGAAAGCTTTTGCCCTTTGCCTGGCCTGTGTAAATTGATCCAAAGGGAAAAAATAAAATAAAATAAAACAATGAACTAAAGTATATAAATGCTTAAAAAACCTCACTAGGACAGTGCAAACTTTTAAAACATCAAGGCAGTCAGGGACCCCTAATGATTTTTGGCCTCTAAGAAACACCCTTCTAGTGAATAGAAACAGAAATATATATAGCCACAAAGTACCTAAAAGAAGACTGATTTTAAAAATCACACTGTCAGCAGGAGAGCTATGGTAGACTTAATCCCTTCTGCTCCGCGCCTACAACTCATCAAGCTAGTCATGATTCTAGCATTTCAGCGTCTACTATCTACCATACATAGTGTGATTACCAGTGCTAAAATCCATCAATGGAGTGACTAATTACCCAACAGCCTGTTAAAGAACAAGACTGCTTTGCATAATATGGCTGCCATGTGGAAGCTGTTTGAAATTTCCTCTGTATCACAAACCAGTATGTGCTTATCCGTTTTCCACCTGGATCTTCTCTCTCTGCATGTTCATACCACCATTACCACAGCTCCATGCTTCCACCAGATATTCTTAGTGAGGGCTTCCGATGTGGAGACAAACCACACAATGTTGGCTGATACATGTGGCACATGAACAAACAGAAAACAGCCTGTTTCAAAGGAGAGATCCCATATGCAGAACTTTAATCCAGCCTTCATGTGCTAGCATTTGTGTGATGCTGATTTCAGCATGTAATGCAAGGGAGCTGCATCTCAACTGGGTCAGGCTGATGCTCTTAATGAATGCAGAAACTACATTAATCTCTCCCATGGCAAGAGGAAGCAGGCTCAAAGTCAGCTGAGGCTCTGCATTATACAAGAAGGAATGCAGAACTGTTTGAGGCTCTTACAGAGGGAGCACAAAGTGAGTGCAACCTCCAGCAAATAGCAGAAAAGTCTGTGTCTTGGCAATGGAAAGACCATGGGCCCTGAACCCTTTTCTCATACTGCAGGTTATCCAACTGCAGCCATCTCCCCATTTCTTCCCCTCATCTCAGATAAATGGGGAATTCCATAGTACATTTGACATTCAGATCAGGCTCCATTCATGTCCTCCGCCAGCAACAAGGACACCCACAGAGAAATCCTAGGTCATGACCTCCACTACACTCCTGTATTCTTCCATTCCTTGCATTCAGCAAATGAGATGTAGCATGCTTTGCATTTTGTGTGATCTTTTGGCTGGTTTGACAACTGTTTGCCCTTTGCCCTTTTGTTTGACCTCTCAAACAGTTGGGCAGGCTCTATTTTAGCACTTATTGTTCTGTTTCATTTTAATAGCTCTGTTTGGTGCAATAGAGACTAAGATGCTGAAGTGCCAACAACTCATCCAAACCCATTAGCTTGTCAAATGGGTAGAATGAGTCTAGGCATTCTAATACCGCAGGAATTCTCTCCACTTCTCTAAGGCCTGGTGCACCCAAATCTGAGACGGTAAGATCAACAGTAAAGTTGCTTGCCCACTCATATTCTCTCTCATGGCTCCCCATTACAATAACTTAGCGCAAGAATTGAATTTATGTAAATCTGCCCTGGAGAAAATGAACCTCTAGAGGATGACGATGTCGGAAAATGAGCAAGTCTCAAATTCAGGGTATATTATGGCTGAGCATGGTGTGCATCAGGCCTGGTACTATTAAATGTGCCAGACTATTTTAAAATATGTATGTGCATTCACAGAGCATTCTGCCATACAGCTGTCTGAGTCTCATGAACACAATGCTGTACTGAGCCTGGTAAAAATGTTTCTACTTGGTTAATGCTTCCTGTCATTATTCCACATGAGATCGCCAGCAGCTTTCAATTACTGATGTATGCAAGGATATGGCATAATACATACTAACTGTGAAGGGCACTTTGTTTGTACTAATTGATTCTTTCATTTAGCTGAAGTGAATTGGTCCTGCTGCTGTAGTATCCAGTAGCAGCAGTGGACAACTTGCGCTGCATGAAAGGCCGCTGTGGAAACCTATTACAAACAGATCAGATGTGCATCCCTTTTTATATTTGATGAACAACAAAATTTGCATTAAAAAGACTTCTGGGATTCGCAGCTTTCATTTTCTGTATGTACCTGTTGAAGTTTCTGAGTAATTTTCAAGGAGTGCCCAACATAGACCATGTACATGGCTTGAACCTGGGTGTCTGTCAGAAGAACATGGCTACAGGCACTGCTAGGGTGTCTGCCTAAAGGGGCTCACATTCTAGTCAAATAAAGACTGGCACTATTTTCTGGGACAGAGGATGTTTGAGAGATCCTGTATTAATTACATAAACTAATTAATTCCCTAATGAAGAGGGTATCACATCTGCCCTTAGGATAACCAGCATGCATGGACTGAAGACAGTGACAGCAATTAAGCCATAGATTGCAGTCACAGAGATACTCTTACAGCCCTGATAAGAAGAGCTAAATATATGCAAAGAGGGAAACAAGTTGTGTTGTATGCTTGCTAGCTTCCATTTCAGAACTGCCAGACTGTTCCCAAATCAAACCATTTCCTGTGAAGTATAGGATATTTATAAATACCTAGTGTATGTGCAAAAGTACTAAATAATGTTAATAAGTTGCTTTGTTTGAGTAAGTAATGCCTCAGACCTTTCTGACACCATTTCATGATTTCATAAAAGTGACAGCAGTTAGCAAACAAGCCCTGATTTTAGAATTAAAATGTTTTAAAAATAAAATTAAATGAACATATGTAACAAGCACACAGCACAACCCCTCCCCTCCCCACCACACACACAACACACACAAAATAATCCTTCTCAAGGGACTGCAAATAGGTACATAATACAGTTTCTGTATTATTTTGAATAAGCGAGTCCAACTGGGGAAGAAGCAAACCAACTGAGACAAAGACAAATTAACCAATTACAAACCAAATAAATATGTCCTGCTGCTGTTGGCTACCAAATTTGCCTCAGTGTGGGAAAGGACATGGAAGAGAAGGAATGTGAAGAACCAAAGACCATTTACCATAAATCGTTCTGAAGAGTGCCAAGAGGAAAGGAAGCAATTGTTAAAGGAAAACTGAAACTCTGTCTTACTGCCTCTTGGGAACACAATATTTTATTTAGTTTTTTCAGTTACCATGTTGCTTGAAAAACAATGGCACGTGCATTAGGATTCATCATAAAAACAAAAGAAAATTGGGAGGGGAGTCATTAGAACTTTTGATTTACAGACTTTATTTATTTAGTGTTGCAACTTGCAAAGAATTTCTTACCATCCGTTATAGCCCAAGGGTTAAATGCATTGCAGTTGCCTCACCTGTAGACCTGGGACAGGGATGGGAAGCAGTGATCAACCTATGTATGTATGAGCAATCTGTGCATACATAAAGATCTGTCAAGTCATCTGTCAGAGTAAATGTGCGTTTTTCTTCAGTGCAATATACCCAGCACAAACAGAACTTTCTCTTTGTTAGCTGAAATGCAGCAACAATTTTAGCTCACCATAATCAACCCTTTCCATTGGTAGTTGCCCATGAAACTATTCATATTCAGAATTTATTTTGCCATCAAGTAGCCATGCCTAAGGGACTGTAGGTGGTGTAGTGGTTTAAACTGCTGTGCTGCTGGGCTGGTTGATCGAAAGGTCACCAGTTCGAATCTACACAATGGAGTGAGTTCCCGTTGCTCCGTCCCAGCTCCTGCCAACCTTGCAGTTCGAAAGCATGCAAATGCAAGTTGATAAAAAGGTACCACTTCGGTGGGAAGGTAACAGCGTTTCTTGCACTTCGGTGTTTAGTCATGCCAGCCACATGACCACAGAGGCTGTCTGCGGACAAACGCTGGCTCCCTCGGCTAGGAAACGGAGATGAGCCCCACCCCCTAGAGTCAGGCATGAAACCTTTACCTTTACCTTTTAGCCATGCCTACTAAGAATGGCACATTTTTATGAATGGCCAACATACACAGTAATGCACTATTCACACACTGATAACATCAATTGGCAGAATGTTAAAGCTGAATGTGAACAGAATGCAGTGGTAAGTGAATGGTCGAGGTCAAAGTTATGCATCAGACATTTCTCAATACAACTGATATTTTAGGAACAAATTTCACATGTGCGGTTTACAGATTTGAAAATCTATGATTGTTAAAAGCTTGAGCCTCTTTTGGAAGCTTTAGGGAATTTCCAGTTCAAGGCTTTGGAATGGAGTGGCCTTTAATCTTAAATGAAAACCTGGGAGCAAAAATGTAGGAATTACAAACAATTCCAAGATAATTCACTTGGTATGCAAACAACTTGAGGGCAGTATATTTTTTTGCTCAATGTGAAATGTAGCAGTTGTGAAACACTTTCCTCTGCAAAGAACCAAAGAGACTTAGGAATGACATAACAGACTCACAGTAGTTTCTCAGAAGATCTTTGATTTTCTACTAAATACAGATTTACTCTTAGTCTTCCCAGTTTGTAATTAAGTTATCAAGGCATTAACTCCTATGTGGCCTTGCTTCATCAATGATATGGTACCCAGTCAGTATGCAAAGTGACAGGCATCTGATTAAATATCCTTTCTGTTTCCTGGATCCCATCATTGGAATGGTTCAAAATTAAGAGATATTTTTTCTGCTATCAACTCTGAGAATTTAAATGTCCAACTTAAGACTATAACTACTAAGTCTTTACTAACAATCATGCACAGAAGGATGAAACTTTCAGCTAAATGGCAGGCGAGAATTAACCTATAAAGAATGCCACATTCAAAGGATTAGGCAGCCCACTGTTCCTATTAAATCTCAGTTAAGGTAGGTTGTTTGGCTCTTTTACATTAACTTCTTGGGCTTATGTATAGTATTCTTTCTCCTGGAGTTCTCCAAATAACTGATGCACCTACTTGTAATGTAATCTGCTATGCAATCTGAAGATAAATCTGCAAATAGCTTAACCAGGCATACTTAACCAATTTATGTTAATTAGAATCAATTCAAATCATTTTTTCTTATTAATTTTACCAGGGAATCTTATTTCTCCCTCAAATAGTTATACTCTACTGAAACTTTATGTTTAACACAGTACAGGGCTGCACTGTGGCAACAATTAATACATCAACATCTGCCAGACCCTTGGTCAATATCACCCAGAATAGTCTGGTTTAACTGGTAGTGGTTCTCCAAGGCAGGAGTCTTTCCTAGACTTGAGTTTCCCATCCATTGGAATTATGTCAAAGGGGGATAATGCAAATGATGTGAAAATGCTATCTTTTTCTATGTTGTAGAATCTTCCTCAGCAATATACTTTCCATTGCCCAATATAGTGGTACACGATAAGGACTCTCCATCAAGGAGCATAAGCTAATTTCTGCTAATGTTTCTTCTTTGTTTTCTACTTCTTCAAGCTCAACATTCAGAATTACCATAATATCTTCCCTTTGTTTTGTGATTTCATAAATGGCATGACAGAAAAAAGCCAAAGAATTGCTAACTATTCAAAGGCTTAATGTGTTGCATAACTAGTATAAGATGTGATAATGAAGTTTCTGTTGCAGAAAGAGATATTGCTAACTGATGTATGTAGAGAGAAAGGTGTCCACATAAACCAATACAAATAAAAACTATGCCAGTTTTTAGAAAGCTTTGTTTATTTTTTTCTTGAATTGGTGGCATAGCATCTCTATTGCTAGGCTTTCAATTGATCATATTAAATGTTGGAAGGCAGTTTCTAAGATGATTATCAAAAGCTAACTTAGGATGATGAGTGGAACAGGAATAGAAGATACTTTTATTTTGCCTTTCAATGTGAACTTGCCTATTTCCAGTTGTTTGAAATAATTGGTGAAAAGCAAGTTTTTCTTCACAATTTGCTCTTCAAATTTTGCAATGGTGCTCTCAAAAATATGTACAATATTCATGAGAATAGCATTACACTGGAATAATTGCTTCCAAAATGTATATATTAGGTAACATCGCATATAAAAGTATTAGAAATGCATACAAAAATATCTTCATTTTTTTCAGATAAACCTTTAAAAAATGTAAAGTTCAGGAGGAATCAAATTTAAGATTAAAAAGAAAGAAAGAGAGGGGGAAAGAGAGGGAAGGAGGGAGAGAGAGAACACAAAATTAACAGAGTCATCTATCTGTCTCATGTTCTGGTCTAAGCAGAAACCCATGGGATTCATTCCAAGGTAGCAGAGCTGCTGGTGAACTGTTTCAACAAATTGCATTGATACATAGAAACAGAGTGGGCCAGAAGGGGCCTCCCCAGCCATCTAGTCTGATCCCCAGCTCCAGCTATCTCCACTCATGACATGCCTACCATGTGCAGTGGACCTTCTTGGACTGAACTGAAACTTAGCACACTGTGGCCTCAGACTCCAACCTTTCCTACAAAATGGGAGCCTTAAAATAGCAGGGCTCTGAAGCTACACTTCACCAATCACTCTAAGAGGTCATGCCTGATATACTGCTGGCATTGTAAAAGGGAGAGCTGGCCCAGAGATAGAGCTAGGCCTGGGGGTCTCTGGGAGCTTAGGCTCAGGGTCTTACATTCTAGATGACCAGCATTTCCTCTTCTGGAGCCACTCGCTATTCAGCTTCACGCCCAGGCCACTACCAAACTCCTTGGTGTCAGCAATCTCTATGGCATGAGCAGTGCAGTGGATACGCACCTTTGATCTTCAGGAAACCTTTGAATGTGAGCTGAACGAGAGTAAGTAGATGCAAACATATTTAAGTTTTGACAATTAATGTTGGCAAATCTAAGCATTACTTCTACAGTATATATGCATGAGTTTGTTCTCTCTTTTTTTAGTTTCCAACAGTGCTGGTAATATAGGTAATTGGAGTGTCATAAGGAAAGCTTAGAGGAGGTAAACCTGACAGGAAGGCTTCTATTATGGAATGGACTGGGGAAAGAGGAAAAAGCATGTTCAATTAATTGGTGCCTGGCATATATGCTACTGGGGGAGTATGTACATTGAAATGAA